>NW_027135939.1:1288058-1610072 GCF_039906515.1 Pseudorca crassidens
AGGCCAGTAGCAGCATAATGAGTGGATTCAGGTACGATGATTCTAAGTGAAATAAATCACACAGAAAAAGAAACATCATAAGGTATCACTAATACACGGAATGTAAACATGGCTACACAGGAACTGAATTACAAAACAGAATAGGGTCTCAAATGAAGAAAACCAACTTACGCTTGCTTAAGAGGAAAGGTTTGTTGGGGTGCTGCATAAAACCAGAGATTGAAATTAACACAGATACATTTCCATAAGCCAAATATGTAATAGACAAGAGCTACTGCTTGCTCAACGAAGTGGACTCAACACCACATATTAAACGCCTAAGAATATACCTGACTAGTAAGAATCTTAAAACCTATGGATTTATATGTCTCCGAAAGAGAATCAAGCGTGTGTACAGCGGCATAAACGCAGCAGTGATAGGATTGGTGAGGTTCGGTGAGCACATGCAGACCCTTTGAAGTCATATTGCATGGTACCCATTCCATGCGTCTCAACTCTCCAGGTAAGGGATTCTTCCTTCAGCTAAAACATGCATGTGGAACCCAGAGTATGATCCACCGTGTGATTGGGAAACGTGTTCATATGTGTCTCAGTTTTCGTCCCCTGGTACTCGGGTGCAACATTCCAGACGCTTTACTAACACTCTCCCCACTTGGAGAGTCAGTGCCTTTAACCTCCTGTTTGGCCCAGTCTGCAATTTCTGTGGAAAATTAACAAGAATAGGGAGAACCAATGACAGACTAGCTGGAGGTGTCTCGACGGGCAAATTAAACTCTCATTTCCCACCAGGAAGAGGAATTAACCAAAGGCTCAGCGAGCCATGCCGAAACCACACTAGGGCCTGAAGCAATCCTGCGGTGTTGCGGCCAGCTCACAAGAAAGCGAGTTGAAGAAAGAAGCTCAGGGGCACTGTAATTCACAAACCTGCAGAGTTATAAATGACAGCTATCATCCAAAAATATATAGAAGTAAGGCTGCCAAGAGGACTTGAAAGCGGGGCAGAATTGCAGGAAACCGATTTCAAGAGGTAGACTGGAATTGCATGAAAAGCATAGGAAAAGAGGCAGAACGTCCACAATGATGCACTTGGCCAAAAAGGACGTATGCGTTTTTTCCTGAATATATTCAGGAAAAAACGCATACGCCCTTTTTGGCCAACCAAGCAAGCTTGCAAAGGAAATCTGCACTACAATGAAGTCTCACTGCCCCCCGGTCAAAAGGGCCATCTGAAAAAAGTGTAAAATCCAGAAAGGCAGGACAGGCCATGGAGAACTGGGAGCCTTCTTATGCTGATGGGCGGGATGTAAATTGCCAACAGCCACTCTGGAGAAGTGTATGGTGTTTCCTGAAACACCTAAAAAACAAAGCAACAGAGCCTAGGGCACTTCCACTTATGGTCCTATAGCTTAGGGAAATTAAAATCAAAAAGACACAGCCACCCCAGAGTTTGGGACGGCTCTGTTTACAAGAACCTCATTTACGGTACAAGTTCAATATCGCAGAAAGCGAAAAATGGATAAAGAAGTTGTGGTACTTACGTACAATGCAATATCACTCAGCAATGAAATCTATGTCATCAGGCCAGTAGCAGCATAATGAGTGGATTCAGGTACGATGATTCTAAGTGAAATAAATCACACAGAAAAAGAAACATCATAAGGTATCACTAATACACGGAATGTAAACATGGCTACACAGGAACTGAATTACAAAACAGAATAGGGTCTCAAATGAAGAAAACCAACTTACGCTTGCTTAAGAGGAAAGGTTAGTTGGGGTGCTGCATAAAACCAGAGATTGAAATTAACACAGATACATTTCCATAAGCCAAATATGTAATAGACAAGAACTACTGCTTGCTCAACGAAGTGGACTCAACACCACATATTAAACGCCTAAGAATATACCTGACTAGTAAGAATCTTAAAACCTATGGATTTATATGTCTCCGAAAGAGAATCAAGCGTGTTTACAGCGGCATAAACGCAGCAGTGATAGGATTGGTGAGGTTCGGTGAGCAAATGCAGACCCTTTGAAGTCATATTGCATGGTACCCATTCCATGGTTCTCAACTCTCCAGGTTTAAGGGATTCTTCCTTCAGCTAAAACATGCATGTGGAACCCAGAGTATGATCCACCGTGTGATCGGGAAACGTGTTCAAATGTGTCTCAGTTTTCGTCCCCTGGTACTCGGGTGCAACATTCCAGACGTTTTACTAACACTCTCCCCACTTGGAGAGTCAGTGCCTTTAAATTCCTGTTTGGCCCAGTTTGTAATTTCTGTGGAAAATGAACAGGAATAGGGAGAACCAATGAGAGACTAGCTGGAGGTGTCTGGACGGGCAAATTTAACTCTCATTTCCCACCAGGAAGAGAAATTAACCAAAGGCTCAGCGAGCCATGCCGAAACCACACTAGGGCCTGAATCAATCCTGCGGTGTTGCGGCCAGCTCACAAGAAAGCGAGTTGAAGAAAGTAGCTCAGGGGCACTGTAATTCACAAACCTGCAGAGTTATAAATGACAGCTATCGTCCAAAAATATATTGAAGTAAGGCTGCCAAGAGGACTTGAAAGCGGGGCAGAATTGCAGGAAACCGATTTCAGGAGGTAGACAGGAATTGCATGTAAAGCATAGGAAAAGAGGCAGAACGTCCACAATGATGCACTTGGTCAAAAAGGGCGTATGCGTTTTTTCCTGAATACATTCAGGAAAAAACGCATACGCCCTTTTTGCCCAAGGAAGCAAGCTTGCAAAGGAAATCTGCACTACAATGAAGTCTCACTGCCCCCCGGTCAAAAGGGCCATCTGAAAAAAGTGTAAAATCCAGAAAGGCAGGACAGACCATGGAGAACTGGGAGCCTACTTAGGCTGATGGGCGGGATGTAAATTGCCAACAGCCACTCTGGAGAAGTGTATGGTGTTTCCTGAAACATCTGAAAAACAAAGCAACAGAGCCTAGGGCACTTCCATTTTTAGTCCTATAGATTAGGGAAATTAAAATCAAAAAGACACAGCCACCCCAAAGTTTGGGACGGCTCTGTTTACAAGAACCTCGTTTACGGTACAAGTTCAATATCGCAGAAAGCGAAAAATGGATAAAGAAGTTGTGGTACTTACGTACAATGCAATATCACTCAGCAATGAAATCTATGTCATCAGGCCAGTAGCAGCATAATGAGTGGATTCAGGTACGATGATTCTAAGTGAAATAAGTCACACAGAAAAAGAAACATCATAAGGTATCACTAATGCACGGAATGTAAACTTGGCTACAAAGGAACTGAATTACAAAACAGAATAGGGTCTCAAATATAGAAAACCAACTTATGCTTGCTTAAGGGGAAAGGTGAGTTGGGGTGCTGCATAAAACCAGAGATTGAAATTAACACAGATACCTTTCCATAAGCCAAATATGTAATAGACAAGAGCTACTGCTTGCTCAACGAATTGGACTCAACACCCCATATTAAACGCCTAAGAATATACATGACTAGTAAGAATCTTAAAACCTATGGATTTATATGTCTCCGAAAGAGAATCCAGCGTGTGTACAGCGGCATAAACGCAGCAGTGATAGGATTGGTGAGGTTCGGTGAGCAAATGCAGACCCTTTGAAGTCATATTGCATGGTACCCATTCCATGGGTCTCAACTCTCCAGGTTTAAGGGATTCTTCCTTCAGCTAAAACATGCATGTGGAACCCAGAGTATGATCCAACGCGTGATCGTGAAACGTGTTCAAATGTGTCTCAGTTTTCGTCCCCTGGTACTCGGGTGCAACATTCCAGATGCTTTACTAACACTCTCCCCACATGGAGAGTCAGTGCCTTTAACCTCCTGTTTGGCCCAGTTTGCAATTTTTGTGGAAAATAAACAGGAATAGGGAGAACCAATGAGAGACTAGCTGGAGGTGTCTGGACGGGCAAATTTAACTCTCATTTCCCACCAGGAAGAGGAATTAACCAAAGGCTCAGCGAGATATGCCGGAACCACACTAGGGCCTGAAGCAATCCTGCGGTGTTGCGGCCAGCTCACAAGAAAGCCAGTTGAAGAAAGGAGCTCAGGGGCACTCTATTTCACAAACCTGCAGAGTTATAAATGACAGCTATCGTCCAAAAATATTTTGAAGCAAGGCTGCCAAGAGGACTTGAAAGCGGGGAAGAATTGCAGGAAACCGATTTCAGGAGGTAGACTGGAATTGCATGTAAAGCATAGGAAAAGAGGCAGAACGTCCACAATGATGCACTTGGCCAAAAAGGGCGTATGCGTTTTTTCCTGAATATATTCAGGAAAAAACGCATACGCCCTTTTTGGCCAAGCAAGCAAGCTTGCAAAGGAAATCTGCACTACGATGAAGTCTCACTGCCCCCCGGTCAAAAGGGCCATCTGAAAAAAGTGTAAAATCCAGAAAGGCAGGACAGGCCATGGAGAACTGGGAGCCTTCTTATGCTGATGGGTGGGATGTAAATTGCCAACAGCCACTCTGGAGAAGTGTATGGTGTTTCCTGAAATATCTAAAAAACAAAGCAACAGAGCCTAGGGCACTTCCACTTATGGTCCTATAGCTTAGGGAAATTAAAATCAAAAAGACACAGCCACCCCAAAGTTTGGGACGGCTCTGTTTACAAGAACCTCGTTTACGGTACAAGTTCAATATCGCAGAAAGCGAAAAATGGATAAAGAAGTTGTGGTACTTACGTACAATGCAATATCACTCAGCAATGAAATCTATGTCATCAGGCCAGTAGCAGCATAATGAGTGGATTCAGGTACGATGATTCTAAGTGAAATAAATCACACAGAAAAAGAAACATAATAAGGTATGACTAATACACGGAATGTAAACATGGCTACACAGGAACTGAATTACAAAACAGAATAGGGTCTCAAATGAAGAAAACCAACTTACGCTTGCTTAAGAGGAAAGGTTAGTTGGGGTGCTGCATAAAACCAGAGATTGAAATTAGCACAGATACCTTTCCATAAGCCAAATATGTAATAGACAAGAGCTACTGCTTGCTCAACGAAGTGGACTCAACACCACATATTAAACGCCTAAGAATATACCTGACTAGTAAGAATCTTAAAACCTATGGATTTATATGTCTCCGAAAGAGAATCAAGCGTGTTTACAGCGGCATAAACGCAGCAGTGATAGGATTGGTGAGGTTCGGTGAGCAAATGCAGACCCTTTGAAGTCATATTGCATGGTACCCATTCCATGGTTCTCAACTCTCCAGGTTTAAGGGATTCTTCCTTCAGCTAAAACATGCATGTGGAACCCAGAGTATGATCCACCGTGTGATCGGGAAACGTGTTCCAATGGGTCTCAGTTTTCGTCCCCTGGTACTCGGGTGCAACTTTCCAGACGCTTTACTAACACTCTCCCCACTTGGAGAGTCAGTGCCTTTAACCTCCTGTTTGGCCCAGTTTGCAATTTCTGCGGAAAATGAAAAGGAATAGGGAGAACCAATGAGAGACTAGCTGGAGGTGTCTGGACGGGCAAATTTAACTCTCATTTCCCACCAGGAAGAGGAATTAACCAAAGGCTCAGCGAGATATGCCGGAACCACACTAGGGCCTGAAGCAATCCTGCGGTGTTGCGGCCAGCTCACAAGAAAGAGAGGTGAAGAAAGAAGCTCAGGGGCACCGTAATTCACAAACCTGCAGAGTTATAAAGGACAGCTATCGTCCAAAAATATATTGAAGTAAGGCTGCCAAGAGGACTTGAAAGTGGGGCAGAATTGCAGGAAACCGATTTCAGGAGGTAGACAGGAATTGCATGTAAAGCATAGGAAAAGAGGCAGAACGTCCACAATGATGCACTTGGCCAAAAGGGCGTATGCGTTTTATCCTGAATATATTCAGGAAAAAACGCATACGCCCTTTTTGGCCAACCAAGGAAGCTTGCAAAGGAAATCTGCACTACAATGAAGTCTCACTGCCCCCCGGTTAAAAGGGCTATCTGAAAAAAGTGTAAAATCCAGAAAGGCAGGACAGGCCATGGAGAACTGGGAGCCTTGTTATGCTGATGGGCGGGATGTAAATTGCCAACAGCCACTCTGGAGAAGTGTATGCTGTTTCCTGAAACATCTAAAAAACAAAGCAACAGAGCCTAGGGCACTTCCACTTATGGTCCTATAGATTAGGGAAATTAAAATCAAAAAGACACAGCCACCCCAAAGTTTGGGACGGCTCTGTTTACAAGAACCTCGTTTACGGTACAAGTTCAATATCGCAGAAAGCGAAAAATGGATAAAGTAGTTGTGGTACTTACGTACAATGCAATATCACTCAGCAATGAAATCTATGTCATCAGGCCAGTAGCAGCATAATGAGTGGATTCAGGTACAATGATTCTAAGTGAAATAAGTCACAGAGAAAAAGAAACATCATAAGGTATCACTAATACACGGAATGTAAACTTGGCTACACAGGAACTGAATTACAAAACAGAATAGGGTCTCAAATGTCGAAAACCAACTTATGCTTGCTTAAGGGGAAAGGTGAGTTGGGGTGCTGCATAAAACCAGAGATTGAAATTAGCACAGATACCTTTCCATAAGCCAAATATGTAATAGACAAGAGCTACTGCTTGCTCAACGAAGTGGACTCAACACCACATATTAAACGCCTAAGAATATACCTGACTAGTAAGAATCTTAAAACCTATGGATTGATATGTCTCCGAAAGAGAATCAAGCGTGTGTACAGCGGCATAAACGCAGCAGTGATAGGATTCGTGAGGTTCGGTGAGCAAATGCAGACCCTTTGAAGTCATATTGCATGGTACCCATTCCATGGGTCTCAACTCTCCAGGTTTAAGAGATTCTTCCTTCAGCTAAAACATGCATGTGGAGCCCAGAGTATGATCCACCGTGTGATCGGGAAACGTGTTCAAATGTGTCTCAGTTTTCGTCCCCTGATACTCGGGTGCAACATTCCAGACGCTTTACTAAGACTCTCCCCACTTGGAGAGTCAGTGCCTTTAACCTCCTGTTTGGCCCAGTTTGCAATTTCTGCGGAAAATGAACAGGAATAGGGAGAACCAATGAGAGACTAGCTGGAGGTGTCTGGACGGGCAAATTTAACTCTCATTTCCCACCAGGAAGAGGAATTAACCAAAGGCTCACTGAGATATGCCGGAACCACACTAGGGCCTGAAGCAATCCTGCGGTGTTGCGGCCAGCTCACAAGAAAGCGAGTTGAAGAAAGGAGCTCAGGGGCACTGTCATTCACAAACCTGCAGAGTTATACATGACAGCTATCGTCCAAAAATATATTGAAGTAAGGCTGTCAAGATGACTTGAAAGTGTGGCAGAATTGCAGGAAACCGATTTCAGGAGGAAGACAGGAATTGCATGTAAAGCATAGGAAAAGAGGCAGAACATCCACAATGATGCACTTGGCCAAAAAGGGCGTATGCGTTTTTTCCTGAATACATTCAGGAAAAAACGCATACGCCCTTTTTGGCCAAGGAAGCAAGCTTGCAAAGGAAATCTGCACTACAATGAAGTCTCACTGCCCCCCGGTCAAAAGGGCCATCTGAAAAAAGTGTAAAATCCAGAAAGGCAGGACAGGCCATGGAGAACTGGGACCCTTGTTATGCTGATGGGCGGGATGTAAATTGCCAACAGCCACTCTGGAGAAGTGTATGGTGTTTCCTGAAACATCTAAAAAACAAAGCAACAGAGCCTAGGGTACTTCCACTTATGGTCCTATACATTAGGGAAATTAAAATCAAAAAGACACAGCCACCCCAAAGTTTGGGACGGCTCTGTTTACAAGAACCTCGTTTATGGTACAAGTTCAATATCGCAGAAAGCGAAAAATGGATAAAGAAGTTGTGGTACTTACGTACAATGCAATATCACTCAGCAATGAAATCTATGTCATCAGGCCAGTAGCAGCATAATGAGTGGATTTAGGTGCGATGATTCTAAGAGAAATAAGTCAAACAGAAAAAGAAACATCATAAGGTATCACTAATACACGGAATGTAAACTTGGCTACACAGGAACTGAAGTACAAAACAGGATATCTTCTCAAATGTAGAAAACCAACTTATGCTTGCTTAAGGGGAAAGGTGAGTTGGGGTGCTGCATAAAACCAGAGATTGAAATTAACACAGATACCTTTCCATAAGCCAAATATGTAATAGACAAGAGCTACTGCTTGTTCAACGAAGTGGACTCAACACCCCATATTAAACGCCTAAGAACATACCTGACTAGTAAGAATCTTAAAACCTATGGATTTATATGTCTCCGAAAGAGAATCAAGCGTGTGTACAGCGGCATAAACGCAGCAGTGATAGGATTGGTGAGGTTCGGTGAGCAAATGCAGACCCTTTGAAGTCATATTGCATGGTACCCATTCCATGGTTCTCAACTCTCCTGGATTAAAGGATTCTTCCTTCAGCTAAAACATGCATGTGGAACCCAGAGTATGATCCACCGTGTGATCGGGAAACGTGTTCCAATGTGTCTCAGTTTTCGTCCCCTGGTACTCGGGTGCAACTTTCCAGACGCTTTACTAACACTCTCCCCACTTGGAGAGTCAGTGCCTTTAACCTCCTGTTTGGCCCAGTTTACAATTTCTGTGGAAAATGAACAGGAATAGGGAGAACCAATGAGAGACTAGCTGGAGGTGTCTGGACGGGCAAATTTAACTCTCATTTCCCACCAGGAAGAGGAATTAACCAAAGGCTCAGTGTGCCATGCCAGAACCACACTAGGGCCTGAAGCAATCCAGCAGTGTTGCGGCCAGCTCACAAGAAAGCGAGTTGAAGAAAGGAGCTCAGGGGCCCTGTAATTCACAAACCTGCAGAGTTATACATGACAGCTATCGTCCAAAAATATATTGAAGTAAGGCTGTCAAGATGACTTGAAAGTGTGGCAGAATTGCAGGAAACCGATTTCAGGAGGTAGACTGGAATTGCATGTAAAGCATAGGAAAAGAGGCAGGACGTCCACAATGATGCACTTGGCCAAAAAGTTCGTATGCGTTTTTTCCTGAATATATTCAGGAAAAAACGCATACACCCTTTTTGGTCAACCAAGCAAGCTTGCAAAGGAAATCTGCACTACAATGAAGTCTCACTGCTCCATGGTCAAAAGGGCCATCTGAAAAAAGTGTAAAATCCAGAAAGGCAGGACAGGCCATGGAGAACTGGGAGCCTTCTTATGCTGATGGGCGGGATGTAAATTGCCAACAGCCACTCTGGAGAAGTGTATGCTGTTTCCTGAAACATCTAAAAAACAAAGCAACAGACCCTAGGGCATTTCTACTTATGGTCCTATAGCTTAGGGAAATTAAATTCAAAAAGACACAGCCACCCCAAAGTTTGGGACGGCTCTGTTTACAAGAACCTCGTTTACGGTACAAGTTCAATATCGCAGAAAGCAAAAATGGATAAAGAAGTTGTGGTACTTACGTACAATGCAATATCACTCAGCAATGAAATCTATGTCATCAGGCCCGTAGCAGCATAATGAGTGGATTCAGGTACGATGATTCTAAGTGAAATAAGTCACACAGAAAAAGAAACATCATAAGATATCACTAATACACGGAATGTAAACTTTGCTAAACAGGAACTGAATTACAAAACAGAATAGGGTCTCAAATGTAGAAAACCAACTTATGCTTGCTTAAGGGGAAAGGTGAGGTGGGGTGCTGCATAAAACCAGAGATTGAAGTTAACACAGATACCTTTCCATAAGCCAAATATGTAATAGACAAGAGCTACTGCTTGCTCAACGAAGTGGACTCAACACCCCATATTAAACGCCTAAGAATATACCTGACTAGTAAGAATCTTAAAACCTATGGATTGATATGTCTCCGAAAGAGAATCAAGCGTGTGCACAGCGGCATAAACGCAGCAGTGATAGGATTGGTGAGGTTCGGTGAGCAAATGCAGACCCTTTGAAGTCATATTTCATGGTACCCATTCCATGGGTCTCAACTCTCCAGGTTTAAGGTATTCTTCCTTCAGCTAAAACATGTATGTGGAACCCCGAGTATGATCCAACGTGTGATCGGGAAACGTGTTCAAATGTGTCTCAGTTTTCGTCCCCTGGTACTCAGGTGCAACATTCCAGACGCTTTACTAACACTCTCCCCACTTGGAGAGTCAGTGCCTTTAACCTCCTGTTTGGCCCAGTTTGCAATTTCTGCGTAAGATGAATAGGAATAGGGAGAACCAATGAGAGACTAGCTGGAGGTGTCTGGATGGGCAAATTTAACTCTCATTGCCCACCCGGAAGAGGAATTAACCAAAGGCTCAGCGTGCCGTGCCGGAACCACACTAGGGCCTGAAGCAATCCTGCAATGTTGTGGCCAGCTCACAAGAAAGCGAGTTGAAGAAAGGAGCTCAGGGGCTCTGTATTTCACAAACCTGCAGAGTTATAAATGACAGCTATCGTCAAAAAATATAGTGAAGTAAGGCAGCCAAGAGGACTTGAAAGTTGGGCAGAATTGCAGGAAACCGATTTCAGGAGGTAGACTGGAATTTCATGTAAAGCATAGGAAAAGAGGCAGACCGTCCACAATGATGCACTTGGCCAAAAAGGGCGTATGCATTTTTTCCTGAATATATTCAGGAAAAAACCCATACGAACTTTTTGGCCAACCAAGCAAGCTTGCAAAGGAAATCTGCACTACAATGAAGTCTCACTGCCCCCCGGTCAAAAGGGCCATCTGAAAAAAGTGTAAAATCCAGAAAGGCAGGACAGGCCATGGAGAACTGGGAACCTTGTTATGCTGATGGGTGGGATGTAAATTGCCAACAGCCACTCTGGAGAAGTGTATGGTGTTTCCTGAAACATCTAAAAAACAAAGCAACAGAGCCTAGGGCACTTCCACTTATGATCCTATAGCTTAGGGAAATTGAAATCAAAAAGACAAGCCACCCCAACGTTTGGGTCGGCTCTGTTTACAAGAACCTTGTTTACGGTACAAGTTCAATATCACAGAAAGCGAAAAATGGATAAAGAAGTTGTGGTACTTACGTACAATGCAATATCACTCAGCAATGAAATCTATGTCATCAGGCCAGTAGCAGCATAATGAGTGGATTCAGGTACGATAATTCTAAGTGAAATAAGTCACACAGAAAAAGAAACATCATAAGATATCACTAATACATGGAATGTAAACTTGGCTACACAGGAACTGAATTCCAAAACAGAACAGGGTCTCAAAAGTAGAAAACCAACTTATGCTTGCTTAAGGGGAAAGGTTAGTTGGGGTGCTGCATAAAACCAGAGATTGAAATTAGCACAGATACCGTTCCATAAGCCAAATATGTAATAAACAAGAGCTACTCCTTGCTCAACGAAGTGGACCCAACACCCCATATTAAACGCCTAAGAATATACCTGACTAGTAAGAATCTTAAAACCTATGGATTTATATGTCTCCGAAAGAGAAACCAGCGTGTGTACAGCGGCATAAACTCAGCAGTGATAGGATTGGTGAGGTTCGGTGAGCAAACGCAGACCCTTTGAAGTCATATTGCATGGTACCCATTCCATGGGTCTCAACTCTCCAGGAGTAAGGGATTCTTCCTTCAGCTAAAACATGCATGTGGAACCCAGAGTATGATCCACCATGTGATCGGGAAACGTGTTCAAATGTGTCTCAGTTTTCGTCCCCTGGTACTCGGGTGCAACATTCCAGACGCTTTACTAACACTCTCCCCACTTGGAGAGTCAGTGCCTTTAACCTCCTGTTTGGCCCAGTTTGCAATTTCTGCGGAAAATGAACAGGAATAGGGAGAACCAATGAGAGACTAGCTGGAGGTGTCTGGACGGGTAAATTTAACTCTCATTTCTCACCAAGAAGAGGAATTAACCAAAGGCTCAGCGAGCCATGCCGGAACAACACTAGGGCCTGAAGCAATCCTGCGGTGTTGCGGCCAGCTCACAAGAAAGCGAGTTGAAGAAAGGAGCTCAGGGGCCCTGTAATTCACACACCTGCAGAGTTCTAAATGACAGCTATCGTCCAAAAATATATTGAAGTAAGGCTGCCAAGAGGACTTGAAAGCGGGGCAGAATTGCAGGAAACCGATTTCAGGAGGTAGACTGGAATTGCATGTAAAGCATAGGAAAAGAGGCAGAACGTCCACAATGATGCACTTGGCCAAAAAGGGCGTATTCTTTTTTTCCTGAATATATTCAGGAAAAAACGCATACGCCCTTTTTGGCCAACCAAACAAGCTTGCAAAGGAAATCTGCACTACAATGAAGTCTCACTGCCCCCCGGTCAAAAGGGCCATCTGAAAAAAGTGTAAAATCCAGAAAGGCAGGACAGGCCATGGAGAACTGGGAGCCTTGTTATGCTGATGGGCGTGATGTAATTTGCCAACAGCCACTCTGGAGAAGTGTATGGTGTTTCCTGAAACATCTAAAAAACAAAGCAACAGAGCCTAGGGCACTTCCACTTATGGTCCGATAGCTTAGGGAAATTAAAATCAAAAAGACACAGCCACCCCAAAGTTTGGGACGGCTCTGTTTACAAGAACCTCATTTACGGTACAAGTTCAATATCGCAGAAAGCGAAAAATGGATAAAGAAGTTGTGGTACTTACGTACAATGCAATATCACTCAGCAAAGAAATCTATGTCCTCAGGCCCATAGCAGGATAATGAGTGGATTCAGGTACGATGATTCTAAGTGAAATAAGTCACACAGAAAAAGAAACATCATAAGATATCACTAATACACGGAATGTAAGCTTGGCTACACAGGAACTTAATTACAAAACAGAACAGGGTCTCAAATCCAAAAAGCAACTTATGCTTGCTTAAGGGGAAAGGTGAGTTGGGGTGCTGCATAAAACCAGAGATTGAAATTAGCACAGATACCTTTCCATAAGCCAAATATGTAATAGACAAGAGCTACTGCTTGCTCAACGAAGTGGACTCAACACCCCATATTAAACGCCTAAGAATATACCTGACTAGTAAGAATCTTAAAACCTATGGATTTATATGTCTCCGAAAGAGAATCCAGCGTGTGTACAGCGGCATAAACGCAGCAGTGATAGGATTGGTGAGGTTCGGTGAGCAAATGCAGACCCTTTGAAGTCATATTGCATGGTACCCATTCCATGGTTCTCAACTCTCCAGGTTTAAGGGATTCTTCCTTCAGCTAAAACATGCATGTGGAACCCAGAGTATGATCCACCGTGTGATCGGGAAACGTGTTCAAATGTGTCTCAGTTTTCGTCCCCTGGTACTCGGGTGCAACATTCCAGACGCTTTACTAACACTCTCCCCACTTGGAGAGTCAGTGCCTTTAACCTCCTGTTTGGCCCAGTTTGCAAATTCTGCGGAAAATGAACAGGAATAGGGAGAACCAATGAGAGACTAGCTGGAGGAGTCTGGACGGGCAAATTTAACTCTCATTTCCCACCAGGAAGAGGAATTAACCAAAGGCTCAGCGAGCCATGCCGGAACCACACTAGGGCCTGAAGCAATCCTGCGGTGTTGCGGCCAGCTCACAAGAAAGCGAGTTGAAGAAAGGAGCTCAGGGTCCCTGTAATTCACACACCTGCAGAGTTATAAATGACAGCTATCGTCCAAAAATATATTGAAGTAAGGCTGCCAAGAGGACTTGAAAGCGGGGCAGAATTGCAGGAAACCGATTTCAGGAGGTAGACTGGAATTGCATGTAAAGCATTGGAAAAGAGGCAGAACGTCCACAATGATGCACTTGGCCAAAAAGGGCGTATGCGTTTTTTCCTGACTATATTCAGGAAAAAAAGCATACGCCCTTTTTGGCCAACCAAGCAAGCTTGCAAAGGAAATCTGCACTACAATGAAGTCTCACTGCCCCCCGGTCAAAAGGGCAATCTGAAAAATGTGTAAAATCCAGAAAGGCAGGACAGGCCATGGAGAACTGGGAGCCTTTTTATGCTGATGGGCGTGATGTAAATTTCCAACAGCCACTCTGGAGAAGTGTATGGTGTTTCCTGAAACATCTAAAAAACAAAGCAACAGAGCCTAGGGCACTTCCACTTATGGACCTATAGCTTAGGTAAATTAAAATCAAAAAGACACAGCCACCCAAAAGTTTGGGACGGCTCTGTTTACAAGAACCTCGTTTCTGGTACAAGTTCAATATCGCAGAAAGCGAAAAATGGATAAAGAAGTTGTGGGACTTACGTACAATGCAATATCATTCAGCAATGAAATCTATGTCATCATGCCCGTAGCAGCATAATGAGTGGATTCAGGTACGATGATTCTAAGTGAAATATGTCACACAGAAAAAGAAACATCATAAGATATCACTAATACACGGAATGTAAAGTTGGCTACACAGGAACTGAATTACAAAACAGAATAGGGTCTCAAATGTTGAAAACCAACTTATGCTTGCTTAAGGGGAAAGGTGAGTTGGGGTGCTGCATAAAACCAGAGATGGAAATTAGCACAGATACCTTTCCATAAGAAAAATATGTAATAGACAAGAGCTACTGCTTGCTCAACGAAGTGGACTCAACACCCCATATTAAACGCCTAAGAATATACTTGACTAGTAAGAATCTTAAAACCTATGGATTTATATGTCTCCGAAGGAGAATCAAGCGTGTGTACAGCGGCATAAACGCAGCAGTGATAGGATTGGTGAGGTTCGGTGAGCAAATGCAGACCCTTTGAAGTCATATTGCATGGTACCCATTCCATGGTTCTCAACTCTCCAGGTTTAAGGGATTCTTCCTTCAGCTAAAACATGCATGTGGAACCCAGAGTATGATCCACCGTGTGATCGGGAAACGTGTTCAAATGTGTCTCAGTTTTCGCCCCCTTGTACTCGGGTGCAACATTCCAGATGCTTTACTAACACTCTCCCCACTTGGAGAGTCAGTGCCTTTAACCTCCTGTTTGGCCCAGTTTGCAATTTCTGCGGAAAATGAACAGGAATAGGGAGAACCAATGAGAGACTAGCTGGAGGTGTCTGGACGGGCAAATTTAACTCTCATTTCCCACCAAGAAGAGGAATTAACCAAAGGCTCAGCGAGCCATGCCGGAACCACACTATAGCCTGAAGCAATCCTGCGGTGTTGTGTCCAGCTCACAAGAAAGCGAGTTGAAGAAAGGAGCTCAGGGGCCCTGTAATTCACACACCTGCAGAGTTCTAAATGACAGCTATCGTCCAAAAATATATTGAAGTAAGGCTGCCAAGAGGACTTGAAAGCGGGGCAGAATTGCAGGAAACCGATTTCAGGAGGTAGACTGGAATTGCATGTAAAGCATAGGAAAAGAGGCAGAACGTCCACAATGATGCACTTGGCCAAAAAGGGCGTATGCGTTTTTTCCTGAATATATTCAGGAAAAAACGCATACGCCCTTTTTGGCCAACCAAGCAAGCTTGCAAATGAAATCTGCACTACAATGAAGACTCACTGCCCCCGGGTCAAAAGGGACATCTGAAAAAAGTGTAAAATCCAGAAAGGCAGGACAGGCCATGGAGAACTGGGAGCCTTGTTAGGCTGATGGGCGTGATGTAAATTTCCAACAGCCACTCTGGAGAAGTGTATGGTGTTTCCTGAAACATCTAAAAAACAAAGCAACAGAGCCTAGGGCACTTCCACTTATGGTCCTATAGATTAGGTAAATTAAAATCAAAAAGACACAGCCACCCCAAAGTTTGGGATGGCTCTGTTTACAAGAACCTCGTTTCCGGTACAAGTTCAATATCGCAGAAAGCGAAAAATGGATAAAGAAGTTGTGGTACTTACGTACAATGCAATATCACTCAGCAATGAAATCTATGTCATCAGGCCAGTAGCAGCATAATGAGTGGATTCAGGTACGATGATTCTAAGTGAAATAAGTCACACAGAAAAAGAAACATCATAAGATATCACTAATACACGGAATGTAAACTTGGCTACACAGGAACTGAATTACAAAACAGAATAGGGTCTCAAATGTCGAAAACCAACTTATGCTTGCTTAAGGGGAAAGGTGAGTTGGGGTGCTGCATAAAACCAGAGATTGAAATTAGCACAGATACCTTTCCATAAGCCAAATATGTAATAGAGAAGAGCTACTGCTTGCTCAACGAAGTGGACTCAACACCCCATATTAAACGCCTAAGAATATACCTGACTAGTAAGAATCTTAAAACCTATGGATGTATATATCTCCGAAAGAGAATCAAGCGTGTGTACAGCGGCATAAACGCAGCAGTGATAGGATTGGTGAGGTTCGGTGAGCAAATGCAGACCCTTTGAAGTCATATTGCATGGTACCCATTCCATGGTTCTCAACTCTCCAGGTTTAAGGGATTCTTCCTTCAGCTAAAACATGCATGTGGAACCCAGAGTATGATCCACCGTGTGATCGGGAAACGTGTTCAAATGTGTCTCAGTTTTCGTCCCCTGGTACTCGGGTGCAACATTCCAGACGCTTTACTAACACTCTCCCCACTTGGAGAGTCAGTGCCTTTAACCTCCTGTTTGGCCCAGTTTGCAATTTCTGCTGAAAATGAACAGGAATAGGGAGAACTAATGAGAGACTAGCTGGAGGTGTCTGGACGGGCAAATTTAACTCTCATTTCCCACCAAGAAGAGGAATTAACCAAAGGCTAAGCGAGCCATGCCGGAACCACACTAGGGCCTGAAGCAATCCTGCGGTGTTGCGGCCAGCTCACAAGAAAGCGAGTTGAAGAAAGGAGCTCAGGGGCCCTGTAATTCACAAACCTGCAGAGTTATAAATGACAGCTATCGTCCAAAAATATATTGAAGTAAGGCTGCCAAGAGGACTTGAAAGCGGGGCAGAATTGCAGGAAACCAATTTCAGGAGGTAGACTGGAATTGCATGTAAAGCATAGGAAAAGAGGCAGAACGTCCACAATGATGCACTTGGCCAAAAAGCGCGTATGCCTTTTTTCCTGAATATATTCAGGAAAAAACGCATATGCACTTTTTGGCCACCCAAGCAAGCTTGCAAAGGAAATCTGCACTACAATGAAGTCTCACTGCCCCCCGGTCAAAAGGGCCATCTGAAAAAAGTGTAAAATCCAGAAAGGCAGGACAGGCCATGGAGAACTGGGAGCCTTCTTATGCTGATGGGCGGGATGTAAATTGCCAACAGCCACTCTGGAGAAGTGTATGGTGTTTCCTGAAACATCTAAAAAACAAAGCAACAGAGCCTAGGGCACTTCCACTTACGGTCCTATAGATTAGGGAAATTAAAATCAAAAAGACACAGCCACCCCAAAGTTTGGGACGGCTCTGTTTACAAGAACCTCGTTTACGGTACAAGTTCAATATCGCAGAAAGCGAAAAATGGATAAAGAAGTTGTGGTACTAACGTACAATGCAATATCACTCAGCAATGAAATCTCTGTCATCAGGCCCATAGCAGCATAATGAGTGGATTCAGGTACGATGATTCTAAGTGAAATATGTGACACAGAAAAAGAAATATCATAAGATATCACTAATACACGGAATGTAAACTTGGCTACACAAGAACTGAATTACAAAACAGAATAGGGTCTCAAATGTAGAACACCAACTTATGCTTGCTTAAGGGGAAAGGTGAGTTGGGGTGCTGCATAAAACCAGAGATTGAAATTAGCACAGATACCTTTCCATAAGCCAAATATGTAATAGACAAGAGCTACTGCTTGCTCAATGAAGTGGACTCAACACCCCATATTAAACGCCTAAGAATATACCTGACTAGTAAGAATCTTAAAACCTATGGATTTATATGTCTCCGAAAGAGAATCAAGCGTGTGTACAGCGGCATAAACGCAGCAGTGATAGGATTGGTGAGGTTCGGTGAGCAAATGCAGACCCTTGGAAGTCATATTGCATGGTACCCATTCCAAGGTTCTCAACTCTCCAGGTTTAAGGGATTCTTCCTTCAGCTAAAACATGCATGTGGAACCCAGAGTATGATCCACCATGTGATCGGGAAACGTGTTCAAATGTGTCTCAGTTTTCGTCCCCTGGTACTCGGGTGCAACATTCCAGACGCTTTACTAACACTCTCCCCACTTGGAGAGTCAGTGCCTTTAACCTCCTGTTTGGCACAGTTTGCAATTTCTGTGGAAAATGAACAGGAATAGGGAGAACCAATGAGAGACTAGCTGGAGGTGTCTGGACGGGCAAATTTAACTCTCATTTCCCACCAGGAAGAGGAATTAACCAAAGCCTCAGCGTGCCATGCCAGTAGCAAACTAGAGCCTGAAGCAATCCTGCACTGTTGCGGCCAGCTCACGAGAAAGCGAGTTGAAGAAAGGAGCTCAGGGGCACTGTAATTCACAAACCTGCAGAGTTCTAAATGACAGCTATCGTCCAAAAATATATTGAAGTAAGGCTGCCAAGAGGACTTGAAAGCGGAGCAGAATTGCAGGAAACTGATTTCAGGAGGTAGACTGGAATTGGATGTAAAGCATAGGAAAAGAGTCAGAACGTCCACAATGATGCACTTGGCCAAAAAGGGCGTATACGTTTTTTCCTGAATATATTCAGGAAAAAACACATACGCCCTTTTTGGCCAACCAAGCAAGCTTGCAGAGGATATCTGCACTACAATGAAGTCTCACTGCCCCCCGGTCAAAAGGGCCATCTGAAAAAAGTGTAAAATCCAGAACGGCAGGACAGGCCATGGAGAACTGGGAGCCTAGTTAGGCTGATGGGCGGGATGTAAATTGCCAACAGCCAATCTGCAGAAGTGTATGGTGTTTCCTGAAACATCTAAAAAACACAGCAACAGAGCCTAGGGTACTTCCACTTATGGTCCTATAGCTTAGGGAAATTAAAATCAAACAGACACAGCCACCACAAAATTTGGGACGGCTCTGTTTACAAGAACCTCATTTACGGTACAAGTTCAATATCGCAGAAAGCGAAAAATGGATAAAGAAGTTGTGGTACTAACGTACAATGCAATATCACTCAGCAATGAAATCTATGTCATCAGGCCAGTAGCAGCATAATGAGTGGATTCAGGTACGATGATTCTAAGTGAAATAAGTCACACAGAAAAAGAAACATCATAAGATATCACTAATACACGGAATGTAAGCTTGGCTACACAGGAACGGAATTAGAAAACAGAAAACGGTCTCAAATGCAGAAAACCAACTAATGCTTGCTTAAGGGGAAAGGTGAGTTGGGGTGCTGCATAAAACCAGAGATTGAAATTAACACAGATACCTTTCAATAAGACAAATATGTAATAGACAAGAGCTACTGCTTGCTCAACGAAGTGGACTCAACACCCCATATTAAACGCCTAAGAATATACCTGACTAGTAAGAATCTTAAAACCTATGGATTTATATGTCTCCGAAAGAGAATCAAGCGTGTGTACAGCGGCATAAACGCAGCAGTGATAGGATTGGTGAGGTTCGGTGAGCAAATGCAGACCCTTTGAAGTCATATTGCATGGTACCCATTCCATGGTTCTCAACTCTCCAGGTTTAAGGGATTCTTCCTTCAGCTAAAACATGCATGTGGAACCCAGAGGATGATCCACCGTGTGATCGGGAAACATGTTCAAATGTGTCTCAGTTTTCGTCCCCTGGTACTCGGGTGCAACATTCCAGACGCTTTACTAACACTCTCCCCACTTGGAGAGTCAGTGCCTTAAACCTCCTGATTGGCCCAGTTTGCAATTTCTGCGGAAAATGAACAGGAATAGGGAGAACCAATGAGAGACTAGCTGGAGGAGTCTGGACGGGCAAATTTAATGCTCATTTCCCAACAGGAAGAGGAATTAACCAAAGGCTCAGCGAGCCATGCCGGAACCACACTAGGTCCTGAAGGAATCCTGCTGTGTTGCGGCCAGCTCACAAGAAAGCGAGTTGAAGAAAGGAGCTCAGGGGCCCTGTAATTCACACACCTGCAGAGTTCTAAATGACAGCTATCGTCCAAAAATATATTGAAGTAAGGCTGCCAAGAGGACTTGAAAGCGGGGCAGAATTGCAGGAAACCGATTTCAGGAGGTAGACTGGAATTGCATGTAAAGCATAGGAAAAGAGGCAGAACGTCCACAATGATGCACTTGGCCAAAAAGGGCGTATGCGTTTTTTCCTGAATATATTCCGGAAAAAACGCATACGCCCTTTTTGGCCAACCAAGCAAGCTTGCAAAGGAAATCTGCACTACAATGAAGTCTCACTGCCCCCCGGTCAAAAGGGCCATCTGAAAAAAGTGTAAAATCCAGAAAGGCAGGACAGGCCATGGAGAACTGGGAGCCTTGTTATGCTGATGGGCGTGATGTAAATTGCCAACAGCCACTCTGGAGAAGTGTATGGTGTTTCCTGAAACATCTAAAAAACAAAGCAACAGAGCCTAGGGCACTTCCACTTATGGTCCTATAGCTTAGGGAAATTAAAATCAAAAAGACACAGCCACCCCAAAGTTTGGGACGGCTCTGTTTACAAGAACCTCGTTTCCGGTACAAGTTCAATATCGCAGAAAGCGAAAAATGGATAAAGAAGTTGTGGGACTTACGTACAATGCAATATCATTCAGCAATGAAATCTATGTCATCATGCCCATAGCAGCATAATGAGTGGATTCAGGTACGATGATTCTAAGTGAAATATGTCACACAGAAAAAGAAACATCATAAGATATCACTAATACACGGAATGTAAAGTTGGCTACACAGGAACTGAATTACAAAACAGAATAGGGTCTCAAATGTAGAAAACCAACTTATGTTTGCTTAAGGGGAAAGGTGAGTTGGGGTGCTGCATAAAACCAGAGATGGAAATTAGCACAGATACCTTTCCATAAGCCAAATATGTAATAGACAAGTGCTACTGCTTGCTCAACGAAGTGGACTCAACACCCCATATTAAACGCCTAAGAATATACTTGACTAGTAAGAATCTTAAAACCTATGGATTTATATGTCTCCGAAGGAGAATCAAGCGTGTGTACAGCGGCATAAACGCAGCAGTGATAGGATTGGTGAGGTTCGGTGAGCAAATGCAGACCCTTTGAAGTCATATTGCATGGTACCCATTCCATGGTTCTCAACTCTCCAGGTTTAAGGGATTCTTCCTTCAGCTAAAACATGCATGTGGAACCCAGAGTATGATCCACCGTGTGATCGGGAAACGTGTTCAAATGTGTCTCAGGTTTCGTCCCCTGGTACTCGGGTGCAACATTCCAGACGCTTTACTAACACTCTCCCCACTTGGAGAGTCAGTGCCTTTAACCTCCTGTTTGGCCCGGTTTGCAATTTCTGTGGAAAATGAACAGGAATAGGGAGAACCAATGAGAGACTAGCTGGAGGTGTCTGGACGGGCAAATTTAACTCTCATTTCCCACCAAGAAGAGGAATTAACCAAAGGCTCAGCGAGCCATGCCGGAACCACACTAGAGCCTGAAGCAATCCTGCGGTGTTGCGGCCAGCTCACAAGAAAGCGAGTTGAAGAAAGGAGCTCAGGGGCCCTGTAATTCACACACCTGCAGAGTTCTAAATGACAGCTATCGTCCAAAAATATATTGAAGTAAGGCTGCCAAGAGGACTTGAAAGCGGGGCAGAATTGCAGGAAACCGATTTCAGGAGGTAGACTGGAATTGCATGTAAAGCATAGGAAAAGAGGCAGAACGTCCACAATGATGCACTTGGCCAAAAAGGGCGTATGCGTTTTTTCCTAAATATATTCAGGAAAAAACGCATACGCCCTTTTTGGCCAACCAAGCAAGCTTGCAAAGGAAATCTGCACTACAATGAAGTCTCACTGCCCCCCGGTCAAAAGGGCCATCTGAAAAAAGTGTAAAATCCAGAAAGGCAGGACAGGTCATGGAGAACTGGGAGCCGTGTTATGCTGATGGGCGGGATGTAAATTGCCAACAGCCACTCTGGAGAAGTGTATGGTGTTTCCTGAAACATCTAAAAAACAAAGCAACAGAGCCTAGGGCACTTCCACTTACGGTCCTATAGATTAGGGAAATTAAAATCAAAAAGACACAGGCACCCCAAAGTTTGGGACGGCTCTGTTTACAAGAACCTCGTTTACGGTACAAGTTCAATATCGCAGAAAGCGAAAAATGGATAAAGAAGTTGTGGTACTTACGTACAATGCAATATCACTCAGCAATGAAATCTATGTCATCAGGCCAGTAGCAGCATAATGAGTGGATTCAGGTACGATGATTCTAAGTGAAATAAGTCACACAGAAAAAGAAACATCATAAGATATCACTAATACACGGAATGTAAACTTGGCTACACAGGAACTGAATTACAAAACAGAATAGGGTCTCAAATGTAGAAAACCAACTTATGCTTGCTTAAGGGGAAAGGTGAGTTGAGGTGCTGCATAAAACCAGAGATTGAAATTAGCACAGATACCTTTCCATAAGCCAAATACGTAATAGACAAGAGCTACTGCTTGCTCAACGAAGTGGACTCAACACCCCATATTAAACGCCTAAGAATATACCTGACTAGTAAGAATCTTAAAACCTATGGATTTATATGTCTCCGAAAGAGAATCAAGCATGTTTACAGTGGCATAAACGCAGCAGTGATAGGATTGGTGAGGTTCGGTGAGCAAATGCAGACCCTTTGAAGTCATATTGCATGGTACCGATTCCATGGGTCTCAACTCTCCAGGTTTAAGGGATTCTTCCTTCAGCTAAAACATGCATGTGGAACCCAGAGTATGATCCACCGTGTGATCGGGAAACGTGTTCAAATGTGTCTCAGTTTTCGTCCCCTGGTACTCGGGTGCAACATTCCAGACGCTTTACTAACACTCTCCCCACTTGGAGAGTCAGTGCCTTTAACCTCCTGTTTGGCCCAGTTTGCAAATTCTGCGGAAAATGAACAGGAATAGGGAGAACCAATGAGAGACTAGCTGGAGGAGTCTGGACGGGCAAATTTAACTCTCATTTCCCACCAGGAAGAGGAATTAACCAAAGGCTCAGCGAGCCATGCCGGAACCACACTAGGGCCTGAAGCAATCCTGCGGTGTTGCGGCCAGCTCACAAGAAAGCGAGTTGAAGAAAGCAGCTCAGGGGCCCTGTAATTCACACAGCTGCAGAGTTCTAAATGACAGCTATCGTCCAAAAATATATTGAAGTAAGGCTGCCAAGAGGACTTGAAAGCGGGGCAGAATTGCAGGAAACCGATTTCAGGAGGTAGACTGGAATTGCATGTAAAGCATAGGAAAAGAGGCAGAACGTCCACAATGATGCACTTGGCCAAAAAGGGCGTATGCGTTTTTTCCTGAATATATTCAGGAAAAAACGCATACGCCCTTTTTGGCCAACCAAGCAAGCTTGCAAAGGAAATCTGCACTACAATGAAGTCTCACTGCCCCCCGGTCAAAAGGGCCATCTGAAAAAAGTGTAAAATCCAGAAAGGCAGGACAGGCCATGGAGAACTGGGAGCCTTGTTATGCTGATGGGCGGGATGTAAATTGCCAACAGCCACTCTGGAGAAGTGTATGGTGTTTCCTGAAACATCTAAAAAACAAAGCAACAAAGCCTAGGGCACTTCCACTTATGGTCCTATAGCTTAGGGAAATTAAAATCAAAAAGACACAGCTACCCCAAAGTTTGGGACGGCTCTGTTTACAAGAACCTCGTTTCCGGTACAAGTTCAATATCGCAGAAAGCGAAAATGGATAAAGAAGTTGTGGGACTTACGTACAATGCAATATCATTCAACAATGAAATCTATGTCATCATGCCCGTAGCAGCATAATGAGTGGATTCAGGTACGATGATTCTAAGTGAAATATGTCACACAGAAAAAGAAACATCATAAGATATCACTAATACACGGAATGTAACGTTGGCTACACAGGAACTGAATTACAAAACAGAATAGGGTCTCAAATGGAGAAAACCAACTTATGCTTGCTTAAGGGGAAAGGTGAGTTGGGGTGCTGCATAAAACCAGAGATGGAAATTAGCACAGATACCTTTCCATAAGCCAAATATGTAATAGACAAGAGCTACTGCTTGCTCAACGAAGTGGACTCAACACCCCATATTAAACGCCTAAGAATATACTTGACTAGTAAGAATCTTAAAACCTATGGATTTATATGTCTCCGAAGGAGAATCAAGCGTGTGTACAGCGGCATAAACGCAGCAGTGATAGGATTGGTGAGGTTCGGTGAGCAAATGCAGACCCTTTGAAGTCATATTGCATGGTACCCATTCCATGGTTCTCAACTCTCCAGGTTTAAGGGATTCTTCCTTCAGCTAAAACATGCAGGTGGAACCCAGAGTATGATCCACCGTGTGATCGGGAAACGTGTTCAAATGTGTCTCAGTTTTCGCCCCCTGGTACTCGGGTGCAACATTCCAGACGCTTTACTAACACTCTCCCCACTTGGAGAGTCAGTGCCTTTAACCTCCTGTTTGGCCCGGTTTGCAATTTCTGCGGAAAATGAACAGGAATAGGGAGAACCAATGAGAGACTAGCTGGAGGTGTCTGGACGGGCAAATTTAACTCTCATTTCCCACCAAGAAGAGGAATTAACCAAAGGCTCAGCGAGCCATGCCGGAACCACACTAGAGCCTGAAGCAATCCTGCGGTGTTGCGGCCAGCTCACAAGAAAGCGAGTTGAAGAAAGGAGCTCAGGGGCCCTGTAATTCACACACCTGCAGAGTTCTAAATGACAGCTATCGTCCAAAAATATATTGAAGTAAGGCTGCCAAGAGGACTTGAAAGCGGGGCAGAATTGCAGGAAACCGATTTCAGGAGGTAGACTGGAATTGCATGTAAAGCATAGGAAAAGAGTCAGAACGTCCACAATGATGCACTTGGCCAAAAAGGGCGTATGCGTTTTTTCCTGAATATATTCCGGAAAAAACGCATACGCCCTTTTTGGCCAACCAAGCAAGCTTGCAAAGGAAATCTGCACTACAATGAAGTCTCACTGCCCCCCGGTCAAAAGGGCCATCTGAAAAAAGTGTAAAATCCAGAAAGGCAGGACAGGCCATGGAGAACTGGGAGCCTTGTTATGCTGATGGGCGTGATGTAAATTGCCAACAGCCACTCTGGAGAAGTGTATGGTGTTTCCTGAAACATCTAAAAAACAAAGCAACAGAGCCTAGGGCACTTCCACTTACGGTCCTATAGATTAGGGAAATTAAAATCAAAAAGACACAGGCACCCCAAAGTTTGGGACGGCTCTGTTTACAAGAACCTCGTTTACGGTACAAGTTCAATATCGCAGAAAGCGAAAAATGGATAAAGAAGTTGTGGTACTTACGTACAATGCAATATCATTCAGCAATGAAATCTATGTCATCATGCCCGTAGCAGCATAATGAGTGGATTCAGGTACGATGATTCTAAGTGAAATAAGTCACACAGAAAAAGAAACATCATAAGATATCACTAATACACGGAATGTAAAGTTGGCTACACAGGAACTGAATTACAAAACAGAATAGGGTCTCAAATGTAGAAAACCAACTTATGCTTGCTTAAGGGGAAAGGTGAGTTGGGGTGCTGCATAAAACCAGAGATGGAAATTAGCACAGATACCTTTCCATAAGCCAAATATGTAATAGACAAGAGCTACTGCTTGCTCAACGAAGTGGACTCAACACCTCATATTAAACGCCTAAGAATATACTTGACTAGTAAGAATCTTAAAACCTATGGATTTATATGTCTCCGAAGGAGAATCAAGCGTGTGTACAGCGGCATAAACGCAGCAGTGATAGGATTGGTGAGGTTCGGTGAGCAAATGCAGACCCTTTGAAGTCATATTGCATGGTACCCATTCCATGGTTCTCAACTCTCCAGGTTTAAGGGATTCTTCCTTCAGCTAAAACATGCATGTGGAACCCAGAGGATGATCCACCGTGTGATCGGGAAACGTGTTCAAATATGTCTCAGTTTTCGCCCCCTGGTACTCGGGTGCAACATTCCAGACGCTTTATTAACACTCTCCCCACTTGGAGAGTCAGTGCCTTTAACCTCCTGTTTGGCCCAGTTTGCAATTTCTGTGGAAAATGAACAGGAATAGGGAGAACCAATGAGAGACTAGCTGGAGGTGTCTGGACGGGCAAATTTAACTCTCATTTCCCACCAACAAGAGGAATTAACCAAAGGCTCAGCGAGCCATGCGGAACCACACTAGAGCCTGAAGCAATCCTGCGGTGTTGCGGCCAGCTCACAAGAAAGCGAGTTGAAGAAAGGAGCTCAGGGGCCCTGTAATTCACACACCTGCAGAGTTCTAAATGACAGCTATCGTCCAAAAATATATTGAAGTAAGGCTGCCAAGAGGACTTGAAAGCGGGGCAGAATTGCAGGAAACCGATTTCAGGAGGTAGACTGGAATTGCATGTAAAGCATAGGAAAAGAGGCAGAACGTCCACAATGATGCACTTGGCCAAAAAGGGCGTATGCGTTTTTTCCTGAATATATTCAGGAAAAAACGTATACGCCCTTTTTGGCCAACCAAGCAAGCTTGCAAAGGAAATCTGCACTACAATGAAGTCTCACTGCCCCCCGGTCAAAAGGGCCATCTGAAAAAAGTGTAAAATCCAGAAAGGCAGGACAGGCCATGGAGAACTGGGAGCCTTGTTATGCTGATGGGCGTGATATAAATTGCCAACAGCCACTCTGGAGAAGTGTATGGTGTTTCCTGAAACATCTAAAAAACAAAGCAACAGAGCCTAGGGCACTTCCACTTACGGTCCTATAGATTAGGGAAATTAAAATCAAAAAGACACAGGCACCCCAAAGTTTGGGATGCCTCTGTTTACAAGAACCTCGTTTCCGGTACAAGTTCAATATCGCAGAAAGCGAAAAATGGATAAAGAAGTTGTGGTACTTACGTACAATGCAATATCACTCAGCAATGAAATCTATGTCATCAGGCCAGTAGCAGCATAATGAGTGGATTCAGGTACGATGATTCTAAGTGAAATAAGTCACACAGAAAAAGAAACATCATAAGATATCACTAATACACGGAATGTAAACTTGGCTACACAGGAACTGAATTACAAAACAGAATAGGGTCTCAAATGTAGAAAACCAACTTATGCTTGCTTAAGGGGAAAGGTGAGTTGAGGTGCTGCATAAAACCAGAGATTGAAATTAGCACAGATACCTTTCCATAAGCCAAATACGTAATAGAAAAGAGCTACTCCCTGCTCAACGAAGTGGACTCAACACCCCATATTAAACGCCTAAGAATATACCTGACTAGTAAGAATCTTAAAACCTATGGATTTATATGTCTCCGAAAGAGAATCAAGCATGTGTACAGCGGCATAAACGCAGCAGTGAAAGGATTGGTGAGGTTCGGTGAGCAAATGCAGACCCTTTGAAGTCATATTGCATGGTACCCATTCCATGGTTCTCAACTCTCCAGGTTTAAGGGATTCTTCCTTCAGCTAAAACATGCATGTGGAACCCAGAGTATGATCCACCGTGTGATCGGGAAATGTGTTCAAATGTGTCTCAGATTTCGTCCCCTGGTACTCAGGTGCAACATTCCAGACGCTTTACTAACACTCTCCCCACTTGCAGAGTCAGTGCCTTTAACCTCCTGTTTGGCCCAGTTTGCAATTTCGGCGGAAAATGAACAGGAATAGGGAGAACCAATGAGAGACTAGCTGGAGGTGTCTGGATGGGCAAATTTAACTCTCATTTCTCACCAGGAAGAGGAATTAACCAAAGGCTCAGCATGCCATGCCAGTATCACACTAGGGCCTGAAGAATCCTGCAGTGTTGCGGCCAGATCACAAGAAAGCGAGTTGAAGAAAGGAGCTCAGGGGCACTGTAATTCACAAACCTGCAGAGATATAAATGACAGCTATCGTCCAAAAATATATTGAAGTAAGGCTGCCAAGAGGACTTGAAAGCGGGGCAGAATTGCAGGAAACCGATTTCAGGAGGTAGACTGGAATTGCATGTAAAGCATAGGAAAAGAGGCAGAACGGCCACAATGATGCACTTGGCCAAAAAGGGCGTATGCGTTTTTTCCTGAATATATTCAGGAAAAAACGCATACGCCCTTTTTGGCCACCCAAGCAAGCTTGCAAAGAAATCTGCACTACAATGAAGTCTCACTGCCCCCCGGTCAAAAGGGACATCTGAAAAAAGTGTAAAATCCAGAAAGGCAGGACAGGCCATGGAGAACTGGGAGCCTTGTTATGCTGATGGGCAGGATGTAAATTGCCAACAGCCACCCTGGAGAAGTGTATGGTGGTTCCTGAAATATCTAAAAAACAAAGCAACACAGACTAGGGCACTTCCACTTATGGTCCTATAGCTTAGGGAAATTAAAATCAAAAAGACACAGCCACCCCAATGTTTGGGACGGCTCTGTTTACAAGAACCTCGTTTACGGTACAAGTTCCATATCGCAGAAAGCGAAAAATGGATAAAGAAATTGTGGTACTTACGTACAATGCAATATCACTCAGCAATGAAATGTATGTCATCAGGCCAGTAGCAGCATAATGAGTGGATTCAGGTACGATGATTCTAAGTGAAATAAGTCACACAGAAAAAGAAACATCATAAGATATCACTAATACACAGAATGTAAACTTCTCTACATAGGAACTGAATTACAAAACAGAATAGGGTCTCAAATGTAGAAAACCAACTTATGCTTGCTTAAGGGGAAAGGTGAGTTGGGGTTTTGCATAAAACCAGAGATTGAAATTAACACAGATACCTTTCCATAAGAAAAATATGTAATAGACAAGAGCTACTCCTTGCTTAACGAAGTGGACACAACACCCCATATTAAACGCCTAAGAATATGCCTGACTAGTAAGAATCTTAAAACCTATGGATATATATGTCTCCGAAAGAGAATCAAGCGTGTGTACAGCGGCATAAACGCAGCAGTGATAGGATTGGTGAGGTTCGGTGAGCAAATGAAGACCCTTTGAAGTCATATTGCATGGTATCCATTCCATGGTTCTCAACTCTCCAGGTTTAAGGGATTCTTCCTTCAGCTAAAACATGCATGTGGAACCCAGAGGATGATCCACCGTGTGATCGGGAAACGTGTTCAAATGTGTCTCAGTTTTCGTCCCGTGGTACTCGGGTGCAACATTCCAGATGCCTAACTAACACTCTCCCCACTTGGAGAGTCAGTGCCTTTAACCTCCTGTTTGGCCCAGTTTGCAATTTCTGCAGAAAATGAACAGGAATAGGGAGAACCAATGAGAGACTAGCTGTAGGTGTCTGGACGGGCAAATTTAACTCTCATTTCCCACCAGGAAGAGGAATTAACCAAAGGCTCAGCGAGCCATGCCGGAACCACACTAGGGCCTGAAGCAATCCTGCAGTGTTGCGGCCAGCTCACAAGAAAGCGAGTTGAAGAAAGGAGCTCAGGGGCCCTGTAATTCACACACCTGCAGAGTTCTAAATGACAGCTATCGTCCAAAAATATATTGAAGTAAGGCTGCCAAGAGGACTTGAAAGCGGGGCAGAATTGCAGGAAACCGATTTCAGGAGGTAGACTGGAATTGCATGTAAAGCATAGGAAAAGAGGCAGAACGTCCACAATGATGCACTTGGCCAAAAAGGGCGTATGCGTTTTTTCCTGAATATATTCAGGAAAAAATGCATACGCCCTTTTTGGCCAACCAAGCAAGCTTGCAAAGGAAATCTGCACTACAATGAAGTCTCACTGCCCCCCGGTCAAAAGGGCATTCTGAAAAAAGTGTAAAATCTAGAAAGGCAGGACAGGCCATGGAGAACTGGGAGCCTTGTTATGCTGATGGGCGTGATGTAAATTGCCAACAGCCAATCTGGAGAAGTGTATGGTGTTTCCTGAAACATCTAAAAAACAAAGCAACAGAGCCTAGGGCACTTCCACTTATGGTCCTATAGCTTAGGGAAATTAAAATTAAAAAGACACAGCCACCCCAAAGTTTGGGACGGCTCTGTTTACAAGAACCTCATTTCCGGTACAAGTTCAATATCGCAGAAAGCGAAAAATGGATAAAGAAGTTGTGGTACTAACGTACAATACAATATCACTCAGCAATGAAATCTCTTTCATCAGGCTCATAGCAGCATAATGAGTGGATTCAGGTACGATGATTCTAAGTGAAATAAGTCACACAGAAAAAGAAACATCATAAGATATCACTAATACACGGAATGTAAACTTGCCTACACAGGAACTGAATTACAAAACAGAATAGGGTCTCAAATGTAGAAAACCAACTTATGCATGCTTAAGGGGAAAGGTGAGTTGGGGTGCTGCATAAAACCAGAGATTGAAATTAGCACAGATACCTTTCCATAAGCCAAATATGTAATAGACAAGAGCTACTGCTTGCTCAACGAAGTGGACTCAACACCCCATATTAAACGCCTAAGAATATACCTGACTAGTAAGAATCTTAAAACCTATGGATTTATATGTCTCCGAAAGAGAATCAAGCATGTGTACAGCGGCATAAACGCAGCAGTGATAGGATTGGTGAGGTTCGGTGAGCAAATGCAGACCCTTGGAAGTCATATTGCATGTTACCCATTCCATGGTTCTCAACTCTCCAGGTTTAAGGGATTCTTCCTTCAGCTAAAACATGCATGTGGAACCCAGAGTATGATCCACCGTGTGATCGGGAAACGTGTTCAAATATGTCTCAGTTTTCGTCCCCTGGTACTCGGGTGCAACATTCCAGATGCTTTACTAACACTCTCCCCACTTGGAGAGTCAGTGCCGTTAACCTCCTGTTTGGCCCAGTTTGCAATTTCTGCGGAAAATGAACAGGAATAGGGAGAACCAATGAGAGACTAGCTGGAGGTGTCTGCCCGGGTAAATTTAACTCTCATTTCCCACCAAGAAGAGGAATTAACCAAAGGCTCAGCGAGCCATGCCAGAACCACACTAGGGCCTGAAGCAATCCTGCGGTGTTGCGGCCAGCTCACAAGAAAGCGAGTTGAAGAAAGGAGCTCAGGGGCCCTGTAATTCACACACCTGCAGAGTTCTAAATGACAGCTATCGTCCAAAAATATATTGAAGTAAGGCTGCCAAGAGGACTTGAAAGCGGGGCAGAATTGCAGGAAACCGATTTCAGGAGGTAGACTGGAATTGCATGTAAAGCATAGGAAAAGAGGCAGAACGTCCACAATGATGCACTTGGCCAAAAAGGGCGTATGCGTTTTTTCCTGAATATATTCAGGAAAAAACGCATACGCCCTTTTTGGCCAACCAAGCAAGCTTGCAAAGGAAATCTGCACTACAATGAAGTCTCACTGCCCCCCGGTCAAAAGGGACATCTGAAAAAAGTGTAAAATCCAGAAAGGCAGGACAGGCCATGGAGAACTGGGAGCCTTCTTATGCTGATGGGCGGGATGTAAATTGCCAACAGCCACTCTGGAGAAGTGTATGGTGTTTCCTGAAACATCTAAAAAACAAAGCAACACAGCCTAGGGCACTTGCACTTATGGTCCTATAGCTTAGGGAAATTAAAATTAAAAAGACACAGCCACCCCAAAGTTTGGGACGGCTCTGTTTACAAGAACCTCGTTTATGGTACAAGTTCAATATCGCAGAAAGCGAAAAATGGATAAAGAAGTTGTGGTACTTACGTACAATGCAATATCACTCAGCAATGAAATCTATGTCATCAGGCCAGTAGCAGCATAATGAGTGGATTCAGGTACGATGATTCTAAGTGAAATAAGTCACACAGAAAAAGAAACATCATAAGATATCACTAATACACGGAATGTAAACTTGCCTACACAGGAACTGAATTACAAAACAGAATAGGGTCTCAAATGTAGAAAACCAACTTATGCTTGCTTAAGGGGAAAGGTGAGTTGGGGTGCTGCATAAAACCAGAGATTGAAATTAGCACAGATACCTTTCCATAAGCCAAATATGTAATAGACAAGAGCTACTGCTTGCTCAACGAAGTGGACTCAACACCCCATATTAAACGCCTAAGAATATACCTGACTAGTAAGAATCTTAAAACCTATGGATTTATATGTCTCCGAAAGAGAAGGAAGTGTGTGTACAGTGGCATAAACGCAGCAGAGAAAGGGTTGCTGATGTTCGGTGAGCAAATGCAGACCCTTTGAAGTCATATTGCATGGTACCCATTCCATGGTTCTCAACTCTCCAGGTTTAAGGAATTCTTCCTTCAGCTAAAACATGCATGTGGAACCCAGAGTATGATCCTCCATGTGATCGGGAAACGTGTTCAAATGTGTCTCAGTTTTCGTCCCCTGGTACTCGGGTGCAACATTCCAGACGCTTTACTAACACTCTCCCCACTTGGAGAGTCAGTGCCTTTAACCTCCTGTTTGGCCCAGTTTGCAATTTCTGCGGAAAATGAACAGGAATAGGGAGAACCAATGAGAGACTAGCTGGAGGTGTCTGGACGGGCAAATTTAACTCTCATTTCCCACCAAGAAGAGGAATTAAGCAAAGGCTCAGCGAGCCATGCCGGAACCACACTAGGGCCTGAAGCAATCCTGCGGTGTTGCGGCCAGCTCACAAGAAAGCGAGTTGAAGAAAGGAGCTCAGGGGCCCTGTAATTCACAAACCTGCAGAGTTATAAATGACAGCTATCGTCCAAAAATATATTGAAGTAAGGCTGCCAAGAGGACTTGAAAGTGGGACAGAATTGCAGGAAACCGATTTCAGGAGGTAGACTGGAATTCCATGTAAAGCATAGGAAAAGAAGCAGAACGTCCACAATGATGCACTTGGCCAAAAAGGGCGTATGCGTTTTTTCCTGAATATATTCAGGAAAAAACGCATACGCCCTTTTTGGCCAACCAAGCAAGCTTGCAAAGGAAATCTGCACTACAATGAAGTCTCACTGCCCCCCGGTCAAAAGGGACATCTGAAAAAAGTGTAAAATCCAGAAAGGCAGGACAGGCCATGGAGAACTGGGAGCCTTGTTATGCTGATGGGCGGGATATAAATTGCCAACAGCCACTCTGGAGAAGTGTATGGTGTTTCCTGAAACATCTAAAAAACAAAGCAACAGAGCCTAGGGCACTTCCACTTATGGTCCTATAGTATAGGGAAATTAAAATCAAAAAGACACAGCCACCCCAAAATTTGGGACGGCTCTGTTTACAAAACCTCGTTTACGGTAAAAGTTCAATATCACAGAAAGCGAAAAATGGATAAAGAAGTTGTGGTACTAATGTACAATGCAATATCACTCAGCAATGAAATCTATGTCATCAGGCCAGTAGCAGCATAATGAGTGGATTCAGGTACGATGATTCTAAGTGAAATAAGTCACACAGAAAAAGAAACATCATAAGATATCACTAATACACGGAATGTAAACTTGCCTACACAGGAACTGAATTACAAAACAGAATAGGGTCTCAAATGTAGAAAACCAACTTATGCTTGCTTAAGGGGAAAGGTGAGTTGGGGTGCTGCATAAAACCAGAGATTGAAATTAGCACAGATACCTTTCCATAAGCCAATTATGTAATAGACAAGAGCTACTGCTTGCTCAACGAAGTGGACTCAACACCCCATATTAAACGCCTAAAAATATACCTGACTAGTAAGAATCTTAAAACCTATGGATTTATATGTCTCCAAAAGAGAATCAAGCGTGTGTACAGCGGCATAAACGCAGCAATGATAGGATTGGTGAGGTTCGGTGAGCAAATGCAGACCCTTTGAAGTCATATTGCATGGTACCCATTCCATGGTTCTCAACTCTCCAGGTTTAAGGGATTCTTCCTTCAGCTAAAACATGCATGTGGAACCAAGAGTATGATCCAACGTGTGATCGGGAAACGTGTTCAAATGTGTCTCAGTTTTCGTCCCCTGGTACTCGGGTGCAACATTACAGACGCTTTACTAACACTCTCCCCACTTGGAGAGTCAGTGCCTTTAACCTCCTGTTTGGCCCAGTTTGCAATTTCTGCGGAAAATGAACAGGAATAGGGAGAACCAATGAGAGACTAGCTGGAGGTGTCTGCACGGGTAAATTTAACTCTCATTTCCCACCAAGAAGAGGAATTAACCAAAGGCTCAGCGAGCCATGCCGGAACCACACTAGGGCCTGAAGCAATCCTGCGGTGTTGCGGCCAGCTCACAAGAAAGCGACTTGAAGAAAGGAGCTCAGGGGCACTGTAATTCACACACCTGCAGAGTTCTAAATGACAGCTATCGTCCAAAAATATATTGAATTAAGGGTGCCAAGAGGACTTGAAAGCGGGGCAGAATTGCAGGAAACCGATTTCAGGAGGTAGACTGAAATTGCATGTAAAGCATAGGAAAAGAGGCAGAACGTCCACAATGATGCACTTGGCCAAAAAGGGCGTATGTGTTTTTTCCTGAATATATTCAGGAAAAAACGCATACGCCCTTTTTGGCCAACCAAGCAAGCTTGCAAATGAAATCTGCACTACAATGAAGTCTCACTGCCCCCCGGTCAAAAGGGACATCTGAAAAAAGTGTAAAATCCAGAAAGGCAGGACAGGCCATGGAGAAATGGGAGCCTTCTTATGCTGATGGGCGGGATGTAAATTGCCAACAGCCAATCTGGAGAAGTGTATGGTGTTTCCTGAAACATCTAAAAAACAAAGCAACAGAGCCTAGGGCACTTCAACTTATGGTCCTATAGATTAGGGAAATTAAAATCAAAAAGACACAGCCACCCCAAAGTTTGGGACGGCTCTGTTTACAAGAACCTCGTTTATGGTACAAGTTCAATATCGCAGAAAGCGAAAAATGGATAAAGAAGTTGTGGTACTTACGTACAATGCAATATCACTCAGCAATGAAATCTATGTCATCAGGCCAGTAGCAGCATAATGAGTGGATTCAGGTACGATGATTCTAAGTGAAATAAGTCACACAGAAAAAGAAACATCATAAGATATCACTAATACACGGAATGTAAACTTGCCTACACAGGAACTGAATTACAAAACAGAATAGGGTCTCAAATGTAGAAAACCAACTTATGCTTGCTTAAGGGGAAAGGTGAGTTGGGGTGCTGCATAAAACCAGAGATTGAAATTAGCACAGATACCTTTCCATAAGCCAAATATGTAATAGACAAGAGCTACTGCTTGCTCAACGAAGTGGACTCAACACCCCATATTAAACGCCTAAGAATATACCTGACTAGTAAGAATCTTAAAACCTATGGATTTATATGTCTCCGAAAGAGAAGGAAGTGTGTGTACAGTGGCATAAACGCAGCAGAGAAAGGGTTGGTGATGTTCGGTGAGCAAATGCAGACCCTTTGAAGTCATATTGCATGGTACCCATTCCATGGTTCTCAACTCTCCAGGTTTAAGGGATTCTTCCTTCAGCTAAAACATGCATGTGGAACCCAGAGTATGATCCTCCGTGTGATCGGGAAACGTGTTCAAATGTGTCTCAGTTTTCGTCCCCTGGTACTCGGGTGCAACATTCCAGACGCTTTACTAACACTCTCCCCACTTGGAGAGCCAGTGCCTTTAACCTCCTGTTTGGCCCAGTTTGCAATTTCTGCAGAAAATGAACAGGAATAGGGAGAACCAATGAGAGATTAGCTGGAGGTGTCTGGACGGGCAAATTTAACTCTCATTTCCCACCAAGAAGAGGAATTAAGCAAAGGCTCAGCGAGCCATGCCGGAACCACACTAGGGCCTGAAGCAATCCTGCGGTGTTGCGGCCAGCTAACAAGAAAGCGAGTTGAAGAAAGGAGCTCAGGGGCCCTGTAATTCACAAACCTGCAGAGTTATACATGACAGCTATCGTCCAAAAATATATTGAAGTAAGGCTGCCAAGAGGACTTGAAAGCGGGGCAGAATTGCAGGAAACCGATTTCAGGAGGTAGACTGGAATTGCATGTAAAGCATAGGAAAAGAGGCAGAACGTCCACAATGATGCACTTGGCCAAAAAGGGCGTATGCGTTTTTTCCTGAATATATTCAGGAAAAAACGCATACGCCCTTTTTGGCCAACCAAGCAAGCTTGCAAAGGAAGTCTACACTACAATGAAGTCTCACTGCCCCCCGGTCAAAAGGGCCATCTGAAAAAAGTGTAAAATCCAGAAAGGCAGGACAGTCCATGGAGAACTGGGAGCCTTGTTATGCTGATGGGCGTGATGTAAATTGCCAACAGCCACTCTGGAGAAGTGTATGGTGTTTCCTGAAACATCTAAAAAACAAAGCAACAGAGCCTAGGGCACTTCCACTTATGGTCCTATAGTATAGGGAAATTAAAATCAAAAAGACACAGCCACCCCAAAATTTGGGACGGCTCTGTTTACAAAACCTCGTTTACGGTAAAAGTTCAATATCACAGAAAGCGAAAAATGGATAAAGAAGTTGTGGTACTAATGTACAATGCAATATCACTCAGCAATGAAATCTATGTCATCAGGCCAGTAGCAGCATAATGAGTGGATTCAGGTACGATGATTCTAAGTGAAATAAGTCACACAGAAAAAGAAACATCATAAGATATCACTAATACACGGAATGTAAACTTGGCTACACAGGAACTGAATTACAAAACAGAATAGGGTCTCAAATGTAGAAAACCAACTTATGCTTGCTTAAGGGGAAAGGTGAGTTGGGGTGCTGCATAAAACCAGAGATTGAAATTAGCACAGATACCTTTCCATAAGCCAATTATGTAATAGACAAGAGCTACTGCTTGCTCAACGAAGTGGACTCAACACCCCATATTAAACGCCTAAAACTATACCTGACTAGTAAGAATCTTAAAACCTATGGATTTATATGTCTCCAAAAGAGAATCAAGCGTGTGTACAGCGGCATAAACGCAGCAATGATAGGATTGGTGAGGTTCGGTGAGCAAATGCAGACCCTTTGAAGTCATATTGCATGGTACCCATTCCATGGTTCTCAACTCTCCAGGTTTAAGGGATTCTTCCTTCAGCTAAAACATGCATGTGGAACCAAGAGTATGATCCAACGTGTGATCGGGAAACGTGTTCAAATGTGTCTCAGTTTTCGTCCCCTGGTACTCGGGTGCAACATTACAGACGCTTTACTAACACTCTCCCCACTTGGAGAGTCAGTGCCTTTAACCTCCTGTTTGGCCCAGTTTGCAATTTCTGCGGAAAATGAACAGGAATAGGGAGAACCAATGAGAGACTAGCTGGAGGTGTCTGCACGGGTAAATTTAACTCTCATTTCCCACCAAGAAGAGGAATTAACCAAAGGCTCAGTGAGCCATGCCGGAACCACACTAGGGCCTGAAGCAATCCTGCGGTGTTGCGGCCAGCTCACAAGAAAGCGAGTTGAAGAAAGGAGCTCAGGGGCCCTGTAATTCACAAACCTGCAGAGTTATACATGACAGCTATCGTCCAAAAATATATTGAAGTAAGGCTGCCAAGAGGACTTGAAAGCGGGGCAGAATTGCAGGAAACCAATTTCAGGAGGTAGACTGGAATTGCATGTAAAGCATAGGAAAAGAGGCAGAACGTCCACAATGATGCACTTGGCCAAAAAGGGCGTATGCGTTTTTTCCTGAATATATTCAGGAAAAAATGCATACGCCCTTTTTGGCCAAACAAGCAAGCTTGCAAAGGAAATCTGCACTACAATGAAGTCTCACTGCTCCCAGGTCAAAAGGGCCATCTGAAAAAAGAGTAAATTCCAGAAAGGCAGGACAGGCCATAGAGAACTGGGAGTTTTGTTATGCCAATGGGCGTGATGTAAATTGACAACAGCCACTCTGGAGAAGTGTATGGTGTTTCCTGAAACATCTAAAAAACAAAGCAACAGAGCCTAGGGCACTTCCACTTATGGTGCTATAGCTTAGGGAAATTAAAATCAAAAAGACACAGCTACCCCAAAGTTTGGGACGGCTCTGTTTACAAGAACCTCGTTTACGGTACAAGTTCAATATCGCAGAAAGCGAAAAATGGATAAAGAAGTTGTGGTACTGACGTACAATGCAATATCACTCAGCAATGAAATCTATGTCATCAGGCCAGTAGCAGCATAATGAGTGGATTCAGGTACGATGATTCTAAGTGAAATAAGTCACACAGAAAAAGAAACATCATAAGATATCACTAATACACACAATGTAAACTTGGCTACACAGGAACTGAATTACAAAACAGAATAGGGTCTCAAATGTACAAAACCAACTTATGCTTGCTTAAGGGGAAAGGTGAGTTGGGGTGCTGCATAAAACCAGAGATTGAAATTAGCACAGATACCTTTCCATAAGACAAATATGTAATAGAAAAAAGCTACTCCCTGCTCAACGAAGTGGACTCAACACCCCATATTAAACGCCTAAGAATATACCTGACTAGTAAGAATCTTAAAACCTATGGATTTATATGTCTCCGAAAGAGAATCCAGCGTGTGTACAGCGGCATAAACGCAGCAGTGAAAGGATTGGTGAGGTTCGGTGAGCAAATGCAGACCCTTTGAAGTCATATTGCATGGTACCCATTCCATGGTTCTCAACTCTCCAGGTTTAAGGGATTCTTCCTTCAGCTAAAACATGCATGTGGAACCCAGAGTATGATCCACCGTGTGATCGGGAAATGTGTTCAAATGTGTCTCAGATTTCGTCCCCTGGTACTCGGGTGCAACATTCCAGACGCTTTACTAACACTCTCCCCACTTGCAGAGTCAGTGCCTTTAAGCTCCTGTTTGGCCCAGTTTGCAATTTCTGCGGAAAATGAACAAGAATAGGGAGAACCAATGAGAGACTAGCTGGAGGTGTCTGCACGGGTAAATTTAACTCTCATTTCCCACCAAGAAGAGGAATTAACCAAAGGCTCAGCGAGCCATGCCGGAACCACACTAGGGCCTGAAGCAATCCTGCGGTGTTGCGGCCAGCTCACAAGAAAGCGAGTTGAAGAAAGGAGCTCAGGGGCCCTGTAATTCACACACCTGCAGAGTTATAAATGACAGCTATCGTCCAAAAATATATTGAAGTAAGGGTGCCAAGAGGACTTGAAAGCGGGGCAGAATTGCAGGAAACCGATTTCAGGAGGTAGACTGGAATTGCATGTAAAGCATAGGAAAAGAGGCAGAACGTCCACAATGATGCACTTGGCCAAAAAGGGCGTATGCGTTTTTTCCTGAATATATTCAGGAAAAAACGCATACGCCATTTTTGGCCAACCAAGCAAGCTTGCAAATGAAATCTGCACTACAATGAAGTCTCACTGCCCCCCGGTCAAAAGGGACATCTGAAAAAAGTGTAAAATCCAGAAAGGCAGGACAGGCCATGGAGAAATGGGAGCCTTCTTATGCTGATGGGCGGGATGTAAATTGGCAACAGCCACTCTGGAGAAGTGTATGGTGTTTCCTGAAACATCTAAAAAACAAAGCAACAGAGCCTAGGGCACTTCCACTTATGGTCCTATAGATTAGGGAAATTAAAATCAAAAAGACACAGCCACCCCAAAGTTTGGGACGGCTCTGTTTACAAGAACCTCGTTTATGGTACAAGTTCAATATCGCAGAAAGCGAAAAATGGATAAAGAAGTTGTGGTACTTACGTACAATGCAATATCACTCAGCAATGAAATCTCTTTCATCAGGCTCATGGCAGCATAATGAGTGGATACAGGTACGATGATTCTAAGTGAAATAAGTCACACAGAAAAAGAAACATCATAAGATATCACTAATACACGGAATGTAAACTTGGCTACACAGGAACTGAATTACAAAACAGAATAGGGTCTCAAATGTAGAAAACCAACTTATGCTTGCTTAAGGGGAAAGGTGAGTTGGGGTGCTGCATAAAACCAGAGATTGAAATTAGCACAGATACCTTTCCATAAGCCAAATATGTAATAGACAAGAGCTACTGCTTGCTCAACGAAGTGGACTCAACACCCCATATTAAACGCCTAAGAATATACCTGACTAGTAAGAATCTTAAAACCTATGGATTTATATGTCTCCGAAAGAGAAGGAAGTGTGTGTACAGTGGCATAAACGCAGCAGAGAAAGGGTTGGTGATGTTCGGTGAGCAAATGCAGACCCTTTGAAGTCATATTGCATGGTACCCATTCCATGGTTCTCAACTCTCCAGGTTTAAGGGATTCTTCCTTCAGCTAAAACATGCATGTGGAACCCAGAGTATGATCCTCCGTGTGATCGGGAAACGTGTTCAAATGTGTCTCAGTTTTCGTCCCCTGGTACTCGGGTGCAACATTCCAGACGCTTTACTAACACTCTCCCCACTTGGAGAGCCAGTGCCTTTAACCTCCTGTTTGGCCCAGTTTGCAATTTCTGCAGAAAATGAACAGGAATAGGGAGAACCAATGAGAGATTAGCTGGAGGTGTCTGGACGGGCAAATTTAACTCTCATTTCCCACCAAGAAGAGGAATTAAGCAAAGGCTCAGCGAGCCATGCCGGAACCACACTAGGGCCTGAAGCAATCCTGCGGTGTTGCGGCCAGCTAACAAGAAAGCGAGTTGAAGAAAGGAGCTCAGGGGCCCTGTAATTCACAAACCTGCAGAGTTATACATGACAGCTATCGTCCAAAAATATATTGAAGTAAGGCTGCCAAGAGGACTTGAAAGCGGGGCAGAATTGCAGGAAACCGATTTCAGGAGGTAGACTGGAATTGCATGTAAAGCATAGGAAAAGAGGCAGAACGTCCACAATGATGCACTTGGCCAAAAAGGGCGTATGCGTTTTTTCCTGAATATATTCAGGAAAAAACGCATACGCCCTTTTTGGCCAACCAAGCAAGCTTGCAAAGGAAGTCTACACTACAATGAAGTCTCACTGCCCCCCGGTCAAAAGGGCCATCTGAAAAAAGTGTAAAATCCAGAAAGGCAGGACAGTCCATGGAGAACTGGGAGCCTTGTTATGCTGATGGGCGTGATGTAAATTGCCAACAGCCACTCTGGAGAAGTGTATGGTGTTTCCTGAAACATCTAAAAAACAAAGCAACAGAGCCTAGGGCACTTCCACTTATGGTCCTATAGCTTAGGGAAATTAAAATCAAAAAGACACAGCCACCCCAAAATTTGGGACGGCTCTGTTTACAAAACCTCGTTTACGGTAAAAGTTCAATATCACAGAAAGCGAAAAATGGATAAAGAAGTTGTGGTACTTACGTACAATGCAATATCACTCAGCAATGAAATCTATGTCATCAGGCCAGTAGCAGCATAATGAGTGGATTCAGGTACGATGATTCTAAGTGAAATAAGTCACACAGAAAAAGAAACATCATAAGATATCACTAATACACGGAATGTAAACTTGCCTACACAGGAACTGAATTACAAAACAGAATAGGGTCTCAAATGTAGAAAACCAACTTATGCTTGCTTAAGGGGAAAGGTGAGTTGGGGTGCTGCATAAAACCAGAGATTGAAATTAGCACAGATACCTTTCCATAAGCCAATTATGTAATAGACAAGAGCTACTGCTTGCTCAACGAAGTGCACTCAACACCCCATATTAAACGCCTAAAAATATACCTGACTAGTAAGAATCTTAAAACCTATGGATTTATGTGTCTCCGAAAGAGAATCAAGCGTGTGTACAGCGGCATAAACACAGCAATGATAGGATTGGTGAGGTTCGGTGAGCAAATGCAGACCCTTTGAAGTCATATTGCATGGTACCCATTCCATGGTTCTCAACTCTCCAGGTTTAAGGGATTCTTCCTTCAGCTAAAACATGCATGTGGAACCAAGAGTATGATCCAACGTGTGATCGGGAAACGTGTTCAAATGTGTCTCAGTTTTCGTCCCCTGGTACTCGGGTGCAACATTACAGACGCTTTACTAACACTCTCCCCACTTGGAGAGTTAGTGCCTTTAACCTCCTGTTTGGCCCAGTTTGCAATTTCTGTGGAAAATTAACAGGAATAGGGAGAACCAATGAGAGGCTAGCTGGAGGTGTCTGGACGGGCAAATTTAACTCTCATTTCCCAACAGGAAGAGGAATTAACCAAAGGCTCAGCATGCCATGCCAGTGTCACACTAGGGCCTGAAGCAATCCTGCGGTGTTGCGGCCAGCTCACAAGAAAGCGAGTTGAAGAAAGGAGCTCAGGGGCCCTGTAATTCACAAACCTGCAGAGTTATACATGACAGCTATCGTCCAAAAATATATTGAAGTAAGGCTGCCAAGAGGACTTGAAAGCGGGGCAGAATTGCAGGAAACCGATTTCAGGAGGTAGACTGGAATTGCATGTAAAGCATAGGAAAAGAGGCAGAACGTCCACAATGATGCACTTGGCCAAAAAGGGCGTATGCGTTTTTTCCTGAATATATTCAGGAAAAAACGAATACGTCCTTTTTGGCCACGCAAGCAAGCTTGCAAAGGAAATCTGCACTACAATGAAGTCTCACTGCCCCCCGGTCAAAAGGGCCATCTGAAAAAAGTGTAAAATCCAGAAAGGCAGGACAGGCCATGGAGAACTGGGAGCCTAGTTAGGCTGATGGGCGGGATGTAAATTGCCAACAGCCACCCTGCAGAAGTGTATGGTGTTTCCTGAAACATCTAAAAAACAAAGCAACAGAGCCTTGGGTACTTCCACTTATGGTCCTATAGCTTAGGGAAATTAAAATCAAAAAGACACAGCCACCCCAAAATTGGGGACGGCTCTGTTTACAGGAACCTCATTTACGGTACAAGTTCAATATCACAGAAAGAGAAAAATGGATAAAGAAGGTGTGGTACTAATGTACAATGCAATATCACTCAGCAATGAAATCTATATCATCAGGCTCATAGCAGTATAATGAGTGGACTCAGGTACGATGATTCTAAGTGAAATAAGTCACACAGAAAAAGAAACATCATAAGATATCACTAATACACGGAATGTAAGCTTGGCTACACAGGAACTGAATTACAAAACAGAACAGAGTCTCAAATGTAGAAAACCAACTTATGCTTGCTTAAGGGGAAAGGTGAGTTGGGGTGCTGCAGAAAACCAGAGATTGAAATTAACACAGATACCTTTCCATAAGACAAATATGTGATAGACAAGAGCTACTCCTTGCTCAACGAAGCGGACTCAACACCCCATATTAAACGCCTAAAAATATACCTGACTAGTAAGAATCTTAAAACCTATGGATTTATATGTCTCCGAAAGAGAATCAAGCGTGTGGACAGCGGCATAAAGGCAGCAGTGATAGGATTGGTGAGGTTCGGTGAGCAAATGAAGACCGTTGGAAGTCATATTGCATGGTACCCATTCCATGGTTCTCAACTCTCCAGGTTTAAGGGATTCTTCCTTCAGCTAAAACATGCATGTGGAACCCAGAGTATAATCCACCGTGTGATCGGGAAACGTGTTCAAATGTGTCTCAGTTTTCGTCCCCTGGTACTCGGGTGCAACATTCCAGACGCTTTACTAACACTCTCCCCACTTGGAGAGTCAGCGCCTTTAACCTCCTGTTTGGCCCAGTTTGCAATTTCTGCAGAAAAGGAACAGGAATAGGCAGAACCAATGAGAGACTAGCTGGAGGTGTCTGGACGGGCAAAATTAACTCTCATTTCCCACCAGGAAGAGGAATTAACCAAAGGCTCAGCGAGCCATGCCGGAACCACACTAGGGCCTGAAGCAATCCTGCGGTGTTGCGGCCAGCTCACAAGAAAGCGAGTTGAAGAAAGGAGCTCAGGGGCCCTGTAATTCACAAACCTGCAGAGTTCTAAATGACAGCTATCGTACAAAAATATATTGAAGTAAGGCTGCCAAGAGGACTTGAAAGCGGGGCAGAATTGCAGGAAACCAATTTCAGGAGGTAGACTGGAATTGCATGTAAAGCATAGGAAAAGAGGCAGAACGTCCACAATGATGCACTTGGCCAAAAAGGGCGTATGCGTTTTTTCCTGAATATATTCAGGAAAAAATGCATACGCCCTTTTTGGCCAACCAAGTAAGCTTGCAAAGGAAATCTGCACTACAATGAAGTCTCACCGCCCCCCGGTCAAAAGGGCATTCTGAAAAAAGTGTAAAATCTAGAAAGGCTGGACAGGCCATGAAGAACTGGGAGCCTTCTTATGCTGATGGGCGGGATGTAAATTGCCAACAGCCACTCTGGAGAAGTGTATGGTGTTTCCTGAAACATCTAAAAAACAAAGCAACAGAGCCTAGGGCACTTCCACTTATGGTCCTATAGATTAGGGAAATTAAAATCAAAAAGACACAGCCACCCCAAAGTTTGGGACGGCTCTGTTTACAAGAACCTCGTTTACAGTACAAGTTCAATATCGCAGAAAGCGAAAAATGGATAAAGAAGTTGTGGTACTTACGTACAATGCAATATCACTCAGCAATGAAATCTATGTCATCAGGCCAGTAGCAGCATAATGAGTGGATTCAGGTACGATGATTCTAAGTGAAATAAGTCACAAAGAAAAAGAAACATCATAAGATATCACTAATACACGGAATGTAAACTTGGCTACACAGGAACTGAATTACAAAACAGAATAGGGTCTCAAATGTAGAAAACCAACTTATGCTTGCTTAAGGGGAAAGGTGAGTTGGGGTGCTGCATAAAACCAGAGATTGAAATTAACACAGATACCTTTCCATAAGCCAAATATGTAATAGACAAGAGCTACTGCTTTCTCAACGAAGTGGACTCAACACCCCATATTAAACGCCTAAGAATATACCTGACTAGTAAGAATCTTAAAACCTATGGATTTATATGTCTCTGAAAGAGAATCAAGCGTGTGTACAGCGGCATAAACGCAGCAGTGATAGGATTGATGAGGTTCGGTGAGCAAATGCAGACCCTTTGAAGTCGTATTGCATGGTACCCATTCCATGGGTGTCAACTCTCCAGGTTTAAGGGATTCTTCCTTCAGCTAAAACATGCATGTGGAACCCAGAGTATGATCCACCATGTGATCGGGAAACGTGTTCAAATGTGTCTCAGTTTTCGTCCCCTGGTACTCGGGTGCAACATTCCAGACGCTTTACTAACACTCTCCCCACTTGGAGAGTCAGTGCCTTTAACCTCCTGTTTGGCCCAGTTTGCAATTTCTGCGGAAAATGAACAGGAATAGGGAGAACCAATGAGAGACTAGCTGGAGGAGTCTGGACGGGCAAATTTAACTCTCATTTCCCACCAGGAAGAGGAATTAACCAAAGGCTCAGCGAGCCATGCCGGAACCACACTAGGGCCTGAAGCAATCCTGCGGTGTTGCGGCCAGCTCACAAAAAAGCAAGTTGAAGAAAGGAGCTCAGGGGCCCTGTAATTCACACACCTGCAGAGTTATAAATGACAGCTATCGTCCAAAAATATATTGAAGTAAGGCTGCCAAGAGGACTTGAAAACGGGGCAGAATTGCAGGAAACCGATTTCAGGAGGTAGACTGGAATTGCATGTAAAGCATAGGAAAAGAGGCAGAACGTCCACAATGATGCACTTGGCCAAAAAGGGCGTATGCGTTTTTTCTGGAATATATTCAGGAAAAAACGCATACGCCCTTTTTGGCCAACCAAGCAAGATTGCAAAGGAAATCTGCACTACAATGAAGTCTCACTGCCCCCCGGTCAAAAGGGCTATCTGAAAAAAGTGTAAAATCCAGAAAGGCAGGACAGGCCATGGAGAACTGGGAGCCTTGTTATGCTGATGGGCGTGATGTAAATTGCCAACAGCCACTCTGGAGTAGTGTATGGTGTTTCCTGAAACATCTAAAAAACAAAGCACCAGAGCCTAGGGCACTTCCACTTATGGTCCTATAGCTTAGGGAAATTAAAATCAAAAAGTCACAGCCACCCCAAAATTTGAGAGGGCTCTGTTTACATGAACCTCGTTTACGGTACAAGTTCAATATCGCAGAAAGCGAAAAATGGATAAAGAAGTTGTGGTACTTACGTACAATGCAATATCACTCAGCAATGAAATCTCTTTCATCAGGCTCATGGCAGCATAATGAGTGGATACAGGTACGATGATTCTAAGTGAAATAAGTCACACAGAAAAAGAAACATCATAAGATATCACTAATACACGGAATGTAAACTTGGCTACACAGGAACTGAATTACAAAACAGAATAGGGTCTCAAATGTAGAAAACCAACTTATGCTTGCTTAAGGGGAAAGGTGAGTTGGGGTGCTGCATAAAACCAGAGATTGAAATTAGCACAGATACCTTTCCATAAGCCAAATATGTAATAGACAAGAGCTACTGCTTGCTCAACGAAGTGGACTCAACACCCCATATTAAACGCCTAAGAATATACCTGACTAGTAAGAATCTTAAAACCTATGGATTTATATGTCTCCGAAAGAGAAGGAAGTGTGTGTACAGTGGCATAAACGCAGCAGAGAAAGGGTTGGTGATGTTCGGTGAGCAAATGCAGACCCTTTGAAGTCATATTGCATGGTACCCATTCCATGGTTCTCAACTCTCCAGGTTTAAGGGATTCTTCCTTCAGCTAAAACATGCATGTGGAACCCAGAGTATGATCCTCCGTGTGATCGGGAAACGTGTTCAAATGTGTCTCAGTTTTCGTCCCCTGGTACTCGGGTGCAACATTCCAGACGCTTTACTAACACTCTCCCCACTTGGAGAGCCAGTGCCTTTAACCTCCTGTTTGGCCCAGTTTGCAATTTCTGCAGAAAATGAACAGGAATAGGGAGAACCAATGAGAGATTAGCTGGAGGTGTCTGGACGGGCAAATTTAACTCTCATTTCCCACCAAGAAGAGGAATTAAGCAAAGGCTCAGCGAGCCATGCCGGAACCACACTAGGGCCTGAAGCAATCCTGCGGTGTTGCGGCCAGCTAACAAGAAAGCGAGTTGAAGAAAGGAGCTCAGGGGCCCTGTAATTCACAAACCTGCAGAGTTATACATGACAGCTATCGTCCAAAAATATATTGAAGTAAGGCTGCCAAGAGGACTTGAAAGCGGGGCAGAATTGCAGGAAACCGATTTCAGGAGGTAGACTGGAATTGCATGTAAAGCATAGGAAAAGAGGCAGAACGTCCACAATGATGCACTTGGCCAAAAAGGGCGTATGCGTTTTTTCCTGAATATATTCAGGAAAAAACGCATACGCCCTTTTTGGCCAACCAAGCAAGCTTGCAAAGGAAGTCTACACTACAATGAAGTCTCACTGCCCCCCGGTCAAAAGGGCCATCTGAAAAAAGTGTAAAATCCAGAAAGGCAGGACAGTCCATGGAGAACTGGGAGCCTTGTTATGCTGATGGGCGTGATGTAAATTGCCAACAGCCACTCTGGAGAAGTGTATGGTGTTTCCTGAAACATCTAAAAAACAAAGCAACAGAGCCTAGGGCACTTCCACTTATGGTCCTATAGCTTAGGGAAATTAAAATCAAAAAGACACAGCCACCCCAAAATTTGGGACGGCTCTGTTTACAAAACCTCGTTTACGGTAAAAGTTCAATATCACAGAAAGCGAAAAATGGATAAAGAAGTTGTGGTACTTACGTACAATGCAATATCACTCAGCAATGAAATCTATGTCATCAGGCCAGTAGCAGCATAATGAGTGGATTCAGGTACGATGATTCTAAGTGAAATAAGTCACACAGAAAAAGAAACATCATAAGATATCACTAATACACGGAATGTAAACTTGCCTACACAGGAACTGAATTACAAAACAGAATAGGGTCTCAAATGTAGAAAACCAACTTATGCTTGCTTAAGGGGAAAGGTGAGTTGGGGTGCTGCATAAAACCAGAGATTGAAATTAGCACAGATACCTTTCCATAAGCCAATTATGTAATAGACAAGAGCTACTGCTTGCTCAACGAAGTGCACTCAACACCCCATATTAAACGCCTAAAAATATACCTGACTAGTAAGAATCTTAAAACCTATGGATTTATGTGTCTCCGAAAGAGAATCAAGCGTGTGTACAGCGGCATAAACACAGCAATGATAGGATTGGTGAGGTTCGGTGAGCAAATGCAGACCCTTTGAAGTCATATTGCATGGTACCCATTCCATGGTTCTCAACTCTCCAGGTTTAAGGGATTCTTCCTTCAGCTAAAACATGCATGTGGAACCAAGAGTATGATCCAACGTGTGATCGGGAAACGTGTTCAAATGTGTCTCAGTTTTCGTCCCCTGGTACTCGGGTGCAACATTACAGACGCTTTACTAACACTCTCCCCACTTGGAGAGTCAGTGCCTTTAACCTCCTGTTTGGCCCAGTTTGCAATTTCTGTGGAAAATTAACAGGAATAGGGAGAACAAATGAGAGGCTAGCTGGAGGTGTCTGGACGGGCAAATTTAACTCTCATTTCCCAACAGGAAGAGGAATTAACCAAAGGCTCAGCATGCCATGCCAGTATCACACTAGGGCCTGAAGCAATCCTGCGGTGTTGCGGCCAGCTCACAAGAAAGCGAGTTGAAGAAAGGAGCTCAGGGGCACTGTAATTCACAAACGTGCAGAGATATAAATGACAGCTATCGTCCAAAAATCTATTGAAGTAAGGGTGCCATGAGGACTTGAAAGCGGGGCAGAATTGCAGGAAACCGATTTCAGGAGGTAGACTGGAATTGCATGTAAAGCATAGGAAAAGAGGCAGAACGTCCACAATGATGCACTTGGCCAAAAAGGGCGTATGCGTTTTTTCCTGAATATATTCAGGAAAAAACGAATACGTCCTTTTTGGCCACGCAAGCAAGCTTGCAAAGGAAATCTGCACTACAATGAAGTCTCACTGCCCCCCGGTCAAAAGGGCCATCTGAAAAAAGTGTAAAATCCAGAAAGGCAGGACAGGCCATGGAGAACTGGGAGCCTAGTTAGGCTGATGGGCGGGATGTAAATTGCCAACAGCCACCCTGCAGAAGTGTATGGTGTTTCCTGAAACATCTAAAAAACAAAGCAACAGAGCCTTGGGTACTTCCACTTATGGTCCTATAGCTTAGGGAAATTAAAATCAAAAAGACACAGCCACCCCAAAATTGGGGACGGCTCTGTTTACAGGAACCTCATTTACGGTACAAGTTCAATATCACAGAAAGAGAAAAATGGATAAAGAAGGTGTGGTACTAATGTACAATGCAATATCACTCAGCAATGAAATCTATATCATCAGGCTCATAGCAGTATAATGAGTGGACTCAGGTACGATGATTCTAAGTGAAATAAGTCACACAGAAAAAGAAACATCATAAGATATCACTAATACACGGAATGTAAGCTTGGCTACACAGGAACTGAATTACAAAACAGAACAGAGTCTCAAATGTAGAAAACCAACTTATGCTTGCTTAAGGGGAAAGGTGAGTTGGGGTGCTGCAGAAAACCAGAGATTGAAATTAACACAGATACCTTTCCATAAGACAAATATGTGATAGACAAGAGCTACTCCTTGCTCAACGAAGCGGACTCAACACCCCATATTAAACGCCTAAAAATATACCTGACTAGTAAGAATCTTAAAACCTATGGATTTATATGTCTCCGAAAGAGAATCAAGCGTGTGTACAGCGGCATAAAGGCAGCAGTGATAGGATTGGTGAGGTTCGGTGAGCAAATGAAGACCGTTGGAAGTCATATTGCATGGTACCCATTCCATGGTTCTCAACTCTCCAGGTTTAAGGGATTCTTCCTTCAGCTAAAACATGCATGTGGAACCCAGAGTATAATCCACCGTGTGATCGGGAAACGTGTTCAAATGTGTCTCAGTTTTCGTCCCCTGGTACTCGGGTGCAACATTCCAGACGCTTTACTAACACTCTCCCCACTTGGAGAGTCAGCGCCTTTAACCTCCTGTTTGGCCCAGTTTGCAATTTCTGCAGAAAAGGAACAGGAATAGGCAGAACCAATGAGAGACTAGCTGGAGGTGTCTGGACGGGCAAAATTAACTCTCATTTCCCACCAGGAAGAGGAATTAACCAAAGGCTCAGCGAGCCATGCCGGAACCACACTAGGGCCTGAAGCAATCCTGCGGTGTTGCGGCCAGCTCACAAGAAAGCGAGTTGAAGAAAGGAGCTCAGGGGCCCTGTAATTCACAAACCTGCAGAGTTCTAAATGACAGCTATCGTACAAAAATATATTGAAGTAAGGCTGCCAAGAGGACTTGAAAGCGGGGCAGAATTGCAGGAAACCAATTTCAGGAGGTAGACTGGAATTGCATGTAAAGCATAGGAAAAGAGGCAGAACGTCCACAATGATGCACTTGGCCAAAAAGGGCGTATGCGTTTTTTCCTGAATATATTCAGGAAAAAATGCATACGCCCTTTTTGGCCAACCAAGTAAGCTTGCAAAGGAAATCTGCACTAAAATGAAGTCTCACCGCCCCCCGGTCAAAAGGGCATTCTGAAAAAAGTGTAAAATCTAGAAAGGCTGGACAGGCCATGAAGAACTGGGAGCCTTCTTATGCTGATGGGCGGGATGTAAATTGCCAACAGCCACTCTGGAGAAGTGTATGGTGTTTCCTGAAACATCTAAAAAACAAAGCAACAGAGCCTAGGGCACTTCCACTTATGGTCCTATAGATTAGGGAAATTAAAATCAAAAAGACACAGCCACCCCAAAGTTTGGGACGGCTCTGTTTACAAGAACCTCGTTTACAGTACAAGTTCAATATCGCAGAAAGCGAAAAATGGATAAAGAAGTTGTGGTACTTACGTACAATGCAATATCACTCAGCAATGAAATCTATGTCATCAGGCCAGTAGCAACATAATGAGTGGATTCAGGTACGATGATTCTAAGTGAAATAAGTCACAAAGAAAAAGAAACATCATAAGATATCACTAATACACGGAATATAAACTTGGCTACACAGGAACTGAATTACAAAACAGAATAGTGTCTCAAATGTAGAAAACCAACTTATGCTTGCTTAAGGGGAAAGGTGAGTTGGGGTGCTGCATAAAACCAGAGATTGAAATTAACACAGATACCTTTCCATAAGCCAAATATGTAATAGACAAGAGCTACTGCTTTCTCAACGAAGTGGACTCAACACCCCATATTAAACGCCTAAGAATATACCTGACTAGTAAGAATCTTAAAACCTATGGATTTATATGTCTCTGAAAGAGAATCAAGCGTGTGTACAGCGGCATAAACGCAGCAGTGATAGGATTGGTGAGGTTCGGTGAGCAAATGCAGACCCTTTGAAGTCGTATTGCATGGTACCCATTCCATGGGTGTCAACTCTCCAGGTTTAAGGGATTCTTCCTTCAGCTAAAACATGCATGTGGAACCCAGAGTATGATCCACCGTGTGATCGGGAAACGTGTTCAAATGTGTCTCAGATTTCGTCCCCTGGTACTCGGGTGCAACATTCCAGACGCTTTACTAACACTCTCCCCACTTGCAGAGTCAGTGCCTTTAATCTGCTGTTGGGCCCAGTTTGCAATTTCGGCGGAAAATGAACACGAATAGGGAGAACCAATGAGAGACTAGCTGGAGGTGTCTGGATGGGCAAATTTAACTCTCATTTCTCACCAGGAAGAGGAATTAACCAAAGGCTCAGCATGCCATGCCAGTATCACACTAGGGCCTGAAGCAATCCTGCAGTGTTGCGGCCAGCTCACAAGAAAGCGAGTTGAAGAAAGGAGCTCAGGGGCCCTGTAATTCACACACCTGCAGAGTTATAAATGACAGCTATCATCCAAAAATATATTGAAGTAAGGCTGCCAAGAGGACTTGAAACCGGGGCAGAATTGCAGGAAACCGATTTCAGGAGGTAGACTGGAATTGCATGTAAAGCATAGGAAAAGAGGCAGAACGTCCACAATGATGCACTTGGCCAAAAAGGGCGTATGCGTTTTTTCCGGAATATATTCAGGAAAAAACGCATACGCCCTTTTTGGCCAACCAAGCAAGATTGCAAAGGAAATCTGCACTACAATGAAGTCTCACTGCCCCCCGGTCAAAAGGGCTATCTGAAAAAAGTGTAAAATCCAGAAAGGCAGGACAGGCCATGGAGAACTGGGAGCCTTGTTATGCTGATGGGCGTGATGTAAATTGCCAACAGCCACTCTGGAGTAGTGTATGGTGTTTCCTGAAACATCTAAAAAACAAAGCACCAGAGCCTAGGGCACTTCCACTTATGGTCCTATAGCTTAGGGAAATTAAAATCAAAAAGTCACAGCCACCCCAAAATTTGAGAGGGCTCTGTTTACATGAACCTCGTTTACGGTACAAGTTCAATATTGCAGAAAGCGAAAAATGGATAAAGAAGTTGTGGTACTTACGTACAATGCAATATCACTCAGCAATGAAATCTATGTCATCAGGCCAGTAGCAGCATAATGAGTGGATTCAGGTACGATGATTCTAAGTGAAATAAGTCACACAGAAAAAGAAACATCATAAGATATCACTAATACACGGAATGTAAACTTGGCTACACAGGAACTGAATTACAAAACAGAATAGGGTCTCAAATGTAGAAAACCAACATATGCTTGCTTAAGGGGAAAGGTGAGTTGGGGTGCTGCATAATACCAGAGATTGAAATTAGCACAGATACCTTTCCATAAGCTAAATATGTAATAGACAAGAGCTACTGCTTGCTCAATGAAGTGGACTCAACACCCCATATTAAACGCCTAAGAATATACCTGACTAGTAAGAATCTTAAAACCTATGGATTTATGTGTCTCTGAAAGAGAATCAAGCGTGTTTACAGGGGCATAAACGCAGCAGTGATAGGATTGGTGAGGTTCGGTGAGCAAATGCAGACCCTTTGAAGTCGTATTGCATGGTACCCATTCCATGGGTGTCAACTCTCCAGGTTTAAGGGATTCTTCCTTCAGCTAAAACATGCATGTGGAACCCAGAGTATGATCCACCGTGTGATCGGGAAACGTGTTCAAATGTGTCTCAGTTTTCGTCCCCTGGTACTCGGGTGCAACATTCCAGACGCTTTACTAACACTCTCCCCACTTGGAGAGTCAGTGCCTTTAACCTCCTGTTTGGCCCAGTTGGCAATTTCTCCGGAAAATGAACAGGAATAGGGAGAACCAATGAGAGACTAGCTGGAGGTGTCTGGACGGGCAAATTTAACTCTCATTTCCCATCATGAAGAGGAATTAACCAAAGGCTCAGCGAGCCATGCCGGAACCACACTAGGGCCTGAAGCAATCCTGCAGTGTTGCGGCCAGCTCACAAGACAGCGAGTTGAAGAAAGGAGCTCAGGGGCCCTGTAATTCACACACCTGCAGAGTTCTAAATGACAGCTATCATCCAAAAATATATTGAAGTAAGGCTGCCAAGAGGACTTGAAAGCGGGGCAGAATTGCAGGAAACCGATTTCAGGAGGTAGACTGGAATTGCATGTAAAGCATAGGAAAAGAGGCAGAACGTCCACAATGATGCACTTGGCCAAAAAGGGCGTATGCGTTTTTTCCTGAATATATTCAGGAAAAAATGCATACGCCCTTTTTGGCCAACCAAGTAAGCTTGCAAAGGAAATCTGCACTACAATGAAGTCTCACCGCCCCCCGGTCAAAAGGGCATTCTGAAAAAAGTGTAAAATCTAGAAAGGCTGGACAGGCCATGAAGAACTGGGAGCCTTCTTATGCTGATGGGCGGGATGTAAATTGCCAACAGCCACTCTGGAGAAGTGTATGGTGTTTCCTGAAACATCTAAAAAAGAAAGCAACAGAGCCTAGGGCACTTCCACTTATGGTCCTATAGATTAGGGAAATTAAAATCAAAAAGACACAGCCACCCCAAAGTTTGGGACGGCTCTGTTTACAAGAACCTCGTTTACAGTACAAGTTCAATATCGCAGAAAGCGAAAAATGGATAAAGAAGTTGTGGTACTTACGTACAATGCAATATCACTCAGCAATGAAATCTATGTCATCAGGCCAGTAGCAGCATAATGAGTGGATTCAGGTACGATGATTCTAAGTGAAATAAGTCACAAAGAAAAAGAAACATCATAAGATATCACTAATACACGGAATGTAAACTTGGCTACACAGGAACTGAATTACAAAACAGAATAGGGTCTCAAATGTAGAAAACCAACTTATGCTTGCTTAAGGGGAAAGGTGAGTTGGGGTGCTGCATAAAACCAGAGATTGAAATTAACACAGATACCTTTCCATAAGCCAAATATGTAATAGACAAGAGCTACTGCTTGCTCAACGAAGTGGACTCAACACCCCATATTAAACGCCTAAGAATATACCTGACTAGTAAGAATCTTAAAACCTATGGATTTATATGTCTCTGAAAGAGAATCAAGCGTGTGTACAGCGGCATAAACGCAGCAGTGATAGGATTGGTGAGGTTCGGTGAGCAAATGCAGACCCTTTGAAGTCGTATTGCATGGTACCCATTCCATGGGTGTCAACTCTCCAGGTTTAAGGGATTCTTCCTTCAGCTAAAACATGCATGTGGAACCCAGAGTATGATCCACCATGTGATCGGGAAACGTGTTCAAATGTGTCTCAGTTTTCGTCCCCTGGTACTCGGGTGCAACATTCCAGACGCTTTACTAACACTCTCCCCACTTGGAGAGTCAGTGCCTTTAACCTCCTGTTTGGCCCAGTTTGCAATTTCTGCGGAAAATGAACAGGAATAGGGAGAACCAATGAGAGACTAGCTGGAGGAGTCTGGACGGGCAAATTTAACTCTCATTTCCCACCAGGAAGAGGAATTAACCAAAGGCTCAGCGAGCCATGCCGGAACCACACTAGGGCCTGAAGCAATCCTGCGGTGTTGCGGCCAGCTCACAAAAAAGCAAGTTGAAGAAAGGAGCTCAGGGGCCCTGTAATTCACACACCTGCAGAGTTATAAATGACAGCTATCATCCAAAAATATATTGAAGTAAGGCTGCCAAGAGGACTTGAAAACGGGGCAGAATTGCAGGAAACCGATTTCAGGAGGTAGACTGGAATTGCATGTAAAGCATAGGAAAAGAGGCAGAACGTCCACAATGATGCACTTGGCCAAAAAGGGCGTATGCGTTTTTTCCGGAATATATTCAGGAAAAAACGCATACGCCCTTTTTGGCCAACCAAGCAAGATTGCAAAGGAAATCTGCACTACAATGAAGTCTCACTGCCCCCCGGTCAAAAGGGCTATCTGAAAAAAGTGTAAAATCCAGAAAGGCAGGACAGGCCATGGAGAACTGGGAGCCTTGTTATGCTGATGGGCGTGATGTAAATTGCCAACAGCCACTCTGGAGTAGTGTATGGTGTTTCCTGAAACATCTAAAAAACAAAGCACCAGAGCCTAGGGCACTTCCACTTATGGTCCTATAGCTTAGGGAAATTAAAATCAAAAAGTCACAGCCACCCCAAAATTTGAGAGGGCTCTGTTTACATGAACCTCGTTTACGGTACAAGTTCAATATCGCAGAAAGCAAAAAATGGATAAAGAAGTTGTGGTACTTACGTACAATGCAATATCACTCAGCAATGAAATCTATGTCATCAGGCCAGTAGCAGCATAATGAGTGGATTCAGGTACGATGATTCTAAGTGAAATAAGTCACACAGAAAAAGAAACATCATAAGATATCACTAATACACGGAATGTAAACTTGGCTACACAGGAACTGAATTACAAAACAGAATAGGGTCTCAAATGTAGAAAACCAACATATGCTTGCTTAAGGGGAAAGGTGAGTTGGGGTGCTGCATAATACCAGAGATTGAAATTAGCACAGATACCTTTCCATAAGCTAAATATGTAATAGACAAGAGCTACTGCTTGCTCAATGAAGTGGACTCAACACCCCATATTAAACGCCTAAGAATATACCTGACTAGTAAGAATCTTAAAAAACCTATGGATTTATATGTCTCCGAAAGAGAATCAAGCGTGTGTACAGCGGCATAAACGCAGCAGAGAAAGAATTGGTGAGGTTTGGTGAGCAAATGCAGACCCTTTGAAGTCATATTGCATGGTACCCATTCCATGGTTCTCAACTCTCCAGGTTTAAGGGATTCTTCCTTCAGCTAAAACATGCATGTGGAACCCAGAGTATGATCCACCGTGTGATCGGGAAACGTGTTCAAATGTGTCTCAGTTTTCGTCCCCTGGTACTCGGGTGCAACATTCCAGACGCTTTACTAACACTCTCCCCACTTGGAGAGTCAGAGCCTTTAACCTCCTGTTTGGCCCAGTTGGCAATTTCTCCGGAAAATGAACAGGAATAGTGAGAACCAATGAGAGACTAGCTGGAGGTGTCTGGACGGGCAAATTTAACTCTCATTTCCCATCATGAAGAGGAATTAACCAAAGGCTCAGCGAGCCATGCCGGAACCACACTAGGGCCTGAAGCAATCCTGCAGTGTTGCGGCCAGCTCACAAGACAGCGAGTTGAAGAAAGGAGCTCAGGGGCCCTGTAATTCACACACCTGCAGAGTTATAAATGACAGCTATCATCCAAAAATATATTGAAGTAAGGCTGCCAAGAGGACTTGAAAACGGGGCAGAATTGCAGGAAACCGATTTCAGGAGGTAGACTGGAATTGCATGTAAAGCATAGGAAAAGAGGCAGAACGTCCACAATGATGCACTTGGCCAAAAAGGGCGTATGCGTTTTTTCCGGAATATATTCAGGAAAAAACGCATACGCCCTTTTTGGCCAACCAAGCAAGATTGCAAAGGAAATCTGCACTACAATGAAGTCTCACTGCCCCCCGGTCAAAAGGGCTATCTGAAAAAAGTGTAAAATCCAGAAAGGCAGGACAGGCCATGGAGAACTGGGAGCCTTGTTATGCTGATGGGCGTGATGTAAATTGCCAACAGCCACTCTGGAGTAGTGTATGGTGTTTCCTGAAACATCTAAAAAACAAAGCACCAGAGCCTAGGGCACTTCCACTTATGGTCCTATAGCTTAGGGAAATTAAAATCAAAAAGTCACAGCCACCCCAAAATTTGAGAGGGCTCTGTTTACATGAACCTCGTTTACGGTACAAGTTCAATATCGCAGAAAGCGAAAAATGGATAAAGAAGTTGTGGTACTTACGTACAATGCAATATCACACAGCAATGAAATCTATGTCATCAGGCCAGTAGCAGCATAATGAGTGGATTCAGGTACGATGATTCTAAGTGAAATAAGTCACACAGAAAAAGAAACATCATAAGATATCACTAATACACGGAATGTAAACTTGGCTACACAGGAACTGAATTACAAAACAGAATAGGGTCTCAAATGTAGAAAACCAACTTATGCTTGCTTAAGGGGAAAGGTGAGTTGGGGTGCTGCATAATACCAGAGATTGAAATTAGCACAGATACGTTTCCATACGCTAAATATGTAATAGACAAGAGCTACTGCTTGCTCAATGAAGTGGACTCAACACCCCATATTAAACGCCTAAGAATATACCTGACTAGTAAGAATCTTAAAAAACCTATGGATTTATATGTCTCCGAAAGAGAATCAAGCGTGTGTACAGCGGCATAAACGCAGCAGAGAAAGGATTGGTGAGGTTCGGTGAGCAAATGCAGACCCTTTGAAGTCATATTGCATGGTACCCATTCCATGGTTCTCAACTCTCCAGGTTTAAGGGATTCTTCCTTCAGCTAAAACATGCATGTGGAACCCAGAGTATGATCCACCGTGTGATCGGGAAACGTGTTCAAATGTGTCTCAGTTTTCGTCCCCTGGTACTCGGGTGCAACATTCCAGACGCTTTACTAACACTCTCCCCACTTGGAGAGTCAGTGCCTTTAACCTCCTGTTTGGCCCAGTTGGCAATTTCGCCGGAAAATGAACAGGAATAGGGAGAACCAATGAGAGACTAGCTGGAGGAGTCTGGACGGGCAAATTTAACTCTCATTTCCCATCATGAAGAGGAATTAACCAAAGGCTCAGCGAGCCATGCCGGAACCACACTAGGGCCTGAAGCAATCCTGCGGTGTTGCGGCCAGCTCACAAGAAAGCGAGTTGAAGAAAGGAGCTCAGGGGCACTGTAATTTACAAACCTGCAGAGTTATAAATGACAGCTATCGTCCACAAATATATTGAAGTAAGGCTGCCAAGAGGACTTGAAAGCGGGGCAGAATTGCAGGAAACCGATTTCAGGAGGTAGACTGGAATTGCATGTAAAGCATAGGAAAAGAGGCAGAACGTCCACAATGATGCACTTGGCCAAAAAGGGCGTATGCGTTTTTTCCTGAATATATTCAGGAAAAAACGCATACGCCCTTTTTGGCCAACCAAGCAACCTTGCAAAGAATATCTGCACTACAATGAAGTCTCACTGCCCCCCGGTCAAAAGGGCCATCTGAAAAAAGTGTAAAATCCTGAAAGGCAGGACAGGCCATGGAGAACTGGGAGCCTTGTTATGCTGAGGGGCGGGATGTAAATTGCCAACAAACACTCTGGAGAAGTGTATGGTGTTTCCTGAAACATCTAAAAAACAAAGAAACAGAGCCTAGGGCACTTCTACTTATGGTCCTATAGCTTAGGGAAATTAAAATCAAAAAGAAACAGCCACCCCAAAGTTTGGGACGGTTCTGTTTACAAGAACCTCGTTTACGGTACAAGTTCAATATCACAGAAAGCGAAAAATGGATAAAGAAGTTGTGGTTCTTACGTACAATGCAATATCACTCAGCAATTAAATCTATGTCATCAGGCCCGTAGCAGCATAATGAGTGGATTCAGGTACGATGATTCTAAGTGAAATAAGTCACACAGAAAAAGAAGCATCATAAGATATCACTAATACACGGAAGGTAAACTTGGCTACACAGGAACTGAATTACAAAACAGAATAGGGTCTCAAATGTAGAAAACCAACTTATGCTTGCTTAAGGGGAAAGGTGAGTTGGGGTGCTGCATAAAACCAGAGATTGAAATTAGCACAGATACCTTTCCATAAGCCAAATACGTAATAGACAAGAGCTACTGCTTGCTCAACGAAGTGGACTCAACACCCCATATTAAACGCCTAAGAATATACCTGACTAGTAAGAATCTTAAAACCTATGGATTGATATGTCTCCGAAAGAGAATCAAGCGTGTGTACAGCGGCATAAACGCAGCAGTGATAGGAATGGTGCGGTTCGGTGAGCAAATGCAGACCCTTTGAATTCATATTGCATGGTACCCATTCCATGGGTCTCAACTCTCCAGGTTTAAGGTATTCTTCCTTCAGCTAAAACATGCATGTGGTACCCAGAGTATGATCCACCGTGTGATCGGGAAACGTGTTCAAATGTGTCTCAGTTTTCGTCCCCTGGTACTCGGGTGCAACATTCCAGACGCTTTACTAACACTCTCCCCACTTGGAGAGTCAGTGCCTTTAACCTCCTGTTTGGCCCAGTTGGCAATTTCTGCGGAAAATGAACAGGAATAGGGAGAACCAATGAGAGACTAGCTGGAGGTGTCTGGCCGGGCAAATTTAACTCTCATTTCCCACCAGGAGGAGGAATTAACCAAAGGCTCAGCGAGCCATGCCGGAACCACACTAGGGCCTGAAGCAATCCTGCGGTGTTGCGGCCAGCTCACAAGAAAGCGAGTTGAAGAAAGGAGCTCAGGGGCACTGTAATTCACAAACCTGCAGAGTTATAAATGACAGCTATCGTCCACAAATATATTGAAGTAAGGCTGCCAAGAGGACTTGAAAGTGGGACAGAATTGCAGGAAACCGATTTCAGGAGGTAGACTGGAATTCCATGTAAAGCATAGGAAAAGAAGCAGAACGTCCACAATGATGCACTTGGCCAAAAAGGGCGTATGCGTTTTTTCCTGAATATATTCAGGAAAAAACGCATACGCCCTTTTTGGCCAACCAAGCAAGCTTGCAAAGGAAATCTGCACTACAATGAAGTCTCACTGCCCCCCGGTCAAAAGGGCCATCTGAAAAAAGTGTAAAATCTAGAAAGGTAGGACAGGCCATGGAGAACTGGGAGCCTTGTTATGCTGATGGGCGGGATGTAAATTGCCAACAGCCACTCAGGAGAAGTGTATGGTGTTTCCTGAAACATCTAAAAAACAAAGCAACAGAGCCAAGGGCACTTCCACTTATGGTCCTATAGCTTAGGGAAATTAAAATCAAAAAGACACAGCTACCCCAAAGTTTGGGACGGCTCTGTTTACAAGAACCTCGTTTACAGTGCAAGTTCAATATCGCAGAAACCTAAAAATGGATAAGGAAGTTGTGGTACTAACGTACACTGCAATGTCACTCAGCAATGAAATCTCTGTCATCAGGCCCATAGCAGCATAATGAGTGGATTCAGGTACGATGATTCTAAGTGAAATATGTCACACAGAAAAAGAAACATCATAAGATATCACTAATACACGGAATGTAAACTTGGCTAGACAGGAACTGAATTACAAAACAGAATAGGGTCTCAAATGTAGAAAACCAACTTATGCTTTCTTAAGGGGAAAGGTGAGTTGGGGTGCTGCATAAAACCAGAGATTAAAATTAGCACAGATACCTTTCCATAAGCCAAATATGTAATAGACAAGAGCTACTGCTTGCTCAACGAAGTGGACTCAACACCCCATATTAAACGCCTAAGAATATACCTGACTAGTAAGAATCTTAAAACCAATGGATTTATATGTCTCCAAAAGAGAATCAAGCGTGTGTACAGCGGCATAAATGCAGCAGTGATAGGATTGGTGAGGTTCGGTGAGCAAATGCAGACCCTTTGAAGTCGTATTGCATGGTACCCATTCCATGGGTCTCAACTCTCCAGGTTTAAGGGATTCTTCCTTCAGATAAAACATGCATGTGGAACCCAGAGTATGATCCACCATGTGATCGGGAAACGTGTTCAAATGTGTCTCAGTTTTCGTCCCCTGGTACTCGGGTGCAACATTCCAGATGCTTTACTAACACTCTCCCCACTTGTAGAGTCAGTGCCTTTAACCTCCTGTTTGGCCCAGTTTGCAATTTCTGCGGAAAATGAACAGGAATAGGGAGAACCAATGAGAGACTAGCTGGAGATGTCTGGACGGGTAAATTTAACTCTCATTTCCCACCAAGAAGAGGAATTAACCAAAGGCTCAGCGAGCCATGCCAGAACCACACTAGGGCCTGAAGCAATCCTGCGGTGTTGCGGCCAGCTCACAAGAAAGCGAGTTGAAGAAAGGAGCTCAGGGGCCCTGTAATTCACAAACCTGCAGAGTTATAAATAACAGCTATCGTCCAAAAATATATTGAAGTAAGGCTGCCAAGAGGACTTGAAAGCGGGGCAGAATTGCAGGAAACCGATTTCAGGAGGTAGACTGGAATTGCATGTAAAGCATAGGAAAAGAGGCAGAACGTCCACAATGATGCAGTTGGCCAAAAAGGGCGTATGCGTTTTTTCCTGAATATATTCAGGAAAAAACGCATACACCCTTTTTGGCCAACCAAGCAAGCTTGCAAAGGAAATCTGCACTACAATGAAGTCTCACAGCCCCACGGTCAGAAGGGCCATCTGAAAAAACTGTAAAATCCAGAAAGGCAGGACAGGCCATGGAGAACTGGGAGCCTAGTTAGGCTGATGGGCAGGATGTAAATTTCCAACAGCCACTCTGCAGAAGTGTATGGTGTTTCCTGAAACATCTAAAAAACAAAGCTACAGAGCCTAGTGTACTTCCACTTATGGTCCTATAGCTTAGGGAAATTAAAATCAAAAAGACACAGCCACCCCAAAATTGGGGTCGGCTCTGTTTACAGGAACCTCATTTACGGTACAAGTTCAATATCACAGAAAGCAAAAAATGGATAAAGAAGTTGTGGTACTAACGTACAATGCAATATCACTCAGAAATGAAATCTATATCATCAGGCCCATAGCAGGATAATGAGTGAATTCAGGTACGATGATTCTAAGTGAAATAAGTCACACAGAAAAAGAAACATCATAAGATATCACTAATACACGGAATGTAAGCTTGGCTACACAGGAACTGAATTACAAAACAGAACAGGGTCTCAAATGTAGAAAACCAACTTATGCTTGCTTAAGGGGAAAGGTGAGTTGGGGTGCTGCATAAAACCAGAGATTGAAATTAACACAGATACCTTTCCATAAGACAAATATGTAATAGACAAGAGCTACTCCTTGCTCAATGAAGTGGACTCAACACCCCATATTAAACGCCTAAGAATATACCTGACTAGTAAGAATCTTAAAACCTATGGATTTATATGTCTCTGAAAGAGAATCAAGCGTGTGTACAGCGGCATAAAGGCAGCAGTGAAAGTATTGGTGAGGTTCTGTGAGCAAATGAAGACCGTTTGAAGTCATATTGCACGGTACCCATTCCATGGTTCTCAACTCTCCAGGTTTAAGGGATTCTTCCTTCACCTAAAACATGCATGTGGAACCCAGAGTATGATCCACCGTGTGATTGGGAAACGTGTTCAAATGTGTCTCAGTTTTCGTCCCCTGGTACTCGGGTGCAACATTCCAGACGCTTTACTAACACTCTCCCCACTTGGAGAGTCAGTGCCTTTAACCTCCTGTTTGGCCCAGTTTGCAATTTCTGCGGAAAATGAACAGGAATAGGGAGAACCAATGAGAGACTAGCTGGAGGAGTCTGGACGGGCAAATTTAACTCTCATTTCCCACCAGGAAGAGGAATTAACCAAACGCTCAGCGAGCCATGCCAGAACCACACTAGGGCCTGAAGCAATCCTGCGGTGTTGCGGCCAGCTCACTAGAAAGCGTGTTGAAGAAAGGAGCTCAGGGTCACTGTAATTCACAAACCTGCAGAGTTATAAATGACAGGTATCATCCAAAATTATACTGAAGTAAGGCTGCGAAGAGGACTTGAAAACGGTGCAGAATTGCTGGAAACCGATTTCAGAAGGTACACGGGAGTCGCTCTTAAAGCATAGGAAAAGAGACAGAACTTGGAAAATAATGCACTTGGCAAAAGAGGGCATATGTGTTTTATCCAGAGCTCTCATAACTGAGGGGAGGAGATTCCCAGCAGGCTCCAACTGCCACCTGAAGGCTCACGTTGTCAAGGCAACGTGAGCAAGCCAGGCAGGAGTTACCTCACAGCAGAGGTCCCAGCTCACAGAAGGGTGAGAAAATCAGCCAACATCAGACTCTCACCAGAGGGCCCACATCACCAAGGGGATGGGAACCAGGCAGGAGTGTCTTCACACCAGTGGGGCCACATCATCGAAAGGTGAGGTACTCAGCACATGTGTCCTCAAACCAGAGGACCCACATCACCAAGGGCCTCGGAGTGAGGCAGGCAGGAGTAGCCTCACAACACTGGGCCCATAGAACAAAAAAGTGAGGAATCCAGCAGTTGGAACCTCCCAGCAGGCGGCCCAGAGCACCGAGGCTATGGGATCCAGGCCACAGTGAACTCACAGAAGAGGGCCCATGTCATGAAACTGAGCAACCCAGCCATTGGGACCTCAGAGCAGGAGGCCCACATCCCCATGGGGATATAAATCTGGTAGGAGTGTCCTCGCACCACTGAGAACGTATCAGAAAATTTTGGGAGACCAGCAGTTAGGGCCTGACGCCAGAGGACCCTCATCACCAAGGGAAGGAGGCTCCCAGCAGGCTCCAACTGCCACCAGAGGGCTGACGTCGCCAAGGTGATGTGTGCCAACCAGGCACGAATGACCTCACAGCAGAGGGCCCACCTCAGAGAAGTGTGATGAACCCAGTCAGGATCACACTCGCACCAGAGGGCCCACATCACCAAATGGATTCGAACCAGGCAGGAGTGTCCTCACATGAGTAGGGCCACATCATCTAAAGCTGAGGAACCCAGAACATGTGGCTTCAAACCATAGGACACCCATCATCAAGGGGCTGGGAGTGAGGCAGGCAGGAGGAGCCTCACAAAAGAGGGCCCAAAAATAAGAAAGGTGAGGAGTGACCTCACAGCAGAGGGCCCACCTCACAGAAGGGTGAGGAACACAGCCAGGATCAGACTCTCACCAGAGGGTCCACATCACCAAGGGGATGGGAACAAGGCAGGAGTGTCCCCAAACCAGTGGGACAACATCATCGAAAGGTGAGGATCCCAGCACATGTAGCCTCAAACCAGAGGAACCACATCACTAAGGGGTTCGGAACGAGGCTGGCAGGACCAGCCTCACAACACAGGGTCCATAGAATATAAAAGTTGAGGAATCCAGCAGCTGGAACCTCCCAGCAAGTGGCCCAGAGCACCGAGGCTATGAGATCCAGGCCGCAGTGAACTCACAACAGACGGCCCACATCATGAACCTGTGAGCAGCCCAGCCGTTGGGACCTCAGAACAGAAGGCCCACATCCCCATTGGGATGGGAACCTGGCAGGAGTGGCCTCGCACCACTTAGCACATATCAGAAAATGTTAGGAGCCCAGCAGTTAGGGCCTGACGCCAGGGGGCCCTCATAACTGAGGGGAGGAGACTCCCAGCAGGTTCCAACTGCCAACAGAGGGCCCACGTCTACAAGGAGGCATGCGTCAGCCAGGCAGTAGTGACCTCACAGCAGAGGGCCTATCTCACAGAAGGGTGAGGAACCGAGGCAGGATGAGACTCTCGCCAGAGGGCCCACAACACCAAGGGGATGGAAACCAGTCAGGACTGTCCTCCCACCAGTGGGGCCACATCATCGAAAGGTGAGGAACCCAGCACATGCGGCCTCATATCAGAGGACATACATCACAAAGGGGATGGGAGTGAGGCAGGTAGGAGTAGCCTAAATACAGAGGGCCCAAAGAATAAAAAAGGTGAGGAATCCAGCATTTGGAACCTCCCAGCAGGCGGCCGAGAGCACAGAAGCTATGGGATGCAGGCAGGAGTGAACTAACACCAGAGAGCCCACATCATGAAACTGTGAGCAACCCAGGCGTTGGGACCTCAGAGCAGAAAGCCCACATCCCCATGGGGATGGGAACCTGACAGGAGTGTCCTGGCATCACTGGGCTCACATCAGAAAACGTGGGGAGCCCAGCAGTTATGGCCTGATGCTAGAGGGCCGTCATCACCGAGGGCAGGAGGCTCCCAGCAGGTTCCATGTGCCAACAGAGGGCCCACATCGCCAAGGTGATGTGTGCAAGTCAGGCAGGATTGACCTCACAGCAGAGGGCCTACCTCACAGAAGAGTGAGGAACCCAGCCAGGATAAGACTGTCACCAGAAGGCCCACATCACCAAGGGGATGGGAACCAGGCAGGAGTGTCCTCACACCAGTGGGGCCACATCATTGAAAGTTGCGGAACCCAGCACATGTGGCCTCAAACCAGAGGACCCACATCACGAAGGGGTTGCGAGTGAGGCAGGCAGGAGGAGCATCGCAACACAGGACCCATAGAATACAAAAGTTGAGGAATCGAGCAGTTGGAACCTCCCAGCAGGCGGCCCAGAGCACAGAGGCTATGGCATCCAGGCCAGAGTGAACTAACAGCAGAGAGCCCACATCATGAAACTGTGAACAACCCAGCCGTTGGGACTTCAGAGCAGAAGACCCACATCCCAATGGGGATGTGAACCTGGATAGAGTGTCTTCGAACCACTGGGCGCACATCACAAAATGTGGGGAGCCCAGCAGTTAGGGCCTGACGCCAGAGGGCCCTCATCACCAAGGGGAGGAGGCTCCCAGCAGGCTCCAAGTGCCACCGAAGGCTCATGTCCACAAGGCGAGGTGAGCAAGCCAAGCAGGAGTGACCTCACAGCAGACGGCCCACCTCACAGAAGGGTGAGGAACCCAGCCAGGATCAGACTCTCAACAGAGGGCCCACATCACCAAGGGGATGTGAACCAGGCAGGAGTCTCCTAAGACCATTGGTCCCACATCATCGAAAGGTGAGGAACCCAGCACATGTGGCCTCAAACCAGACGACACACATCACGAAGGGGCTGGGAGTGAGGCAGGCAGGAGGATCCTCACAACAGAGGGCCTAAAAAATTAAAAAAGTGAGGAATCCAGCAGTTGGAACCTCCCAGCAGGCGGCCAAGAGCACAGAGGCTATGGGATCCAGGCCACAGTGAACTAACACCAGAGAGCCCACATCATGAAATTGTGATCAACCCAGCCGTTGGAACCTCAGAGCAGAAGGCCCACATCCCCATGGAGATGGGAACCTAAGAGGAGTGCCCGAGCATCACTGGGCTCACTAAGAAAAGTTGGGGAGCCCAGCAGTTAGGGCCTGACGTCAGAGGGCCCTCATCACAGAGGTGAGGAGGCTCCCAGCAGGGTCCAAGTGCCACCAGAGGGCTCATGTTAACAAGGCGAGGTGAGCAAGCCAGGCAAGAGTTACCTGATAGTAGAGGGCCCACCTCACAGATGGGTGAGGAACCCAGCCAGGATCAGACTCTCACCAGAGGGCCCACATCACAAAGGGGATGGGAACCAGTCAGGATTATCCTCACACCAGTGGGGCCTCATCATCTTAAGGTGAGGAACCCAGCACATGTGTCCTCAAACCAGAGGACCCACATCACCAAGGGCCTTGGAGTGAGGCAGGCAGGAGTAGCCTCACAACACAGGGCACATAATATAAAAAACGTGAGGATTCCAGCATTTAGACCTTCCAGCAGGCGGCTCAGAACACCGAGGCTATGGGATCCAGGCCGCAGTGAACTCACAGCAGAGGGCCCACATCATAAAACTGTGAGCAACCCAGGCGTTGGGACCTCAGCGCAGAAGGCCCACATCCCCATGGGAATGGGAACCTGGCTGGAGTGTCCTCGCACCACTGGGCGCACATCAGAAAATGTGGGGAGCCCACCATTTAGGGCCTGATGCCAGAGGGCCGTCATCACCGAGAGGAGGAGGCACCCTGCACGCTCCAACTGCCACCAGAGGGCTCACGTCTCCAAGGTGACGTGTGCCAGCCAGGCAGGAGTGACCTCACAGCAGAGGGCCTACCTCACAGAACGTTGAGGAACCCAGCCAGGATTAGACTCTCGCCAGAGGGCCCACCTCACCAAGGGGATGGGAACCAGGCAGGAGTGTCCTCACACGAGTGGGGCCACATCATCGAAAGGTGAGGAACGCAGCACATGTGGCCTCAAGCCATAGGACAGTCATCACCAAGGGGCTGGCAGTGAGGCAGGCAGGAGGAGCCTCACAACAGAGGGCACATAGAATAAAAAAGTTGAGGAATCCAGCAGTTGGAACCTCCCAGCAGGCGGCTCAGAGCACCGATGATAAGGGATCCTTGCCGGAGTGAACTCACAGCAGAGGGCCCACATCATGGTACTGTGAGCAAGCCAGCCGTTTTGACCTCAGAGCAGAAGGCCCATATCCCCATGGGGATGGGAACCTGGCAAGAGTGTCCTCACTCACTTGGCACACATCAGAAAATGTGGGGAGCCCAGCAGTTATGGCCTAAGGCAAGAGGGCCCTCATCACTGAGGGGAGGAGGATCCCAGCACACTCCAACTGCCACCAGAGGGCCCACGTCGCCAAGGTGACGTGTGCCAGACAGGCATGAATGACCTCACAGCAGAGGGGCCACCTCACAGACGGGTGGGGAACCCAGCCAGGATCAGACTCTCACCTGAGGGCCCACATCAGCAAGGGGATGGGAACCAGTCAGGACTGTCTTCCCTCCAGTGGGGCCACATCATCGAAAGGTGCGGAACCCAGCACATGTGGCCTCAAATCAGAGGACACATATCACAAAGGGAATGGGAGTGAGGCAGGCAGGAGTAGCCTAAAAACAGAGGGCCCAAAGAATAAGAAAGGTGAGGAATCCAGCAGTTGGAACCTCCCAGCAGGTGGCCGAGAGCACAGAAGCTATGGGATGCAGGCAGGAGTGAACTAATAGCAGAGAGCCCACATCATGAAACTGTGAGCAACCCAGGCGTTGGTACCTCAGAGCAGAAGGCCCACATCCCAATGGGGAGGTGAACCTGGCTGGAGTGTCCTCGCACCACTGGGCGCACATCACAAAATGTGGGGAGACCAGCAGTTAGGGCCTGACGCCAGAGGGCCCTCATCACCGAGGGGAGGAGGCTCCCAGCAGGCTCCAAGTGCCACCAGAGGGCTCATGTCCACAAGGCGAGGTGAGCAAGCCAGGCAGGAGTGACCTCACAGCAGACGGCCCACCTCACAGATGGGTGAGGAACCCAGCCAGGATCAGACTCTCAACAGAGGGCCCACATCACCAAGGGGATGTGAACCAGGCAGGAGTCTCCTAAGACCATTGGTCCCACATCATCGAAAGGTGAGGAACCCAGCACATGTGGCCTCAGACCAGACGACACACATCACGAAGGGGCTGGGAGTGAGGCAGGCAGGAGGATCCTCACAACAGAAGACCCAAAAAATTAAAAAAGTGAGGAATCCAGCAGTTGGAACCTCCCAACAGGTGGCCAAGAGCACAGAGGCTATGGGATCCAGGCCTCTGTGAACTAACACCAGAGAGCCCACATCATGAAAATGTGAACAACCCAGCCGTTGGGACTTCAGAGCAGAAGGCCCACATCCCCATCGAGATGGGATCCTAAGAGGAGTGCCCAAGCATCATTGGGCTCACTAAGAAAAGTTGGTGAGCCCAGCAGTTAGGGCCTGACGCAAGAGGGCCCTCATCACCGAGGGGAGGAGATCCTCAGCACGCTCCTACTGCCACCACATGGCTGACTTCACCAAGGCAATGTGTGCCAGCCATGCAGGAGTGACCTATCAGCAGTGACCTCCCTCACAGAAGGGTGAGGAACACAGCCAGGAACAGACTCTCACCAGGGGGTCCACATAACCACGTAGATGAGAACCAGGCAGGAGTGTCCTCACACTAGTGGGGCCACATCATCGAAAGGTGAGGAACCCAGCAAAGGTGGCCACAAACCAGAGGACCCACATCACCAAGGGGTTGAGAGTGAGGTAGGTGTCTGGACGGGCATATTTAACACTCATTTCCCACCAGGAAGAGGAATTAACCAAAGGCTCAGCGTGCCCTGCCAGAAGCAGATTAGGGCCTGAAGCAGTCTTGCGGGTTTGCGGCCAGCTCACAAGAAAGCGAGTTGAAGAAAGGAGCTCAGGGGCCCTGTAATTCACAAACCTGCAGAGTTATAAATGACAGATAACGTCCAAAAATATATTGAAGTAAGGCTGCCAAGAGGACTTGAAAGCGGGGCAGAATTTCAGGAAACCGATTTCAGGAGGTAGACTGGATTTGCATTTAAAGCATAGGAAAAGAGGCAGAACATCGACAATGATGCACTTGGCAAAAAAAGGGCGTATGAGTTTGTTCCTGAATATATTCAGGAAAAAACACATACGCCCTTTTTGGCAAACCAAGCAAGCTTGCAATGGAAATCCGAACTACTATGAAGTGTCACTTCCCCCCGGTCTATAGGGCCATCTGAAAAAAGTGTAAAATCCAGAAAGGCAAGACAGGCCATGGGGAAAAAGGAGCCTTGTTATGCTGATGGGCGGGATGTAAATTGCCAACAGCCACTCTGGAGAAGTGTATGGTGTTTCCTGATACATCTGAAAAACAAAGCAACAGAGTCTAGGGCATTTCCACTTATGGTCCTATAGCTTAGGGAAATTAAAATCAAAAAGACACAGCCACCCCAAAATTTGGGACGGCTCTGTTTACAAGAACCTCGTTTACGGTCCAAGTTCAATATCACAGAGAGCAAAAACTGGATAAAGAAGTTGTGGTACTTATGTACAATGCAATATCACTCAGCAATGAAATCTGTGTCACCAGGCCTGTACCAGCATAACGAGTGGATTGAGGCACGGTGATTCTAAGTGAAATAAGTAACACAGAAAAAGAAACATCATAAGGTATCACTAATGCACGGAATGTAAACTTGGCTACACATGAACTGAATTACAAAACAGAACAGGGTCTCAAGTTTAGAAAACCAACTTATGCTTGCTTAAGGGGAAAGGTGAGTTGGGGTGCTGCATAAAACCAGAGTTTGAAATTAGCACAGATACCGTTCCATAAGCCAAATATGTAATAGACAAGACCTACCCCTTGTTCATCGAAATGGACTCAACAATGAGGTATCACCTCACACCTGTTAGAATGGGCATCATCTGAAAATCTACAAACAACAAATGCTGGAAAGGGTGTGGAGAAAAGGAAGCCTCTTCCACTATTGTTGGGAATATAAATTGATACAGTCACTATGGAGAACAATATGGAGTTTCTTAAGAAACTAATAATAGAATTACCATATGATACAGCAATCCCAGTACTGGACATATACCCAGACAAAACCATAAATCAAAAAGAGACATTCACCGTAATGTTCATTGCATCACTATTTACAATATCGAGGTAATGGAAGCAACCTAAATGCCCACAGACAGACGAATGCATAAAGATGTGGTACATATATAAAATGGAATATTACTAAGCCATGAAAGGAATGAAATTGGGTCATTTGTAGAGACGTCGATGGATCTAGAGACTGTCATACAGAGTGAAGTAAGTCAGAAAGAGAAAAACAAATCTTGTATATTCATGCATATATGTGGAACCTAGAAAACCTGTACAGATTAACCGTTTTGCAAGGCATAAATAGAGCAACAGATGTAGACAACAATCGTATGGACAACAAGGGGGGAAAGCTCTTGGGGGTGGTGGTGGTGGGAGGAGTTGAGAGATTGGGATTGGCATGTAAACATTTATATGTATAAAATAGATAACCAATAAGAACCTGCTGTATAAAAATATAAAATAAAATTCAAAATTAAAAAGAAATAAAATTTAAAAAATAAAACAGAAAAAACAATTATTCCCTTCACATACATGTATTTATATGAATAAATTATTTCCATGCTTATATCTGTAAATACAAAAAAGAGGAATAAAATCTACCTTGAACCAAAAACGAAAAAGAGAAAAAAAAAACAGAACCCACCAGTTACTCAGAGGAAAACCGTATCAGGGCACTTGCTCCAGTTGTAAACAATTCTGAAGTTGGTCAGTGGTGGGGAATCGTCTCCCATTCAGCCAGCAGCCCCCACACAACAAGCGTCCTCATTGCAAAGCTGGGGCACCGTGCCGAGGCATCTGTGAGTAAACGTGAGCTGAGCCCCAGGCCAGTTGCTGCTGAACTGTTCCCACCCTTCCCAGGTAAAACACCTGAATATATACAAGGACTTGAAAGCCTAGAGGAAGGGCCATGGAGCCACACGAGTGACAGCATGCCAGCTGACTTGGTGCCTGCAGGCCAGCCAGGATGGTCCTGGCCCTGGGTGCTCTTCTGGAAGATTTCCATTTCCCTGCCTGAGATACCCGTCCTGTCCCTGCCCCCACTGCTTTTTTCCTTCCTCACCTCTGCCCAGGGAGCAATTCCAGCAGCAGGTATGGGTGACACATCCTCTTCTTTAGCAGGTGGCAGCCTGGCAACTGCTGCAGAAAGTCCAGCAGAGCCCCACTCACACTGGGCCACCCACAAAGCCGTGGCCTCTCACTCCCTCCCACCAGCCCAGCCCCGAGACTGCTGACAGGGCAGAGAAAATGGCGTCAGACACAGCTGCAGGGGCTCTTGCTGCCTGGAGTGGTATTTATATTGATCTCAACCCAGGCACACCTGGGGAGGGCTGGCCGGCACCGTAAGGCTGCCCAGGTCAGCCAATCGTCACCCCTCAGGGGCTCACAGTTGCAGAAAATGGAACTTGCTGAACCGGCCAGGTCCAAGGAACAGGTGTGGGCTCCTGAGAGTCAGGATAGACAAGGGGCTGCAGCTTTGGCTTGTTTTCTAATCATTTTATCTGGCCCATGAGTGGGAGACAACTTCAAGAAAACCCTCTCCTAATGAGAGGAACCCAGGAGTCAGGGAGAGGAGGGGTGGGTGGTGGTTGGAGACAGAGGTCTGGTGCCCCGGGTGCAGTGGAAGTCTCTGGAAGACCAGGTGGAGGGAGGCCACACAGAGTGATGCCCAGGGTCACAGACCTGTCGGAGCTGCTGTTTGTTAGTTCAAGTCCTGCTCTGAGGTGCTCTGTGTCAGCTCTGAGCGACAGGTGAGCTGGGGGTGCTCTTCAATGAGGGCTATGTGCACGGTTCCTGTGTGCCCAGCCCTGCCACGGTACCTGCAAGGGTAGCTCTGTATCCTGGGAGGGGCCTGACCACGAGAGCCCCGTGGGCTGGCTTGGGGGTGGGGTACCTGCCCAGGAGAGCTCCATATCCTGGGATTGGCCTGACCACGAGAGCTCCATGGGCTGCTGGGGACCTGGTAAAGGATGTCAGGACAGTCAGTGAAGCCACCGAGGATATACCTCCAGTTGCTCCTAATTCCTACACCCTGCTGGTCATTCTACCAACCACCAGGACATGGTATTCTGTATTAGTCTTCAATGATGCCTTCTTTTGTATTCCATTAGTCCCAGAGTCACAAGAAATTTTGGCTTGTGAGTGGCAGGACTCAACATACAACTAAAACAATACTTCCGGGCCGTCTTGCCCCAAGGGTTCAAAAATTCCCACACCATCTTTGGGGAAAGCTTAGCTAAAGACCGAAAAGTTCTACCTCTGGAAAAGGAAACCCTCCTTCAATATGCAGACGACATTCTGATCGCCAGCCCTACTAAGGAGGCCTCTGAACTACCAAGCCAATAAAGGATAGAAGTTGTCCAAGAAAAAGCTCAAATATCACAGACTGCGGTGACCTGCCTGGGCTTCATTCTCACACAAGGTCGGAGAAGCCCATCCCAGGAAAGGGAAGAAACCATTTGCAGCCTTACCCCTTTCTAAAACGAGAAGACAGCTTAGGGGTTCCTGGGGAGGCCAGGGTTTGCTGCTTCTGGATCCCTAACTACAGTCTACTAGCTGGGCCTCTATATGAAACACTGAAAGGAAAAGATGATGATCCTTTTGAACAGAATCCAGAAGTGGCCTTTCAAGAATGGAAAGAGCAGTCAATTCAGACCCTTGCCCTGGAACTCCCTAATTGAGCTAAACCCTTTGACCTTTCCATTCCCGGTGAAAGGTGAATCGCCATTGGAGAATTAGTGCAAAAACTGGGACCACTTGAAATGGAACAACGCAAGAATGCCATCCAGGTAGGATAAACTACAGTCACCAAGGGGCTTGGCCCACTGCCACATCTGGCCAAGATACTGGCGGTATCTAAAAACCTGGAAATCAGCAGCCCAAAAGGCCACCTCCCTCCTAAGGGAAAAGGACCCCACGTGGTGATCCTAATCACCAACCATGCCCTGAAGTTGCAGGGTTCGCTCCGTGGGCACACCGACCTCGAGTGAGGAGGCCCTCCAACTCCAACATCCAGAGAGATAACCGGGGGCAGCAGGGCACCATGATGACTCGTGTGAACATCACTTGACCTGGAGTTTCTCTCATAAAACAACAATAGTGTGTCCCGAAGGAGTAGACTACTGCTTGCAGGACTTACTGCACCCGGAGGGGAGCTAATAATCTTGGCGGGGGAACCGTATATCACACTGTCACCATAGAAAAGCCTACAGACACCGTGATGATGGTGGCCAATAAGACCGGCTGGACTCCTGTTTACTTCAAAAGGCTGTTGACTCAGTGGCCATCATGGTCCTTGATCACCACTGACCCTGGACTGTCTGGGAGTTGAGCGGGCAGGGCTCTGACACCTGGTGCTGTTTTTACGTTAATTCAGGGACCTAATTGAAGAAAGAGCAGACTACTGGACAGAGCATCTAGGCTGGCAGAAACGGTCAGCCTAAGGTGGCCGAACAAATGTGGGGCGGGGTGAAACCGGCCCCCACAGCGTCTCTGCACATCTCTTTCCTGGACCCTTAAAGGTCATTAGAATCTATAACACTTCCAATGCTGGTGCTCAGGCGGACGAGCAGGGAGGCAGGGGTCCTGGGGCCAATCAACGTCACCTGGAGGCTGCTGGGGAGAAGTTCTGACCCTCGTCCCCTGGTATGAGGGCTCCCAACTCAGCACTCAGCAGTTACAGAAGAAGGGTCTGCACCCTCAGCACTCCAAGAATGAGGAATGGGACAAAAGGCAGAGGAGGGGTTTGTCCCCAGCAAAGCCCATTAAAAATCCCTGGGAGATAAAAATAGAATCTGGGCAATAAAGTCAAGTCTGACCTTTTTTATCCTTTGTGCTTTGTCTAATTTCACGTGCTCCTAGGGTCCCGCATACAGAGGTTCCACACCCGGCACTTCAGACCAGATTTCCTAGTGCAGAATGGCTGGGTCGACACCTCAGCTCCTGGGGCCCAGTGCAGACTCCGAGATATAGAGCCTGAGCTGCAGCCAACCCGGCCCTCGAGAGCTCCGCCCCCTCCCTCCCACTGACTCTGACAGGATCTCTACACAGCAGCCCAGCCCACAGCCCACGGGGTAGTGCATGCTCTCACCTCTCCATTCTCTGATCAAAATATAAAGTTTCCTTTGCTTGTGAACCAAACTCAGTCTCGATCTGTTGGCCCCAATGACACTGGGCAGGGGGACACTTGTTGGGGTCCACTCTGGAGGATCAGTAACAGAAATTGAGACTACTGTAACTTCAATGAACAGATGTGTGAGCCAAACTGTAGTTAACATAGAACAGTTTATAAGGCTCGGGTAAAATAAGATGTTTCTAACACTTCCATTTGATATTTCCATCACTTTATTATAAGCAAGTTCAGTGAAAAGGTTTGTCTTATTTGTCAGGTCAATATTAGAGAAATGAAGTGATTTCTTTCCAAGGATGTACATCTAATAATCTTGGTTAAAGCTTCAATCTTGTTTTAAATGCTTTTCCATTGAAAATGATACCTCTCTTTCAGCTCCCCCATTTCTGAGAAGTATAAAATCTTATAATTTATTATTACCAAAGGGGAAAGGTGGGAGGAGGGATAAATTAACAGTTTGGAATTAAAACATACACACTGCTATGTATAAAATAGATCATCAACAAGGAACTACTGTATAGCACAGGGAACTACACTCAATATTTTGCAATAACCTATAAGGGGAAATAATCGGAAAAAGAATAGATATTTTTATTGACATCATCTATCAATGACAGTTAAAGTGTAACCTAAGGGAAGCCGGTGGTGAGTGCTTCTGACCCTGAAGACTTCAATCATCTAAAGTTTGGACTCTGCCTACTTCCCAAGGCCCTTAATGAACATATGTGTAGCCGTAGCTTAAAAATTTCCCCAGTTTGGGTTTCGGGGAGACACTGATTTTGAAAAAGCCCTGGTGTTCTCCTTACATGAATGGGACCCTTCCTACTGCTAAAACATGTCTGTCACACCCAGAGGATGGTATACCGTCTGATCGGGAAGAATTTGGAAAAGGCATCTCATCTCCTCATCTCCTGGTGCTCGGGTTCACCCCTCCAGCGTCTTTACTAACAGTCTCCCCACTTGGAGATGTCAGCACTGTCAACATCCTGTTGCGTACAGTTTGGAATTTGCCCAGAGGATGAAGCGGAAGGATGAGGAACAATGAGAGACAAGTCCTAGGTGTTCAGACAGGCACATGTCACTCTAATTTCCAATCAGGAAGACGAATTGACCAAAGGCTAGGGTTGCCCATGGAAACAGTATAGGGCTTGAGGAAATCCCACTGCTTTGTGGCCAGTTCCCATAAACACAAGTTGAACAATGGAACTCAGGGGCAGTAAAATTCACGAAACTGCAGAGTTGAAAATATCTATCACTGAAAAATGTCTTGAGGAAAGTCAAAGAAAAGGATTGGTAAGCAAGGGAGAATGGCAGGAAAGGGATTTGAGGAGGTAGAAAGGACTCGCCATTAAGCACAAGAAAAGGGGCTGAACATTGCCAACATTGCAGTTGGCCAAAAAGGCTGTATGCGTTTTTTTCTGTATATATTCAAGAAAAGGGCATACACTTTTTTAGCCAACCAAACAGGTGGGCACTGGAAATCAATACTACAAAAGATATCACTTCGCATCAGTCAGAAAAGCCATCCTCATAAAGTGTAAACACCAGAAATGCAGGACAGGGCAAGGAGAAGAGGGAGCCCTGTGAGGCTTATAGTGGAAATGTATATTGCCAACGGCCATTCTGGAGAAGTGTATTGTGTTTACTAAAGCATCTAAAAAATGAGCTACAGAGCATAGGGCACTTGCACTCATGGGCGTATATCTTGGGAAAAACAAAAATCGAGAGGACACAGGCACCCCAATGTTTACTGCCTCTCTGTTTAAAAGATCCTCGACTAGGATATAACTTAAATGTCTCTGGAGGGAAAAAATGGATAGAGATGTGGTACTTATGTAGAGTGGAATATTACTCAGCCTGGAAATCAATGAAATATGGCCAGTTGTAACAACTCCGGAGGAGTTACGTATGATCATTCTAAGTGACATAATTCAAAAAGAAAAAGACACATATCATAAGATATCACTTAAAGGTGGAATCCAAAATGGCTACACATGAAATAAATTACAAAACAAAAACATAGTCAAATATGTAGAAAACACGCGTAAGGCTGCTAAACGGGAAAGGTGGGGAGGGGTGAGGCATCATCCAGGAGGTTGAAATTAGCAAAGATACCATTCCAAATACCAAACTGATAATCAACAAGGCCTACACGGTAGCTAAAAGAACTGCACTCAGCACACTCAAGTCACCGGAAAAGAATATCTATGACTGGTAAGAATCTGAAAAAGAATTTATTGATGTCTCTCTGTACGTGAATCAAGTGGATGTACAGCAGCAAGAAACAGAGCTTTGAAAATCAGTTGTAACCAATATAGTAATAAATTGAAAAAAATAAACGACAGAGAGACAGAGAAAACCTCTTACAACTTTTCCTCAGGGACGGTGATGCAACATGGATTGAACACATCTAGACCCACAGCAGGATGAGACATAAGGCTGGAAACTGTTCGCGCTAAGAGAAATGTGAGGTTGGGTGAGGAAATGCACACCCTTTAAAGTAATACTACCTGGTACCCATTCAATGGGTCCCAAATCTGCAGGTTCAAGGAATCTTCCTACAGCTAAAACATGCATGGAAAACATGCATGGAAAACACCATGTGATCGGGAGATGTGTCTAAAATGCACCTCATTTATCCTCTCCTGGTGCTCCTGTTCATCATTCCAGCCACGTTACTTAGAATCTCCCCACTTAGAGAATCAGCACATTTAAACTTCTGTTTCACACATTTTGCAAATTGTGAGGAGGATGAACGGGAAGAGGGGGAACCAATGAGAGAATAGTTGTAGGGGTTTGGACGGGCACATGTCACTCTAATTTCCCATTAAGAGTAAGAATTAAAAAAAGGCTCAGCCCGCCTCGCCGGAGCCAAAATAGGGCCTGAAGCAATCCTGCGGCTTTGAGGCCAGCTCACAAAAGAGCAACTTAAAAAATGGAGCTCAGGGTCACTGCAATTCACAAACCTGCAGAGTTATAAATGAAAACTAACGTCCAAAAATATGTTGAGGTAAGGCAAAGAAGAGGATCTGAATGCAAGACAGAATTGCAAGAAACAGATTTCAAGAGATAGATTGGACTCGTCCTTAAAGTACATGAAAAGCGGCAGAATTTCGACAATGATGTAGTTGGCCCAAAAGGGAGTATGCGTTTTTTCCTGAATATATCCAGGAAAAAACGCATACGCACTTTATGGGCAACCAAGCAAGCAAGCAATGCAAATGTGCACAACAAAGAAGTCTCATTTCCCACCGGTCAAAAGGGCCATCCGAAAAAATTGTAAAAACCAGAAATGCAGGACAGGCCATGGAGAACAGGGAGCCTTTATACGCTGATGGACAGTGTGTGAACTGCCGAGAGCCACTCTGGAGAAGTGTATGGTGGTTCCTAAATCATCTAAAAAACAGAGCTACAGAGCATAGGGCACTTCCAATCATGGAAGTATATCTAGGGAAGTCTAAAAATCAACAAGACACAAGCACACCACAGTTTAGGGCTACTCTGTTTACAAGAACCTCAACTTCAGTACACCTTAAATATCCCAGGAAAGAGAACAATGGATAAAGAAAATGTGGTACTTATGTACAATGGAATATCTCTTCACCATGAAATCAATGTAATAAGGCTAGTAGAAGGATAAAGAGTGGATTTAGGTCCGATAATACTACTTGAAATAAGTCAAACAGAAAAAGAAACATATCATAAGATATCACTTATAGAGGGAGGATAAATATGGCTGCACAAAAAATGAATTACAAAACAGAACAGTGTCTCACATTTAGAAAACACACTTATGTCAGCTTAAGGGGAAAGGAGAGGTGGGGTGATGCATAAAACCAGAGTTTGAAATTAGCACAGATACCGTTCAATAAACCAAATAGGTATTAGACAAGATCTACACCTTGCTCAATGAACTGGCCTCAACACACCCTATACACCGCAGAGAAATATATCTGAGTAATAAGAATCTTAAAACCCATGTATTGATATATCTCCATAAGGGAATCAAGTGTGTGCAGAGCGGCACAAACACAGCAGTGAAAATGAGCTAAACCCCATTATAGAAATAAATTTTAAAACCAAAACGCAGAAACAATGAAAGAGAGAAAAATTCTTACAAAATTCGCTCAGGGGCTGTGATGCAACCTGTAATGACCACATATAAACCCACAGCTGGATAAGACATAAGGCTGGACACTTGGGGCTGAGAGCATTGGTGAGCTTTGGTGAGCAACTGCCGAAAGTTTAATGCAATACTTCATACTACTCATTCCAAGGGTCCCAACACTCCAGGTTGAAGGGAATCTTCCTACAGCTAAACCATGCATGGGGAATCCAGCAGATGGTATACCATATGATCGGGAAAGGTTTCTAAAACGCACCTCATTTTCCTCTCCTGGGGCTCCGGATCAACATTCCAGCCACTTTACTAACAACATCTCCACATGGAGAGTCAATGCCTTTAAGTTCCGGTATCGCACAGTCTGCAGTTAGTGCGGAGGATGAATGGGAATAGGGGGAACCAGTGAGAAAATAGCTGTAGCGGTTTCAATGGGCACATGTCACTCTAATTTCACATCAGGAAGAAGAATTAACCAAAGGCAGAGCAAGGCGCCCCAGAAGAAGGATAGGGCCTGAAGAAATCCTGTGGATATGAGGCAAGATCACAAAAATAAGAGCTGAAAAATGGAGCTAAGGGCCACTGCAATTCAAAAACCTGCAGAGTTATAAAGGCCAACTATTTTCCAAAAGTATATTGAGGTAAGGCTATGAAGAGGCACTGACAGCAAGGCAGAATTGCAGGAAACCGATTTCAAGAGGTAGACAGGAACTGCATTGAAAACATATGAAAAGACTCAGAACGTCGACAATGATGCACTTGGCCAAAAAGGGCGTATGCGTTTCTTCCTGAATATATTCAGGAAAAAACGCATACGCCCTTTTTGGCCAACCAAGCAAGATTGCAAAGGAAATCTGCACTACAATGAAGTCTCACTGCCCCCCGGTCAAAAGGGCCATGTGAAAAAAGTGTAAAATCCAGAAAGGCAGGACAGGCCATGGAGAACTGGGAGCCTAGTTAGACTGATGGGCGGGATGTAAATTGGCAACAGCCACTCTGGAGAAGTGTATGGTGTTTCCTGAAACATCTAAAAAACAAAGCAACAGAGCCTAGGGCACTTCCACTTATGGTCCTATAGATTAGGGAAATTAAATCAAAAAGACACAGCCACCCCAAAGTTTGGAACGGCTCTGTTTACAAGAACCTCATTTACGGTACAAGTTCAATATCGCAGAAAGCGAAAAATGGATAAAGAAGTTGTGGTACTTACGTACAATGCAATATCACTCAGCAATGAAATCTATGTCATCAGGCCAGTAGCAGCATAATGAGTGGATTCAGGTACGATGATTCTAAGTGAAATAAGTCACACAGAAAAAGAAACATCATAAGATATCACTAATACACGGCATGTAAACTTGCCTACACAGGAACTGAATTACAAAACAGAATAGGGTCTCAAATGTAGAAAACCAACTTATGCTTGCTTAAGGGGAAAGGTGAGTTGGGGTGCTGCATAAAACCAGAAATTGAAATTAGCACAGATACCTTTCCATAAGCCAAATATGTAATAGACAAGAGCTACTGCTTGCTCAACGAAGTGGACTCAACACCCCATATTAAACGCCTAAAAATATACCTGACTAGTAAGAATCTTAAAACCTATGGATTGATATGTCTACGAAAGAGAATCAAGCGTGTGTACAGCGGCATAAACGCAGCAGTGATAGGATTGGTGAGGTTCGGTGAGCAAATGCAGACCCTTTGAAGTCATATTGCATGGTACCCATTCCATGGGTCTCAACTCTCCAGGTTTAAGGGATTCTTCCTTCAGCTAAAACATGCATGTGGAACCCAGAGTATGATCCACCGTGTGATCGGGAAACGTGTTCAAATGTGTCTCAGATTTCGTCCCCTGGTACTCGGGTGCAACATTCCAGACACTTTACTAACACTCTCCCCACTTGGAGAGTCAGTGCCTTTAACCTCCTATTTGGCCCAATTTGCAAATTCTGCCGAAAATGAACAGGAATAGGGAGAACCAATGAGAGACTAGCTGGAGGTGTCTGGAAGGGCAAATTTAACTCTCATTTCCCACCAGGAAGAGGAATTAACCAAAGGCTCAGCCTGCCATGCCGGAACGACACTACGGCCTGAAGCAATCCTGCGGTGTTGCGGCCAGCTCACAAGAAAGCGAGTTGAAGAAAGGAGCTCAGGGGCACTGTAATTCACAAACCTGCAGAGTTATAAATGACAGCTATCGTCCAAAAATATATTGAAGTAAGGCTGCCAAGAGGACTTGAAAGCGGGGCAGAATTGCAGGAAACCGATTTCAGGAGGTAGACTGGAATTGCATGTAAAGCATAGGAAAAGAGGCAGAACGTCCACAATGATGCACTTGGCCAAAAAGGGCATATGCGTTTTTTCCTGAATATATTCAGGAAAAAACGCATACGCCCTTTTTGGCCAACCAAGCAAGCTTGCAAAGGAAATCTGCACTACAATGAAGTCTCACTGCCCCCCGGTCAAAAGGGCCATCTGAAAAAAGTGTAAAATCCAGAAAGGCAGGACAGGCCATGGAGAACTGGGAGCCTTGTTATGCTGATGGGCGTGATGTAAATTGCCAACAGCCACTCTGGAGAAGTGTATGGTGTTTCCTGAAACATCTAAAAAACAAAGCAACAGAGCCTAGGGCACTTCCACTTATGGTCCTATAGCTTAGGGAAATTAAAATCAAAAAGACACAGCCACCCCAAAGTTTGGGACGGCTCTGGTTACAAGAACCTCGTTTACGGTACAAGTTCAATATCGCAGAAAGCGAAAAATGGATAAAGAAGTTGTGGTACTTACGTACAATGCAATATCACTCAGCAATGAAATCTATGTCATCAGGCCAGTAGCAGCATAATGAGTGGATTCAGGTACGATGATTCTAAGTGAAATAAGTCACACAGAAAAAGAAGCATCATAAGATATCACTAATACACGGAATGTAAACTTTGCTACACAGGAACTGAATTACAAAACAGAATAGGGTCTCAAATGTAGAAAACCAACTTATGCTTACTTAAGGGGAAAGGTGAGTTGGGGTGCTGCATAAAACCAGAGATTGAAATTAGCACAGATACCTTTCCATAAGCCAAATATGTAATAGACAAGAGCTACTGCTTGCTCAACGAAGTGGACTCAACACCCCATATTAAACGCCTAAGAATATACCTGACTAGTAAGAATCTTAAAACCTATGGATTGATATGTCTACGAAAGAGAATCAAGCGTGTGTACAGCGGCATAAACGCAGCAGTGATAGGATTGGTGAAGTTCGGTGAGCAAATGCAGACCCTTTGAAGTCATATTGCATGGTACCCATTCCATGGGTCTCAACTCTCCAGGTTTAAGGGATTCTTCCTTCAGCTAAAACATGCATGAGGAACCCAGAGTATGATCCACCGTGTGATCGGGAAACGTGTTCAAATGTGTCTCAGTTTTCGTCCCCTGGTACTCGGGTGCAACATTCCAGACACTTTACTAACACTCTCCCCACTTGGAGAGTCAGTGCCTTTAACCTCCTATTTGGCCCAATTTGCAAATTCTGCTGAAGATGAACAGGAATAGAGAGAACCAATGAGAGACTAGCTGGAGGTGTCTGGACGGGCAAATTTAACTCTCATTTCCCACCAGGAAGAGGAATTAACCAAAGGCTCAGCCTGCCGTGCCGGAACGACACTACGGCCTGAAGCAATCCTGCAGTGTTGCGGCCAGCTCACAAGAAAGCGAGTTGAAGAAAGGAGCTCAGGGGCACTGTAATTCACAAACCTGCAGAGTTATAAATGACAGCTATCGTCCAAAAATATATTGAAGTAAGGCTGCCAAGAGGACTTGAAAGCGGGGCAGAATTGCAGGAAACCGATTTCAGGAGGTAGACAGGAATTGCATGTAAAGCATAGGAAAAGAGGCAGAACGTCCACAATGATGCACTTGGCCAAAAAGGGCGTATGCCTTTTTTCCTGAATATATTCAGGAAAAAACGCATACGCCCTTTTTGGCCAACCAAGCAAGCTTGCAAAGGAAATCTGCACTACAATGAAGTCTCACTGCCCCCCGGTCAAAAGGGCCATCTGAAAAAAGTGTAAAATCCAGAAAGGCAGGACAGGCCATGGAGAACTGGGAGCCTACTTAGGCTGATGGGCGGGATGTAAATTGCCAACAGCCACTCTGGAGAAGTGTATGGTGTTTCCTGAAACATCTGAAAAACAAAGCAACAGAGCCTAGGGCACTTCATTTTTGGTCCTATAGATTAGGGAAATTAAAATCAAAAAGACACAGCCACCACAAAGTTTGGGACGGCTCTGTTTACAAGAACCTCGTTTACGGTACAAGTTCAATATCGCAGAAAGCGAAAAATGGATAAAGAAGTTGTGGTACTTACGTACAATGCAATATCACTCAGCAATGAAATCTATGTCATCAGGCCAGTAGCAGCATAATGAGTGGATTCAGGTACGATGATTCTAAGTGAAATAAGTCACACAGAAAAAGAAACATCATAAGGTATCACTAATACACGGAATGTAAACTTGGCTACACAGGAACTGAATTACAAAACAGAATAGGGTCTCAAATGTAGAAAACCAACTTATGCTTGCTTAAGGGGAAAGGTGAGTTGGGGTGCTGCATAAAACCAGAGATTGAAATTAGCACAGATACCTTTCCATAAGCCAAATATGTAATAGACAAGAGCTACTGCTTGCTCAATGAAGTGGACTCAACACCCCATATTAAACGCCTAAGAATATACCTGACTAGTAAGAATCTTAAAACCTATGGATTTATATGTCTCCGAAAGAGAATCCAGCGTGTGTACAGCAGCATAAACGCAGCAGTGATAGGATTGGTGAGGTTTGGTGAGCAAATGCAGACCCTTTGAAGTCATATTGCATGGTACCCATTCCATGGTTCTCAACTCTCCAGGTTTAAGGGATTCTTCCTTCAGCTAAAACATGCATGTGGAACCCAGAGTATGATCCACCATGTGATCGGGAAACGTGTTCAAATGTGTCTCAGTGTTCGTCCCCTGGTACTCGGGTGCAACATTCCAGACGCTTTACTAACACTCTCCCCACTTGGAGAGTCAGCGCCTTTATCCTCCTGTTTGGCCCAGTGTGCAATTTCTGTGGAAAATGAACAGGAATAGGGAGAACCAATGAGAGACTAGCTGGAGGAGTCTGGACGGGCAAATTTAACTCTCATTTCCCACCAGGAAGAGGAATTAACCAAAGGCTCAGCGAGCCATGCCGGAACCACACTAGGGCCTGAAGCAATCTTGCGGAGTTGCGGCCAGCTCACAAGAAAGCCAGTTGAAAAAAGGAGCTCAGGGGCACTGTAATTCACAAAGCTTCAGAGTTATAAATGACAGCTATCGTCCAAAAATATATTGAAGTAAGGCTGCCAAGAGGACTTGAAAGCGGGGCAGAATTGCAGGAAACCGATTTCAGGAGGTAGACTGGAATTGCATGTAAAGCATAGGAAAAGAGGCAGAACGTCCACAATGATGCACTTGGCCAAAAAGGGCGTATGCGTTTTTTCATGAATATATTCAGGAAAAAACGCATACGCCCTTTTTGGCCAACCAAGCAAGCTTGCAAAGGAAATCTGCACTAAAATGAAGTCTCACTGCCCCCCGGTCAAAAGGGCCATCTGAAAAAAGTGTAAAATCCAGAAAGGCAGGACAGGCCATGGAGAACTGGGAGCCTTGTTATGCTGATGGGCGGCATGTAAATTGCCAACAGCCACTCTGGAGAAGTGTATGGTGTTTCCTGAAACATCTAAAAAACCAAAGCAACAGAGCCTAGGGCACTTCCACTTATGATCCTATAGATTAGGGAAATTAAAATCAAAAAGACACAGCCACCCCAAAGTTTGGGATGGCTATGCTTACAAGAACCTCATTTACGGTACAAGTTCAATATTGCAGAAAGCGAAAAATGGATAAAGAAGTTGTGGTACTTACGTACAATGCAATATCACACAGCAATGAAATCTATGTCATCAGGCCAGTAGCAGCATAATGAATGGATTCAGGTACGATGATTCTAAGTGAAATAAGTCACACAGAAAAAGAAACATCATAAGGTATCACTAATACACGGAATGTAAACTTGGCTACACAGGAACTGAATTACAAAACAGAATAGGGTCTCAAATGTAGAAAACCAACTTATGCTTGCTTAAGGGGAAAGGTGAGTTGGGGTGCTGCATAAAACCAGAGATTGAAATTAGCATAGATACCTTTCCATAAGTCAAATATGTAATAGACAAGAGCTACTGCTTGCTCAACGAAGTGGACTCAACACCCCATATTAAACGCCTAAGAATATACCTGACTAGTAAGAATCTTAAAACCTATGGATTTATATGTCTCCGAAAGAGAATCCAGTGTGTGTACAACGGCATAAACGCAGCAGTGATAGGATTGGTGAGGTTCGGTGAGCAAATGCAGACCCTTTGAAGTCATATTGCATGGTACCCATTCCATGGTTCTCAACTCTCCAGGTTTAAGGGATTCTTCCTTCAGCTAAAACATGCATGTGGAACCCAGAGTATGATCCACCATGTGATCGGGAAACGTGTTCAAATGTGTCTCAGTTTTCGTCCCCTGGTACTCGGGTGCAACATTCCAGACGCTTTACTAACACTCTCCCCACTTGGAGAGTCAGCGCCTTTAACCTCCTGTTTGGCCCAGTGTGCAATTTCTGCGGAAAATGAACGGGAATAGGGAGAACCAATGAGAGACTAGCTGGAGGTGTCTGAACAGGCAAATTTAACTCTCATTTCCCACCAGGAAGAGGAATTAACCAAAGGCTCAGCGAGCCATGCCGGAACCACACTAGGGCCTGAAGCAATCCTGCGGTGTTGCGGCCAGCTCACAAGAAAGCCAGTTGAAAAAAGGAGCTCAGGGGCACTGTAATTCACAAACCTTCAGAGTTATAAATGACAGCTATCGTCCAAAAATATATTGAAGTAAGGCTGCCAAAAGGACTTGAAAGCGGGGCAGAATTGCAGGAAACCGATTTCAGGAGGTAGACTGGAATTGCATGTAAAGCATAGGAAAAGAGGCAGAACGTCCACAATGATGCACTTGGCCAAAAAGGGCGTATGCGTTTTTTCCTAAATATATTCCTGAATATATTCAGGAAAAAACGCATACGCCCTTTTTGGCCAACCAAGCAAGCTTGCAAAGGAAATCTGCACTACAATGAAGTCTCACTGCCCCCCGGTCAAAAGGGCCATCTGAAAAAAGTGTAAAATCCAGAAAGGCAGGACAGGCCATGGAGAACTGGGAGCCTTCTTATGCTGATGGGTGGGATGTAAATTGCCAACAGCCACTCTGCAGAAGTGTATGGTGTTTCCTGAAACATCTAAAAAACAAAGCAACAGAGCCTAGGGCCCTTCCACTTATGGTCCTATAGATTAGGGAAATTAAAATCAAAAAGACACAGCCACCCCAAAATTTGGGACGGCTCTGTTTACAAGAACCTCGTTTACGGTACAAGTTCAATATTGCAGAAAGCGAAAAATGGATAAAGAAGTTGTGGTACTTACGTACAATGCAATACCACTCAGCAATGAAATCTATGTCATCAGGCCAGTAGCAGCATAATGAGTGGATTCAGGTACGATGATTCTAAGTGAAATAAGTCACACAGAAAAAGAAACATCATAAGGTATCACTAATACACGGAATGTAAACTTGCCTACACAGGAACTGAATTACAAAACAGAATAGGGTCTCAAATGTAGAAAACCAACTTATGCTTGCTTAAGGGGAAAGGTGAGTTGGGGTGCTGCATAAAACCAGAGATTGAAATTAGCACAGATACCTTTCCATAAGCCAAATATGTAATAGACAAGAGCTACTGCTTGCTCAACGAAGTGGACTCAACACCCCATATTAAACGCCTAAGAATATACCTGACTAGTAAGAATCTTAAAGCGTATGGATTTATATGTCTCCGAAAGAGAATCAAGCGTCTGTACAGCGGCATAAACGCAGCAGTGATAGGATTGGTGAGGTTCGGTGAGCAAATGCAGACCCTTTGAAGTCATATTGCATGGTACCCATTCCATGCGTCTCAACTCTCCAGGTAAGGGATTCTTCCTTCAGCTAAAACATGCATGTGGAACCCAGAGTATGATCTACCGTGTGATCGGGAAACGTGTTCATATGTGTCTCAGTTTTCGTCCCCTGGTACTCGGGTGCAACATTCCAGACGCTTTACTAACACTCTCCCCACTTGGAGAGTCAGTGCCTTTATCCTCCTGTTTGGCCCAGTTTGCAATTTCTGTGGAAAATTAACAGGAATAGGGAGAACCAATGACAGACTAGCTGGAGGTGTCTGGACGGGCAAATTTAACTCTCATTTCCCACCAGGAAGAGGAATTAACCAAAGGCTCAGCGAGCTATGCCGAAACTACACTAGGGCTTGAAGCAATCCTGCGGTGTTGCGGCCAGCTCACAAGAAAGCGAGTTGAAGAAAGAAGCTCAGGGGCACTGTAATTCACAAACCTGCAGAGTTATAAATGACAGCTATCATCCAAAAATATATTGAAGTAAGGCTGCCAAGAGGACTTGAAAGCGGGGCAGAATTGCAGGAAACCGATTTCAGGAGGTAGACTGGAATTGCATGAAAAGCATAGGAAAAGAGGCAGAACGTCCACAATGATGCACTTGGCCAAAAAGGGCGTATGCGTTTTTTCCTGAATATATTCAGGAAAAAACGCATACGCCCTTTTTGGCCAACCAAGCAAGCTTGCAAAGGAAATCTGCACTACAATGAAGTCTCACTGCCCCCCGGTCAAAAGGGCCATCTGAAAAAAGTGTAAAATCCAGAAAGGCAGGACAGGCCATGGAGAACTGGGAGCCTTGTTATGCTGATGGGTGGGATGTAAATTGCCAACAGCCACTCTGGAGAAGTGTATGGTGTTTCCTGAAACATCTAAAAAACAAAGCAACAGAGCCTAGGGCACTTCCACTTATGGTCCTATAGATTAGGGAAATTAAAATCAAAAAGACACAGCCACCCCAAAGTTTGGGACGGCTCTGTTTACAAGAACCTCATTTACGGTACAAGTTCAATATCGCAGAAAGCGAAAAATGGATAAAGAAATTGTGGTACTTACGTACAATGCAATACCACTCAGCAATGAAATCTATGTCATCAGGCCAGTAGCAGCATAATGAGTGGATTCAGGTACGATGATTCTAAGTGAAATAAGTCACACAGAAAAAGAAACATCATAAGGTATCACTAATACACGGAATGTAAACTTGGCTACACAGGAACTGAATTACAAAACAGAATAGGGTCTCAAATGTAGAAAACCAACTTATGCTTGCTTAAGGGGAAAGGTGAGTTGGGTGCTGCATAAAACCAGAGATTGAAATTAACACAGATACCTTTCCATAAGCCAAATATGTAATAGACAAGAGCTACTGCTTGCTCAACGAAGTGGACTCAACACCCCATATTAAACGCCTAAGAATATACCTGACTAGTAAGAATCTTAAAACCTATGGATTTATATGTCTCCGAAAGAGAATCCAGCGTGTGTACAGCGGCATAAACGCAGCAGTGATAGGATTGGTGAGGTTCGGTGAGGAAATGCAGACCCTTTGAAGTCATATTGCATGGTACCCATTCCATGGGTCTCAACTCTCCAGGTTTAAGGTATTCTTCCTTCAGCTAAAACATGCATGTGGAACCCAGAGTATGATCCACCGTGTGATCGGGAAACGTGTTCAAATGTGTCTCAGTTTTCGTCCCCTGGTACTCGGGTGCAACATTCCAGATGCTTTACTAACACTCTCCCCACTTGGAGAGTCAGTGCCTTTAACCTCCTATTTGGCCCAGTTTGCAATTTCTGCGGAAAATGAACAGGAATAGGGAGAACCAATGAGAGACTAGCTGGAGGTGTCTGGACGGGCAAATTTAACTCTCATTTCCCACCAGGAAGAGGAATTAACCAAAGGCTCAGCGAGCCATGCCGGAACCACACTAGGCCTGAAGCAATCCTGCGGTGTTGTGGCCAGCTCACAAGAAAGCGAGTTGAAGAAAGGAGCTCAGGGGCACTGTAATTCACAAACCTGCAGAGTTATAAATGACAGCTATCGTCCAAAAATATATTGAAGTAAGGCTGCCAAGAGGACTTGAAAGCGGGGCAGAATTGCAGGAAACCGATTTCAGGAGGTAGACTGGAATTGGATGTAAAGCATAGGAAAAGAGGCAGAACGTCCACAATGATGCACTTGGCCAAAAGGGGCGTATGCGTTTTTTCCTGAATATATTCAGGAAAAATCGCATACGCCCTTTTTGGCCAACCAAGCAAGCTTGCAAAGGAAATCTGCACTACAATGAAGTCTCAGTGCCCCCCGGTCAAAAGGGCCATCTGAAAAAAGTGTAAAATCCAGAAAAGCAGGACAGGCCATGGAGAACTGGGAGCCTTCTTATGCTGATGGGCGGGATGTAAATTGCCAACAGCCACTCTGGAGAAGTGTATGGTGTTTCCTGAAACATCTAAAAAACAAAACAACAGAGCCTAGGGCACTTCCACTTATGGTCCTATAGATTAGGGAAATTAAAATCAAAAAGACACAGCCACCCCAAAGTTTGGGACGGCTCTGTTTACAAGAACCTCATTTACGGTACAAGTTCAATATCGCAGAAAGCGAAAAATGGATAAAGAAGTTGTGGTACTTACGTACAATTCAATATCACTCAGCAATGAAATCTATGTCATCAGGCCAGTAGCAGCATAATGAATGGATTCAGGTACGATGATTCTAAGTGAAATATGTCACACAGAAAAAGAAACATCATAAGATATCACTAATACACGGAATGTAAACTTGGCTACACAGGAACTGAATTACAAAACAGAATAGGGTCTCAAATGTAGAAAACCAACTTATGCTTGCTTAAGGGGAAAGGTGAGTTGGGGTGCTGCATAAAACCAGAGATTGAAATTAGCATAGATACCTTTCCATAAGTCAAATATGTAATAGACAAGAGCTACTGCTTGCTCAACGAAGTGGACTCAACACCCCATATTAAACGCCTAAGAATATACCTGACTAGTAAGAATCTTAAAACCTATGGATTTATATGTCTCCGAAAGAGAATCCAGTGTGTGTACAGCGGCATAAACGCAGCAGTGATGGGATTGGTGAGGTTCGGTGAGCAAATGCAGACCCTTTGAAGTCATATTGCATGGTACCCATTCCATGGTTCTCAACTCTCCAGGTTTAAGGGATTCTTCCTTCAGCTAAAACATGCATGTGGAACCCAGAGTATGATCCACCATGTGATCGGGAAACGTGTTCAAATGTGTCTCAGTTTTCGTCCCCTGGTACTCGGGTGCAACATTCCAGACGCTTTACTAACACTCTCCCCACTTGGAGAGTCAGCGCCTTTAACCTCCTGTTTGGCCCAGTGTGCAATTTCTGCGGAAAATGAACGGGAATAGGGAGAACCAATGAGAGACTAGCTGGAGGTGTCTGAACGGGCAAATTTAACTCTCATTTCCCACCAGGAAGAGGAATTAACCAAAGGCTCAGCGAGCCATGCCGGAACCACACTAGGGCCTGAAGCAATCCTGCGGTGTTGCGGCCAGCTCACAAGAAAGCCAGTTGAAAAAAGGAGCTCAGGGGCACTGTAATTCACAAAGCTTCAGAGTTATAAATGACAGCTATCGTCCAAAAATATATTGAAGTAAGGCTGTCAAGAGGACTTGAAAGGGGGGCAGAATTGCAGGAAACCGATTTCAGGAGGTAGACTGGAATTGCATGTAAAGCATAGGAAAAGAGGCAGAACGTCCACAATGATGCACTTGGCCAAAAAGGGCGTATGCGTTTTTTCCTAAATATATTCCTGAATATATTCAGGAAAAAACGCATACGCCCTTTTTGGCCAACGAAGCAAGCTTGCAAAGGAAATCTGCACTACAATGAAGTCTCACTGCCCCCCGGTCAAAAGGGCCATCTGAAAAAATTGTAAAATCCAGAAAGGCAGGACAGGCCATGGAGAACTGGGAGCCTTCTTATGCTGATGGGTGGGATGTAAATTGCCAACAGCCACTCTGCAGAAGTGTATGGTGTTTCCTGAAACATCTAAAAAACAAAGCAACAGAGCCTAGGGCCCTTCCACTTATGGTCCTATAGATTACGGAAATTAAAATAAAAAAGACACAGCCACCCCAAAAATTGGGACGGCTCTGTTTACAAGAACCTCATTTACGGTACAAGTTCAATATTGCAGAAAGCGAAAAATAGATAAAGAAGTTGTGGTACTTACGTACAATGCAATATCACTCAGCAATGAAATCTATGTCATCAGGCCAGTAGCAGCATAATGAGTGGATTCAGGTACGATGATTCTAAGTGAAATAAGTCACACAGAAAAAGAAGCATCATAAGATATCACTAATACACGGAATGTAAACTTTGCTACACAGGAACTGAATTACAAAACAGAATAGGGTCTGAAATGTAGAAAACCAACTTATGCTTACTTAAGGGGAAAGGTGAGTTGGGGTGCTGCATAAAACCAGAGATTGAAATTAGCACAGATACCTTTCCATAAGCCAAATATGTAATAGACAAGAGCTACTGCTTGCTCAACGAAGTGGACTCAACACCCCATATTAAACGCCTAAGAATATACCTGACTAGTAAGAATCTTAAAACCTATGGATTGATATGTCTACGAAAGAGAATCAAGCGTGTGTACAGCGGCATAAACGCAGCAGTGATAGGATTGGTGAAGTTCGGTGAGCAAATGCAGACCCTTTGAAGTCATATTGCATGGTACCCATTCCATGGGTCTCAACTCTCCAGGTTTAAGGGATTCTTCCTTCAGCTAAAACATGCATGAGGAACCCAGAGTATGATCCACCGTGTGATCGGGAAACGTGTTCAAATGTGTCTCAGTTTTCGTCCCCTGGTACTCGGGTGCAACATTCCAGACGCTTTACTAACACTCTCCCCACTTGGAGAGTCAGTGCCTTTAAACTCCTGTTTGGCCCAGTTTGCAATTTCTGCGGAAAATGAACAGGAATAGGGAGAACCAATGAGAGACTACCTGGAGGTGTCTGGACGGGCAAATTTAACTCTCATTTCCCACCAGGAAGAGGAATTAACCAAAGGCTCACTGAGATATGCCGGAACGACACTAGGGACTGAAGCAATCCTGCCGTGTTGCGGCGAGCTCACAAGAAAGCCAGTTGAAGAAAGGAGCTCAGGGGTACTGTATTTCACAAACCTGCAGAGTTATAAATGACAGTTATCTTCCAAAAATATATTGAAGTAAGGCTGCCAAGAGGATTTGAAAGCGGGGCAGAATTGCAGGAAACCGATTTCAGGAGGTAGACTGGAATTGCATGTAAAGCATAGGAAAAGAGGCAGAACGTCCACAATGATGCACTTGGCCAACAGGGCGTATGCGTTTTATCCTGAATATATTTAGGAAAAAACACGTACGCGCTTTTTGGCCAACCAAGCAAGCTTGCAAAGGAAATCTGCACTACAATGAAGTCTCACTGCCCCCCGGTTAAAAGGGCCATCTGAAAAAAGTGTAAAATCCAGAAAGGCAGGACAGGCCATGGAGAACTGGGACCCTTCTTATGCTGATGGGCGGGATGTAAATTGCCAACAGCCACTCTGGAGAAGTGTATGGTGTTTCCTGAAACATCTAAAAAACAAAGCAACAGAGCCTAGGGCACTTCCACTTATGGTCCTATAGATTAGGGAAATTAAAATAAAAAAGACACAGCCACCCCAAAGTTTGGGACGGCTCTGTTTACAAGAACCTCGTTTACGGTACAAGTTCAATATCGCAGAAAGCGAAAAATGGATAAAGTAGTTGTGGTACTTACGTACAATGCAATATCACTCAGCAATGAAATCTATGTCATCAGGCCAGTAGCAGCATAATGAGTGGATTCAGGTACGATGATTCTAAGTGAAATAAGTCACAGAGAAAAAGAAACATCATAAGGTATCACTAATACACGGAGTGTAAACTTGGCTACACAGGAACTGAATTACAAAACAGAATAGGCTCTCAAATGTGGAAAACCAACTTATGCTTGCTTAAGGGGAAAGGTGAGTTGGGTGTTGCATAAAACCAGAGATTGAAATTAGCACAGATACCTTTCCATAAGCCAAATATCTAATAGACAAGAGCTACTGCTTGCTCAACGAAGTGGACTCAACACCCCATATTAAACGCCTAAGAATATACCTGACTAGTAAGAATCTTAAAGCCTATGGATTTATATGTCTCCGAAAGAGAATCAAGCGTGTGTACAGCGGCATAAACGCAGCAGTGATAGGATTGGTGAGGTTCGGTGAGCAAATGCAGACCCTTTGAAGTCATATTGCATGGTACCCATTCCATGCGTCTCAACTCTCCAGGTAAGGGATTCTTCCTTCAGCTAAAACATGCATGTGGAACCCAGAGTATGATCCACCGTGTGATCGGGAAACGTGTTCAAATGTGTCTCAGTTTTCGTCCCCTGGTACTCGGGTGCAACATTCCAGACACTTTACTAACACTCTCCCCACTTGGAGAGTCAGTGCCTTTAACCTCCTGTTTGGCCCAGTTTGCAATTTCTGCGGAAAATGAACAGGAATAGGGAGAACCAATGAGAGACTAGCTGGAGGTGTCTGGACGGGTAAATTGAACTCTCATTTCCCGCCAGGAAGAGGAATTAACCAAAGGCTCAGCGAGCCATGCCAGAACCACACTAGGGCCTGAAGCAATCCTGCGGTGTTGCGGCCAGCTCACAAGAAAGCCAGTTGAAGAAAGTAGCTCAGGGGCCCTGTAATTCACAAACCTGCAGTGTTCTAAATGACAGCGATCGTCCAAAAATATATTGAAGTAAGGCTGCCAAGAGGACTTGAAAGCGGGGCAGAATTGCAGGAAACCGATTTCAGGAGGTAGACTGGAATTGCATGTAAAGCATAGGAAAAGAGGCAGAACGTCCAGAATGATGCACTTGGCCAAAAAGGACATATGCGTTTTTTCCTGAATATATTCCTGAATATATTCAGGAAAAAACGCATACGCCCTTTTTGGCCAACCAAGCAAGCTTGCAAAGGAAATCTGCACTACAATGAAGTCTCACTGCCCCCCGTTCAAAAGGGCCATCTGAAAAAAGTGTAAAATCCAGAAAGGCAGGACAGGCCATGGAGAACTGGGAGCCTTGTTATGCTGATGGGCGGGATGTAAATTGCCAACAGCCACGCTGGAGAAGTGTATGGTGTTTCCTGAAACATCTAAAAAACCAAAACAACAGAGCCTAGGGCACTTCCACTTATGGTCCTATAGATTAGGGAAATTAAAATCAAAAAGACACAGCCACCCCAAAGTTTGGGACGGCTCTGTTTACTAGAACCTCATTTACGGTACAAGTTCAATATCGCAGAAAGCGAAAAATGGATAAAGAAGTTGTGGTACTTACGTACAATGCAATATCACTCAGCAATGAAATCTATGTCATCAGGCCAGTAGGAGCAAAATGAGTGGATTCAGGTACGATGATTCTAAGTAAAATAAGTCACACAGAAAAAGAAACATCATAAGGTATCAATAATACACGGAATGTAAACTTGGCTACACAGGAACTGAATTACAAAACAGAATAGAGTCTCAAATGTCGAAAACCAACTTATGCTTGCTTAAGGGGAAAGGTGAGTTGGGGTGCTGCATAAAACCAGAGATTGAAATTAGCACAGATACCTTTCCATAAGCCAAATATGTAATAGACAAGAGCTACTGCTTGCTCAACGAAGTGGACTCAACACCACATATTAAACGCCTAAGAATATACCTGACTAGTAAGAATCTTAAAACCTATGGATTTATATGTCTCCGAAAGAGAATCAAGCGTGTGTACAGCGGCATAAACGCAGCAGTGATAGCATTGTTGAGGTTCGCTGAGCAAATGCAGACCCTTTGAAGTCATATTGCATGGTACCCATTCCATGGGTCTCAACTCTCCAGGTTTAAGGGATTCTTCCTTCAGCTAAAACATGCATGTGGAACCCAGAGTATGATCCACCGTGTGATCGGGAAACGTGTTCAAATGTGTCTCAGTTTTCGTCCCCTGGTACTCGGGTGCAACATTCCAGACGCTTTACTAACACTCTCCCCACTTGGAGAGTCAGTGCCTTTAACCTCCTGTTTGGCCCAGTTTGCAATTTCTGTGGAAAATTAACAGGAATAGGGAGAACCAATGAGAGACTAGCTGGAGGTGTCTGGACGGGCAAATTTAACTCTCATTTCCCACCAGGAAGAGGAATTAACCAAAGGCTCAGCGAGCCATGCCGGAACCACACTAGGGCCTGAAGCAATCCTGCGGTGTTGTGGCCAGCTCACAAGAAAGCGAGTTGAAGAAAGGAGCTCAGGGGCACTGTAATTCACAAACCTGCAGAGTTATAAATGACAGCTATCGTCCAAAAATATATTGAAGTAAGGCTGCCAAGAGGACTTGAAAGCGGGGCAGAATTGCAGGAAACCGATTTCAGGAGGTAGACTGGAATTGCATGAAAAGCATAGGAAAAGAGGCAGAACGTCCACAATGATGCACTTGGCCAAAAAGGGCGTATGCGTTTTTTCCTGAATATATTCAGGAAAAAACGCATACGCCCTTTTTGGCCAACCAAGCAAGCTGGCAAAGGAAATCTGCACTAAAATGAAGTCTCACTGCCCCCCGGTCAAAAGGGCCATCTGAAAAAAGTGTAAAATCCAGAAAGGCAGGACAGGCCATGGAGAACTGGGACCCTTCTTATGCTGATGGGTGGGATGTAAATTGCAAACAGCCACTCTGGAGAAGTGTATGGTGTTTCCTGAAATATCTAAAAAACAAAGCAACAGAGCCTAGGGCACTTCCACTTATGGTCCTATAGCTTAGGGAAATTAAAATCAAAAAGACACAGCCACCCCAAAGTTCGGGACGGCTCTGTTTACAAGAACCTCATTTACGGTACAAGTTCAATATCGCAGAAAGCGAAAAATGGATAAAGAAGTTGTGGTACTTACGTACAATGCAATATCACTCAGCAATGAAATCTATGTCATCAGGCCAGTAGCAGCATAATGAGTGGATTCAGGTACGATGATTCTAAGTGAAATAAGTCACACAGAAAAAGAAACATCATAAGGTATCACTAATACACGGAATGTAAACTTGGCTACACAGGAACTGAATTACAAAACAGAATAGGGTCTCAAATGTAGAAAACCAACTTATGCTTGCTTAAGGGGAAAGGTGAGTTGGGGTGCTGCATAAAACCAGAGATTGAAATTAGCACAGATACATTTCCATAAGCCAAATATGTAATAGACAAGAGCTACTGCTTGCTCCACGAAGTGGACTCAACACTCCATATTAAACGCCTAAGAATATACCTGACTAGTAAGAATCTTAAAACCTATGGATTTATATGTCTCCGAAAGAGAATCCAGCATGTGTACAGTGGCATAAACGCAGCAGTGATAGGATTGGTGAGGTTCGGTGAGCAAATGCAGACCCTTTGAAGTCATATTGCATGGTACCCATTCCATGGGTCTCAACTCTCCAGGTTTAAGGGATTCTTCCTTCAGCTAAAACATGCATGTGGAACCCAGAGTATGATCCACCGTGTGATCGGGAAACGTGTTCAAATGTGTCTCAGTTTTCGTCCCCTGGTACTCGGGTGCAACATTCCAGACGCTTTACTAACACTCTCCCCACTTGGAGAGTCAGTGCCTTTAAACTCCTGTTTGGCCCAGTTTGCAATTTCTGTGGAAAATTAACAGGAATAGGGAGAACCAATGAGAGACTAGCTGGAGGTGTCTGGACGGGCAAATTTAACTCTCATTTCCCACCAGGAAGAGGAATTAACCAAAGGCTCAGCGAGCCATGCCGGAACCACACTAGGGCCTGAAGCAATCCTGCGGTGTTGTGGCCAGCTCACAAGAAAGCGAGTTGAAGAAAGGAACTCAGGGGCACTGTAATTCACAAACCTGCAGAGTTATAAATGACAGCTATCGTCCAAAAATATATTGAAGTAAGGCTGCCAAGAGGACTTGAAAGCGGGGCAGAATTGCAGGAAACCGATTTCAGGAGGTAGACTGGAATTGGATGTAAAGCATAAGAAAAGAGGCAGAACGTCCACAATGATGCACTTGGCCAAAAAGGGCGTATGCGTTTTTTCCTGAATATATTCAGGAAAAAACGCATACGCCCTTTTTGGCCAACCAAGCAAGCTTGCAAAGGAAATCTGCACTACAATGAAGTCTCACTGCCCCCCGGTCAAAAGGGCCATCTGAAAAAAGTGTAAAATCCAGAAAACCAGGACAGGCCATGGAGAACTGGGAGCCTTGTTATGCTGATGGGCGGGATGTAAATTGCCAACAGCCACTCTGGAGAAGTGTATGGTGTTTCCTGAAACATCTAAAAAACAAAGCAACAGAGCCTAGGGCACTTCCACTTATGGTCCTATAGATTAGGGAAATTAAAATCAAAAAGACACAGCCACCCCAAAGTTTGGGACGGCTCTGTTTACAAGAACCTCATTTACGGTACAAGTTCAATATCGCAGAAAGCGAAAAATGGATAAAGAAGTTGTGGTACTTACGTACAATGCAATATCACTCAGCAATGAAATCTATGTCATCAGGCCAGTAGCAGCATAATAAGTGGATTCAGGTACAATGATTCTAAGTGAAATAAGTCACACATAAAAAGAAACATCATAAGGTATCACTAATACACGGAATGTAACCTTGGCTACACAGGAACTGAATTACAAAACAGAATAGGGTCTCAAATGTAGAAAACCAACTTATGCTTGCTTAAGGGGAAAGGTGAGTTGGGGTGCTGCATAAAACCAGAGATTGAAATTAGCATAGATACCTTTCCATAAGTCAAATATGTAATAGACAAGAGCTACTGCTTGCTCAACGAAGTGGACTCAACACCCCATATTAAACGCCTAAGAATATACCTGACTAGTAAGAATCTTAAAACCTATGGATTTATATGTCTCTGAAAGAGAATCCAGCGTGTGTACAGCGGCATAAACGCAGCAGTGATAGGATTGGTGAGGTTCAGTGAGCAAATGCAGACCCTTTGAAGTCATATTGCATGGTACCCATTCCATGCGTCTCAACTCTCCAGGTTTATGGGATTCTTCCTTCAGCTAAAACATGCATGTGGAACCCAGAGTATGATCCACCATGTGATCGGGAAACGTTTTCAAATGTGTCTCAGTTTTCGTCCCCTGGTACTCGGGTGCAACATTCCAGACGCTTTACTAACACTCTCCCCACTTGGAGAGTCAGCGCCTTTATCCTCTTGTTTGGCCCAGTGTGCAATTTCTGCGGAAAATGAACAGGAATAGGGAGAACCAATGAGAGACTAGCTGGAGGTGTCTGGACGGGCAAATTTAACTCTCATTTCCCACCAGGAAGAGGAATTAACCAACGGCTCAGCGAGCCATGCCGGAACCACACTAGGGCCTGAAGCAATCCTGCGGTGTTGCGGCCAGCTCACAAGAAATCGAGTTGAAGAAATGAGCTCAGGGACCCTGTAATTCACAAACCTGCAGAGTTATACATGACAGCTATCGTCCAAAAATATATTGAAGTAAGGCTGCCAAGAGGACTTGAAAGCGGGGCAGAATTGCAGGAAACCGATTTCAGGAGGTAGACTGGAATTGCATGTAAAGCATAGGAAAAGAGGCAGAACGTCCACAATGATGCACTTGGCCAAAAAGGGCGAATGCGTTTTTTCCTGAATATATTCAGGAAAAAACGCATACGCCCTTTTTGGCCAACCAAGCAAGCTTGCAAAGGAAATTTGCACTACAATGAAGTCTCACTGCCCCCCGGTCAAAAGGGCCATCTGAAAAAATTGTAAAATCCAGAAAGGCAGGACAGACCATGGAGAACTGGGAGCCTTCTTATGCTGATGGGTGGGATGTAAATTGCCAACAGACACTCTGCAGAAGTGTTTGGTGTTTCCTGAAACATCTAAAAAACAAAGCAACAGAGCCTAGGGCCCTTCCACTTATGGTCCTATAGATTAGGGAAATTAAAATCAAAAATACACAGCCACCCCAAAATTTGGGACGGCTCTGTTTACAAGAACCTCATTTACAGTACAAGTTCAATATTGCAGAAAGCGAAAAATGGATAAAGAAGTTGTGGTACTTACGTACAATGCAATATCACACAGCAATGAAATCTATGTCATCAGGCCAGTAGCAGCATAATGAATGGATTCAGGTACGATGATTCTAAGTGAAATAAGTCACACAGAAAAAGAAACATCATAAGGTATCACTAATACACGGAGTGTAAACTTGGCTACACAGGAACTGAATTACAAAACAGAATAGGGTCTCAAATGTGGAAAACCAACTTATGCTTGCTTAAGGGGAAAGGTGAGTTGGGTGTTGCATAAAACCAGAGATTGAAATTAGCACAGATACCTTTCCATAAGCCAAATATGTAATAGACAAGAGCTACTGCTTGCTCAACGAAGTGGACTCAACACCCCATATTAAACGCCTAAGAATATACCTGACTAGTAAGAATCTTAAAGCCTATGGATTTATATGTCTCCGAAAGAGAATCAAGCGTGTGTACAGCGGCATAAACGCAGCAGTGATAGGATTGGTGAGGTTCGGTGAGCAAATGCAGACCCTTTGAAGTCATATTGCATGGTACCCATTCCATGGTTCTCAACTCTCCAGGTTTAAGAGATTCTTCCTTCAGCTAAAACATGCATGTGGAACCCAGAGTATGATCCACCATGTGATCGGGAAACGTGTTCAAATGTGTCTCAGTTTTCGTCCCCTGGTACTCGGGTGCAACATTCCAGACGCTTTACTAACACTCTCCCCACTTGGAGAGTCAGCGCCTTTAACCTCCTGTTTGGCCCAGTGTGCAATTTCTGCGGAAAATGAACGGGAATAGGGAGAACCAATGAGAGACTAGCTGGAGGTGTCTGAACGGGCAAATTTAACTCTCATTTCCCACCAGGAAGAGGAATTAACCAAAGGCTCAGCGAGCCATGCCGGAACCACACTAGGGCCTGAAGCAATCCTGCGGTGTTGCGGCCAGCTCACAAGAAAGCCAGTTGAAAAAAGGAGCTCAGGGGCACTGTAATTCACAAACCTTCAGAGTTATAAATGACAGCTATCGTCCAAAAATATATTGAAGTAAGGCTGCCAAAAGGACTTGAAAGCGGGGCAGAATTGCAGGAAACCGATTTCAGGAGGTAGACTGGAATTGCATGTAAAGCATAGGAAAAGAGGCAGAACGTCCACAATGATGCACTTGGCCAAAAAGGGCGTATGCGTTTTTTCCTAAATATATTCCTGAATATATTCAGGAAAAAACGCATACGCCCTTTTTGGCCAACGAAGCAAGCTTGCAAAGGAAATCTGCACTACAATGAAGTCTCACTGCCCCCCGGTCAAAAGGGCCATCTGAAAAAATTGTAAAATCCAGAAAGGCAGGACAGACCATGGAGAACTGGGAGCCTTCTTATGCTGATGGGTGGGATGTAAATTGCCAACAGCCACTCTGCAGAAGTGTATGGTGTTTCCTGAAACATCTAAAAAACAAAGCAACAGAGCCTAGGGCCCTTCCACTTATGGTCCTATAGATTAGGGAAATTAAAATCAAAAATACACAGCCACCCCAAAATTTGGGACGGCTCTGTTTACAAGAACCTCATTTACAGTACAAGTTCAATATTGCAGAAAGCGAAAAATGGATAAAGAAGTTGTGGTACTTACGTACAATGCAATACCACTCAGCAATGAAATCTATGTCATCAGGCCAGTAGCAGCATAATGAGTGGATTCAGGTACGATGATTCTAAGTGAAATAAGTCACACAGAAAAAGAAACATCATAAGATATCACTAATACACGGAATGTAAACTTGCCTACACAGGAACTGAATTACAAAACAGAATAGGGTCTCAAATGTAGAAAACCAACTTATGCTTGCTTAAGGGGAAAGGTGAGTTGGGGTGCTGCATAAAACCAGAGATTGAAATTAGCACAGATACCTTTCCATAAGCCAAATATGTAATAGACAAGAGCTACTGCTTGCTCAACGAAGTGGACTCAACACCCCATATTAAACGCCTAAGAATATACCTGACTAGTAAGAATCTTAAAACCTATGGATTTATATGTCTCCGAAAGAGAATCCAGCGTGTGTACAGCGGCATAAACGCAGCAGTGATAGGATTGGTGAGGTTCGGTGAGCAAATGCAGACCCTTTGAAGTCATATTGCATGGTACCCATTCCATGGGTCTCAACTCTCCAGGTTTAAGGGATTCTTCCTTCAGCTAAAACATGCATGTGGAACCCAGAGTATGATCCACTGTGTGATCGGGAAACGTGTTCAAATGTGTCTCAGTTTTCGTCCCCTGGTACTCGGGTGCAACATTCCAGACGCTTTACTAACACTCTCCCCACTTGGAGAGTCAGTGCCTTTAAACTCCTGTTTGGCCCAGTTTGCAATTTCTGTGGAAAATTAACAGGAATAGGGAGAACCAATGAGAGACTAGCTGGAGGTGTCTGGACGGGCAAATTTAACTCTCATTTCCCACCAGGAAGAGGAATTAACCAAAGGCTCAGCGAGCCATGCCGGAACCACACTAGGGCCTGAAGCAATCCTGCGGTGTTGTGGCCAGCTCACAAGAAAGCGAGTTGAAGAAAGGAACTCAGGGGCACTGTAATTCACAAACCTGCAGAGTTATAAATGACAGCTATCGTCCAAAAATATATTGAAGTAAGGCTGCCAAGAGGACTTGAAAGCGGGGCAGAATTGCAGGAAACCGATTTCAGGAGGTAGACTGGAATTGGATGTAAAGCATAGGAAAAGAGGCAGAACGTCCACAATGATGCACTTGGCCAAAAAGGGCGTATGCGTTTTTTCCTGAATATATTCAGGAAAAAACGCATACGCCCTTTTTGGCCAACCAAGCAAGCTTGCAAAGGAAATCTGCACTACAATGAAGTCTCACTGCCCCCCGGTCAAAAGGGCCATCTGAAAAAAGTGTAAAATCCAGAAAACCAGGACAGGCCATGGAGAACTGGGAGCCTTGTTATGCTGATGGGCGGGATGTAAATTGCCAACAGCCACTCTGGAGAAGTGTATGGTGTTTCCTGAAACATCTAAAAAACAAAGCAACAGAGCCTAGGGCACTTCCACTTATGGTCCTATAGATTAGGGAAATTAAAATCAAAAAGACACAGCCACCCCAAAGTTTGGGACGGCTCTGTTTACAAGAACCTCATTTACGGTACAAGTTCAATATCGCAGAAAGCGAAAAATGGATAAAGAAGTTGTGGTACTTACGTACAATGCAATATCACTCAGCAATGAAATCTATGTCATCAGGCCAGTAGCAGCATAATAAGTGGATTCAGGTACAATGATTCTAAGTGAAATAAGTCACACATAAAAAGAAACATCATAAGGTATCACTAATACACGGAATGTAACCTTGGCTACACAGGAACTGAATTACAAAACAGAATAGGGTCTCAAATGTAGAAAACCAACTTATGCTTGCTTAAGGGGAAAGGTGAGTTGGGGTGCTGCATAAAACCAGAGATTGAAATTAGCATAGATACCTTTCCATAAGTCAAATATGTAATAGACAAGAGCTACTGCTTGCTCAACGAAGTGGACTCAACACCCCATATTAAACGCCTAAGAATATACCTGACTAGTAAGAATCTTAAAACCTATGGATTTATATGTCTCTGAAAGAGAATCCAGCGTGTGTACAGCGGCATAAACGCAGCAGTGATAGGATTGGTGAGGTTCAGTGAGCAAATGCAGACCCTTTGAAGTCATATTGCATGGTACCCATTCCATGCGTCTCAACTCTCCAGGTTTATGGGACTCTTCCTTCAGCTAAAACATGCATGTGGAACCCAGAGTATGATCCACCATGTGATCGGGAAACGTTTTCAAATGTGTCTCAGTTTTCGTCCCCTGGTACTCGGGTGCAACATTCCAGACGCTTTACTAACACTCTCCCCACTTGGAGAGTCAGCGCCTTTATCCTCTTGTTTGGCCCAGTGTGCAATTTCTGCGGAAAATGAACAGGAATAGGGAGAACCAATGAGAGACTAGCTGGAGGTGTCTGGACGGGCAAATTTAACTCTCATTTCCCACCAGGAAGAGGAATTAACCAAAGGCTCAGCGAGCCATGCCGGAACCACACTAGGGCCTGAAGCAATCCTGCGGTGTTGCGGCCAGCTCACAAGAAATCGAGTTGAAGAAATGAGCTCAGGGACCCTGTAATTCACAAACCTGCAGAGTTATACATGACAGCTATCGTCCAAAAATATATTGAAGTAAGGCTGCCAAGAGGACTTGAAAGCGGGGCAGAATTGCAGGAAACCGATTTCAGGAGGTAGACTGGAATTGCATGTAAAGCATAGGAAAAGAGGCAGAACGTCCACAATGATGCACTTGGCCAAAAAGGGCGTATGCGTTTTTTCCTGAATATATTCAGGAAAAAACGCATAGGCCCTTTTTGGCCAACCAAGCAAGCTTGCAAAGGAAATCTGCACTACAATGAAGTCTCACTGCCCCCCGGTCAAAAGGGCCATCTGAAAAAAGTGTAAAATCCAGAAAACCAGGACAGGCCATGGAGAACTGGGAGCCTTGTTATGCTGATGGGCGGGATGTAAATTGCCAACAGCCACTCTGGAGAAGTGTATGGTGTTTCCTGAAACATCTAAAAAACAAAGCAACAGAGCCTAGGGCACTTCCACTTATGGTCCTATAGATTAGGGAAATTAAAATCAAAAAGACACAGCCACCCCAAAGTTTGGGACGGCTCTGTTTACAAGAACCTCATTTACGGTACAAGTTCAATATCGCAGAAAGCGAAAAATGGATAAAGAAGTTGTGGTACTTACGTACAATGCAATATCACTCAGCAATGAAATCTATGTCATCAGGCCAGTAGCAGCATAATAAGTGGATTCAGGTACAATGATTCTAAGTGAAATAAGTCACACATAAAAAGAAACATCATAAGGTATCACTAATACACGGAATGTAACCTTGGCTACACAGGAACTGAATTACAAAACAGAATAGGGTCTCAAATGTAGAAAACCAACTTATGCTTGCTTAAGGGGAAAGGTGAGTTGGGGTGCTGCATAAAACCAGAGATTGAAATTAGCATAGATACCTTTCCATAAGTCAAATATGTAATAGACAAGAGCTACTGCTTGCTCAACGAAGTGGACTCAACACCCCATATTAAACGCCTAAGAATATACCTGACTAGTAAGAATCTTAAAACCTATGGATTTATATGTCTCTGAAAGAGAATCCAGCGTGTGTACAGCGGCATAAACGCAGCAGTGATAGGATTGGTGAGGTTCAGTGAGCAAATGCAGACCCTTTGAAGTCATATTGCATGGTACCCATTCCATGCGTCTCAACTCTCCAGGTTTATGGGATTCTTCCTTCAGCTAAAACATGCATGTGGAACCCAGAGTATGATCCACCATGTGATCGGGAAACGTTTTCAAATGTGTCTCAGTTTTCGTCCCCTGGTACTCGGGTGCAACATTCCAGACGCTTTACTAACACTCTCCCCACTTGGAGAGTCAGCGCCTTTATCCTCTTGTTTGGCCCAGTGTGCAATTTCTGCGGAAAATGAACAGGAATAGGGAGAACCAATGAGAGACTAGCTGGAGGTGTCTGGACGGGCAAATTTAACTCTCATTTCCCACCAGGAAGAGGAATTAACCAACGGCTCAGCGAGCCATGCCGGAACCACACTAGGGCCTGAAGCAATCCTGCGGTGTTGCGGCCAGCTCACAAGAAATCGAGTTGAAGAAATGAGCTCAGGGACCCTGTAATTCACAAACCTGCAGAGTTATACATGACAGCTATCGTCCAAAAATATATTGAAGTAAGGCTGCCAAGAGGACTTGAAAGCGGGGCAGAATTGCAGGAAACCGATTTCAGGAGGTAGACTGGAATTGCATGTAAAGCATAGGAAAAGAGGCAGAACGTCCACAATGATGCACTTGGCCAAAAAGGGCGAATGCGTTTTTTCCTGAATATATTCAGGAAAAAACGCATACGCCCTTTTTGGCCAACCAAGCAAGCTTGCAAAGGAAATTTGCACTACAATGAAGTCTCACTGCCCCCCGGTCAAAAGGGCCATCTGAAAAAATTGTAAAATCCAGAAAGGCAGGACAGACCATGGAGAACTGGGAGCCTTCTTATGCTGATGGGTGGGATGTAAATTGCCAACAGACACTCTGCAGAAGTGTTTGGTGTTTCCTGAAACATCTAAAAAACAAAGCAACAGAGCCTAGGGCCCTTCCACTTATGGTCCTATAGATTAGGGAAATTAAAATCAAAAATACACAGCCACCCCAAAATTTGGGACGGCTCTGTTTACAAGAACCTCATTTACAGTACAAGTTCAATATTGCAGAAAGCGAAAAATGGATAAAGAAGTTGTGGTACTTACGTACAATGCAATATCACACAGCAATGAAATCTATGTCATCAGGCCAGTAGCAGCATAATGAATGGATTCAGGTACGATGATTCTAAGTGAAATAAGTCACACAGAAAAAGAAACATCATAAGGTATCACTAATACACGGAGTGTAAACTTGGCTACACAGGAACTGAATTACAAAACAGAATAGGGTCTCAAATGTGGAAAACCAACTTATGCTTGCTTAAGGGGAAAGGTGAGTTGGGTGTTGCATAAAACCAGAGATTGAAATTAGCACAGATACCTTTCCATAAGCCAAATATGTAATAGACAAGAGCTACTGCTTGCTCAACGAAGTGGACTCAACACCCCATATTAAACGCCTAAGAATATACCTGACTAGTAAGAATCTTAAAGCCTATGGATTTATATGTCTCCGAAAGAGAATCAAGCGTGTGTACAGCGGCATAAACGCAGCAGTGATAGGATTGGTGAGGTTCGGTGAGCAAATGCAGACCCTTTGAAGTCATATTGCATGGTACCCATTCCATGGTTCTCAACTCTCCAGGTTTAAGAGATTCTTCCTTCAGCTAAAACATGCATGTGGAACCCAGAGTATGATCCACCATGTGATCGGGAAACGTGTTCAAATGTGTCTCAGTTTTCGTCCCCTGGTACTCGGGTGCAACATTCCAGACGCTTTACTAACACTCTCCCCACTTGGAGAGTCAGCGCCTTTAACCTCCTGTTTGGCCCAGTGTGCAATTTCTGCGGAAAATGAACGGGAATAGGGAGAACCAATGAGAGACTAGCTGGAGGTGTCTGAACGGGCAAATTTAACTCTCATTTCCCACCAGGAAGAGGAATTAACCAAAGGCTCAGCGAGCCATGCCGGAACCACACTAGGGCCTGAAGCAATCCTGCGGTGTTGCGGCCAGCTCACAAGAAAGCCAGTTGAAAAAAGGAGCTCAGGGGCACTGTAATTCACAAACCTTCAGAGTTATAAATGACAGCTATCGTCCAAAAATATATTGAAGTAAGGCTGCCAAAAGGACTTGAAAGCGGGGCAGAATTGCAGGAAACCGATTTCAGGAGGTAGACTGGAATTGCATGTAAAGCATAGGAAAAGAGGCAGAACGTCCACAATGATGCACTTGGCCAAAAAGGGCGTATGCGTTTTTTCCTAAATATATTCCTGAATATATTCAGGAAAAAACGCATACGCCCTTTTTGGCCAACGAAGCAAGCTTGCAAAGGAAATCTGCACTACAATGAAGTCTCACTGCCCCCCGGTCAAAAGGGCCATCTGAAAAAATTGTAAAATCCAGAAAGGCAGGACAGACCATGGAGAACTGGGAGCCTTCTTATGCTGATGGGTGGGATGTAAATTGCCAACAGCCACTCTGCAGAAGTGTATGGTGTTTCCTGAAACATCTAAAAAACAAAGCAACAGAGCCTAGGGCCCTTCCACTTATGGTCCTATAGATTAGGGAAATTAAAATCAAAAATACACAGCCACCCCAAAATTTGGGACGGCTCTGTTTACAAGAACCTCATTTACAGTACAAGTTCAATATTGCAGAAAGCGAAAAATGGATAAAGAAGTTGTGGTACTTACGTACAATGCAATACCACTCAGCAATGAAATCTATGTCATCAGGCCAGTAGCAGCATAATGAGTGGATTCAGGTACGATGATTCTAAGTGAAATAAGTCACACAGAAAAAGAAACATCATAAGATATCACTAATACACGGAATGTAAACTTGCCTACACAGGAACTGAATTACAAAACAGAATAGGGTCTCAAATGTAGAAAACCAACTTATGCTTGCTTAAGGGGAAAGGTGAGTTGGGGTGCTGCATAAAACCAGAGATTGAAATTAGCACAGATACCTTTCCATAAGCCAAATATGTAATAGACAAGAGCTACTGCTTGCTCAACGAAGTGGACTCAACACCCCATATTAAACGCCTAAGAATATACCTGACTAGTAAGAATCTTAAAACCTATGGATTTATATGTCTCCGAAAGAGAATCCAGCGTGTGTACAGCGGCATAAACGCAGCAGTGATAGGATTGGTGAGGTTCGGTGAGCAAATGCAGACCCTTTGAAGTCATATTGCATGGTACCCATTCCATGGGTCTCAACTCTCCAGGTTTAAGGGATTCTTCCTTCAGCTAAAACATGCATGTGGAACCCAGAGTATGATCCACTGTGTGATCGGGAAACGTGTTCAAATGTGTCTCAGTTTTCGTCCCCTGGTACTCGGGTGCAACATTCCAGACGCTTTACTAACACTCTCCCCACTTGGAGAGTCAGTGCCTTTAAACTCCTGTTTGGCCCAGTTTGCAATTTCTGTGGAAAATTAACAGGAATAGGGAGAACCAATGAGAGACTAGCTGGAGGTGTCTGGACGGGCAAATTTAACTCTCATTTCCCACCAGGAAGAGGAATTAACCAAAGGCTCAGCGAGCCATGCCGGAACCACACTAGGGCCTGAAGCAATCCTGCGGTGTTGTGGCCAGCTCACAAGAAAGCGAGTTGAAGAAAGGAACTCAGGGGCACTGTAATTCACAAACCTGCAGAGTTATAAATGACAGCTATCGTCCAAAAATATATTGAAGTAAGGCTGCCAAGAGGACTTGAAAGCGGGGCAGAATTGCAGGAAACCGATTTCAGGAGGTAGACTGGAATTGGATGTAAAGCATAGGAAAAGAGGCAGAACGTCCACAATGATGCACTTGGCCAAAAAGGGCGTATGCGTTTTTTCCTGAATATATTCAGGAAAAAACGCATACGCCCTTTTTGGCCAACCAAGCAAGCTTGCAAAGGAAATCTGCACTACAATGAAGTCTCACTGCCCCCCGGTCAAAAGGGCCATCTGAAAAAAGTGTAAAATCCAGAAAACCAGGACAGGCCATGGAGAACTGGGAGCCTTGTTATGCTGATGGGCGGGATGTAAATTGCCAACAGCCACTCTGGAGAAGTGTATGGTGTTTCCTGAAACATCTAAAAAACAAAGCAACAGAGCCTAGGGCACTTCCACTTATGGTCCTATAGATTAGGGAAATTAAAATCAAAAAGACACAGCCACCCCAAAGTTTGGGACGGCTCTGTTTACAAGAACCTCATTTACGGTACAAGTTCAATATCGCAGAAAGCGAAAAATGGATAAAGAAGTTGTGGTACTTACGTACAATGCAATATCACTCAGCAATGAAATCTATGTCATCAGGCCAGTAGCAGCATAATAAGTGGATTCAGGTACAATGATTCTAAGTGAAATAAGTCACACATAAAAAGAAACATCATAAGGTATCACTAATACACGGAATGTAACCTTGGCTACACAGGAACTGAATTACAAAACAGAATAGGGTCTCAAATGTAGAAAACCAACTTATGCTTGCTTAAGGGGAAAGGTGAGTTGGGGTGCTGCATAAAACCAGAGATTGAAATTAGCATAGATACCTTTCCATAAGTCAAATATGTAATAGACAAGAGCTACTGCTTGCTCAACGAAGTGGACTCAACACCCCATATTAAACGCCTAAGAATATACCTGACTAGTAAGAATCTTAAAACCTATGGATTTATATGTCTCTGAAAGAGAATCCAGCGTGTGTACAGCGGCATAAACGCAGCAGTGATAGGATTGGTGAGGTTCAGTGAGCAAATGCAGACCCTTTGAAGTCATATTGCATGGTACCCATTCCATGCGTCTCAACTCTCCAGGTTTATGGGACTCTTCCTTCAGCTAAAACATGCATGTGGAACCCAGAGTATGATCCACCATGTGATCGGGAAACGTTTTCAAATGTGTCTCAGTTTTCGTCCCCTGGTACTCGGGTGCAACATTCCAGACGCTTTACTAACACTCTCCCCACTTGGAGAGTCAGCGCCTTTATCCTCTTGTTTGGCCCAGTGTGCAATTTCTGCGGAAAATGAACAGGAATAGGGAGAACCAATGAGAGACTAGCTGGAGGTGTCTGGACGGGCAAATTTAACTCTCATTTCCCACCAGGAAGAGGAATTAACCAAAGGCTCAGCGAGCCATGCCGGAACCACACTAGGGCCTGAAGCAATCCTGCGGTGTTGCGGCCAGCTCACAAGAAATCGAGTTGAAGAAATGAGCTCAGGGACCCTGTAATTCACAAACCTGCAGAGTTATACATGACAGCTATCGTCCAAAAATATATTGAAGTAAGGCTGCCAAGAGGACTTGAAAGCGGGGCAGAATTGCAGGAAACCGATTTCAGGAGGTAGACTGGAATTGCATGTAAAGCATAGGAAAAGAGGCAGAACGTCCACAATGATGCACTTGGCCAAAAAGGGCGTATGCGTTTTTTCCTGAATATATTCAGGAAAAAACGCATACGCCCTTTTTGGCCAACCAAGCAAGCTTGCAAAGGAAATCTGCACTACAATGAAGTCTCACTGCCCCCCGGTCAAAAGGGCCATCTGAAAAAAGTGTAAAATCCACAAAGGCATGACTGGCCATGGAGAACTGGGAGCCTTCTTATGCTGATGGGTGGGATGTAAATTGCCAACAGCCACTCTGCAGAAGTGTTTGGTGTTTCCTGAAACATCTAAAAAACAAAGCAACAGAGCCTAGGGCCCTTCCACTTATGGTCCTATAGATTAGGGAAATTAAAATCAAAAATACACAGCCACCCCAAAATTTGGGACGGCTCTGTTTACAAGAACCTCATTTACAGTACAAGTTCAATATTGCAGAAAGCGAAAAATGGATAAAGAAGTTGTGGTACTTACGTACAATGCAATATCACACAGCAATGAAATCTATGTCATCAGGCCAGTAGCAGCATAATGAATGGATTCAGGTACGATGATTCTAAGTAAAATAAGTCACACAGAAAAAGAAACATCATAAGGTATCACTAATACACGGAATGTAAACTTGGCTACACAGGAACTGAATTACAAAACAGAATAGGGTCTCAAATGTAGAAAACCAACTTATGCTTGCTTAAGGGGAAAGGTGAGTTGGGGTGCTGCATAAAACCAGAGATTGAAATTAGCATAGATACCTTTCCATAAGTCAAATATGTAATAGACAAGAGCTACTGCTTGCTCAACGAAGTGGACTCAACACCCCATATTAAACGCCTAAGAATATACCTGACTAGTAAGAATCTTAAAACCTATGGATTGATATGTCTCCGAAAGAGAATCCAGTGTGTGTACAGAGGCATAAACGCAGCAGTGATAGGATTGGTGAGGTTCGGTGAGCAAATGCAGACCCTTTGAAGTCATATTGCATGGTACCCATTCCATGGTTCTCAACTCTCCAGGTTTAAGAGATTCTTCCTTCAGCTAAAACATGCATGTGGAACCCAGAGTATGATCCACCATGTGATCGGGAAACGTGTTCAAATGTGTCTCAGTTTTCGTCCCCTGGTACTCGGGTGCAACATTCCAGACGCTTTACTAACACTCTCCCCACTTGGAGAGTCAGCGCCTTTAACCTCCTGTTTGGCCCAGTGTGCAATTTCTGCGGAAAATGAACGGGAATAGGGAGAACCAATGAGAGACTAGCTGGAGGTGTCTGAACGGGCAAATTTAACTCTCATTTCCCACCAGGAAGAGGAATTAACCAAAGGCTCAGCGAGCCATGCCGGAACCACACTAGGGCCTGAAGCAATCCTGCGGTGTTGCGGCCAGCTCACAAGAAAGCCAGTTGAAAAAAGGAGCTCAGGGGCACTGTAATTCACAAACCTTCAGAGTTATAAATGACAGCTATCGTCCAAAAATATATTGAAGTAAGGCTGCCAAAAGGACTTGAAAGCGGGGCAGAATTGCAGGAAACCGATTTCAGGAGGTAGACTGGAATTGCATGTAAAGCATAGGAAAAGAGGCAGAACGTCCACAATGATGCACTTGGCCAAAAAGGGCGTATGCGTTTTTTCCTAAATATATTCCTGAATATATTCAGGAAAAAACGCATACGCCCTTTTTGGCCAACGAAGCAAGCTTGCAAAGGAAATCTGCACTACAATGAAGTCTCACTGCCCCCCGGTCAAAAGGGCCATCTGAAAAAATTGTAAAATCCAGAAAGGCAGGACAGACCATGGAGAACTGGGAGCCTTCTTATGCTGATGGGTGGGATGTAAATTGCCAACAGCCACTCTGCAGAAGTGTATGGTGTTTCCTGAAACATCTAAAAAACAAAGCAACAGAGCCTAGGGCCCTCCCACTTATGGTCCTATAGATTAGGGAAATTAAAATCAAAAATACACAGCCACCCCAAAATTTGGGACGGCTCTGTTTACAAGAACCTCATTTACAGTACAAGTTCAATATTGCAGAAAGCGAAAAATGGATAAAGAAGTTGTGGTACTTACGTACAATGCAATACCACTCAGCAATGAAATCTATGTCATCAGGCCAGTAGCAGCATAATGAGTGGATTCAGGTACGATGATTCTAAGTGAAATAAGTCACACAGAAAAAGAAACATCATAAGATATCACTAATACACGGAATGTAAACTTGCCTACACAGGAACTGAATTACAAAACAGAATAGGGTCTCAAATGTAGAAAACCAACTTATGCTTGCTTAAGGGGAAAGGTGAGTTGGGGTGCTGCATAAAACCAGAGATTGAAATTAGCACAGATACCTTTCCATAAGCCAAATATGTAATAGACAAGAGCTACTGCTTGCTCAACGAAGTGGACTCAACACCCCATATTAAACGCCTAAGAATATACCTGACTAGTAAGAATCTTAAAACCTATGGATTTATATGTCTCCGAAAGAGAATCCAGTGTGTGTACAGCGGCATAAACGCAGCAGTGATGGGATTGGTGAGGTTCGGTGAGCAAATGCAGACCCTTTGAAGTCATATTGCATGGTACCCATTCCATGGTTCTCAACTCTCCAGGTTTAAGGGATTCTTCCTTCAGCTAAAACATGCATGTGGAACCCAGAGTATGATCCACCATGTGATCGGGAAACGTGTTCAAATGTGTCTCAGTTTTCGTCCCCTGGTACTCGGGTGCAACATTCCAGACGCTTTACTAACACTCTCCCCACTTGGAGAGTCAGCGCCTTTAACCTCCTGTTTGGCCCAGTGTGCAATTTCTGCGGAAAATGAACGGGAATAGGGAGAACCAACGAGAGACTAGCTGGAGGTGTCTGAACGGGCAAATTTAACTCTCATTTCCCACCAGGAAGAGGAATTAACCAAAGGCTCAGCGAGCCATGCCGGAACCACACTAGGGCCTGAAGCAATCCTGCGGTGTTGCGGCCAGCTCACAAGAAAGCGAGTTGAAGAAAGAAGCTCAGGGGCACTGTAATTCACAAACCTGCAGAGTTATAAATGACAGCTATCATCCAAAAATATATTGAAGTAAGGCTGCCAAGAGGACTTGAAAGCGGGGCAGAATTGCAGGAAACCGATTTCAGGAGGTAGACTGGAATTGCATGAAAAGCATAGGAAAAGAGGCAGAACGTCCACAATGATGCACTTGGCCAAAAAGGGCGTATGCGTTTTTTCCTGAATATATTCAGGAAAAAACGCATACGCCCTTTTTGGCCAACCAAGCAAGCTTGTAAAGGAAATCTGCACTACAATGAAGTCTCACTGCCCCCCGGTCAAAAGGGCCATCTGAAAAAAGTGTAAAATCCAGAAAGGCAGGACAGGCCATGGAGAACTGGGAGCCTTGTTATGCTGATGGGCGGGATGTAAATTGCCAACAGCCACTCTGGAGAAGTGTATGGTGTTTCCTGAAACATCTAAAAAACAAAGCAACAGAGCCTAGGGCACTTCCACTTATGGTCCTATAGATTAGGGAAATTAAAATCAAAAAGACACAGCCACCCCAAAGTTTGGGACGGCTCTGTTTACAAGAACCTCATTTACGGTACAAGTTCAATATTGCAGAAAGCGAAAAATGGATAAAGAAATTGTGGTACTTACGTACAATGCAATACCACTCAGCAATGAAATCTATGTCATCAGGCCAGTAGCAGCATAATGAGTGGATTCAGGTACGATGATTCTAAGTGAAATAAGTCACACAGAAAAAGAAACATCATAAGGTATCACTAATACACGGAATGTAAACTTGGCTACACAGGAACTGAATTACAAAACAGAATAGGGTCTCAAATGTAGAAAACCAACTTATGCTTGCTTAAGGGGAAAGGTGAGTTGGGTGCTGCATAAAACCAGAGATTGAAATTAGCACAGATACCTTTCCATAAGCCAAATATGTAATAGACAAGAGCTACTGCTTGCTCAACGAAGTGGACTCAACACCCCATATTAAACGCCTAAGAATATACCTGACTAGTAAGAATCTTAAAACCTATGGATTGATATGTCTCCGAAAGAGAATCCAGCGTGTGTACAGCGGCATAAACGCAGCAGTGATAGGATTGGTGAGGTTCGGTGAGCAAATGCAGACCCTTTGAAGTCATATTGCATGGTACCCATTCCATGGGTCTCAACTCTCCAGGTTTAAGGGATTCTTCCTTCAGCTAAAACATGCATGTGGAACCCAGAGTATGATCCACCGTGTGATCGGGAAACGTGTTCAAATGTGTCTCAGTTTTCGTCCCCTGGTACTCGGGTGCAACATTCCAGACGCTTTACTAACACTCTCCCCACTTGGAGAGTCAGTGCCTTTAACCTCCTATTTGGCCCAGTTTGCAATTTCTGCGGAAAATGAACAGGAATAGGGAGAACCAATGAGAGACTAGCTGGAGGTGTCTGGACGGGCAAATTTAACTCTCATTTCCCACCAGGAAGAGGAATTAAGCAAAGGCTCAGCGAGCCATGCCGGAACCACACTAGGCCTGAAGCAATCCTGCGGTGTTGTGGCCAGCTCACAAGAAAGCGAGTTGAAGAAAGGAGCTCAGGGGCACTGTAATTCACAAACCTGCAGAGTTATAAATGACAGCTATCGTCCAAAAATATATTGAAGTAAGGCTGCCAAGAGGACTTGAAAGCGGGGCAGAATTGCAGGAAACCGATTTCAGGAGGTAGACTGGAATTGGATGTAAAGCATAGGAAAAGAGGCAGAACGTCCACAATGATGCACTTGGCCAAAAAGGGCGTATGCGTTTTTTCCTGAATATATTCAGGAAAAATCGCATACGCCCTTTTTGGCCAACCAAGCAAGCTTGCAAAGGAAATCTGCACTACAATGAAGTCTCACTGCCCCCCGGTCAAAAGGGCCATCTGAAAAAAGTGTAAAATCCAGAAAAGCAGGACAGGCCATGGAGAACTGGGAGCCTTCTTATGCTGATGGGTGGGATGTAAATTGCCAACAGCCACTCTGGAGAAGTGTATGGTGTTTCCTGAAACATCTAAAAAACAAAACAACAGAGCCTAGGGCACTTCTACTTATGGTCCTATAGATTAGGGAAATTAAAATCAAAAAGACACAGCCACCCCAAACTTTGGGACGGCTCTGTTTACAAGAACCTCATTTACGGTACAAGTTCAATATCGCAGAAAGCGAAAAATGGATAAAGAAGTTGTGGTACTTACGTACAATTCAATATCACTCAGCAATGAAATCTATGTCATCAGGCCAGTAGCAGCATAATGAATGGATTCAGGTACGATGATTCTAAGTGAAATATGTCACACAGAAAAAGAAACATCATAAGATATCACTAATACACGGAATGTAAACTTGGCTACACAGGAACTGAATTACAAAACAGAATAGGGTCTCAAATGTAGAAAACCAACTTATGCTTGCTTAAGGGGAAAGGTGAGTTGGGGTGCTGTATAAAACCAGAGATTGAAATTAGCATAGATACCTTTCCATAAGTCAAATATGTAATAGACAAGAGCTACTGCTTGCTCAACGAAGTGGACTCAACACCCCATATTAAATGCCTAAGAATATACCTGACTAGTAAGAATCTTAAAACCTATGGATTTATATGTCTCCGAAAGAGAATCCAGTGTGTGTACAGCGGCATAAACGCAGCAGTGATGGGATTGGTGAGGTTCGGTGAGCAAATGCAGACCCTTTGAAGTCATATTGCATGGTACCCATTCCATGGTTCTCAACTCTCCAGGTTTAAGGGATTCTTCCTTCAGCTAAAACATGCATGTGGAACCCAGAGTATGATCCACCATGTGATCGGGAAACGTGTTCAAATGTGTCTCAGTTTTCGTCCCCTGGTACTCGGGTGCAACATTCCAGACGCTTTACTAACACTCTCCCCACTTGGAGAGTCAGCGCCTTTAACCTCCTGTTTGGCCCAGTGTGCAATTTCTGCGGAAAATGAACGGGAATAGGGAGAACCAATGAGAGACTAGCTGGAGGTGTCTGAACGGGCAAATTTAACTCTCATTTCCCACCAGGAAGAGGAATTAACCAAAGGCTCAGCGAGCCATGCCGGAACCACACTAGGGCCTGAAGCAATCTTGCGGTGTTGCGGCCAGCTCACAAGAAAGCGAGTTGAAGAAAGAAGCTCAGGGGCACTGTAATTCACAAACCTGCAGAGTTATAAATGACAGCTATCATCCAAAAATATATTGAAGTAAGGCTGCCAAGAGGACTTGAAAGCGGGGCAGAATTGCAGGAAACCGATTTCAGGAGGTAGACTGGAATTGCATGAAAAGCATAGGAAAAGAGGCAGAACGTCCACAATGATGCACTTGGCCAAAAAGGGCGTATGCATTTTTTCCTGAATATATTCAGGAAAAAACGCATACGCCCTTTTTGGCCAACCAAGCAAGCTTGCAAAGGAAATCTGCACTACAATGAAGTCTCACTGCCCCCCGGTCAAAAGGGCCATCTGAAAAAAGTGTAAAATCCAGAAAGGCAGGAAAGGCCATGGAGAACTGGGAGCCTTGTTATGCTGATGGGCGGGATGTAAATTGCCAACAGCCACTCTGGAGAAGTGTATGGTGTTTCCTGAAACATCTAAAAAACAAAGCAACAGAGCCTAGGGCACTTCCACTTATGGTCCTATAGATTAGGGAAATTAAAATCAAAAAGACACAGCCACCCCAAAGTTTGGGACGGCTCTGTTTACAAGAACCTCATTTACGGTACAAGTTCAATATTGCAGAAAGCGAAAAATGGATAAAGAAATTGTGGTACTTACGTACAATGAAATACCACTCAGCAATGAAATCTATGTCATCAGGCCAGTAGCAGCATAATGAGTGGATTCAGGTACGATGATTCTAAGTGAAATAAGTCACACAGAAAAAGAAACATCATAAGGTATCACTAATACACGGAATGTAAACTTGGCTACACAGGAACTGAATTACAAAACAGAATAGGGTCTCAAATGTAGAAAACCAACTTATGCTTGCTTAAGGGGAAAGGTGAGTTGGGTGCTGCATAAAACCAGAGATTGAAATTAACACAGATACCTTTCCATAAGCCAAATATGTAATAGACAAGAGCTACTGCTTGCTCAACGAAGTGGACTCAACACCCCATATTAAACGCCTAAGAATATACCTGACTAGTAAGAATCTTAAAACCTATGGATTTATATGTCTCCGAAAGAGAATCCAGCGTGTGTACAGCGGCATAAACGCAGCAGTGATAGGATTGGTGAGGTTCGGTGAGCAAATGCAGACCCTTTGAAGTCATATTGCATGGTACCCATTCCATGGGTCTCAACTCTCCAGGTTTAAGGGATTCTTCCTTCAGCTAAAACATGCATGTGGAACCCAGAGTATGATCCACCGTGTGATCGGGAAACGTGTTCAAATGTGTCTCAGTTTTCGTCCCCTGGTACTCGGGTGCAACATTCCAGACGCTTTACTAACACTCTCCCCACTTGGAGAGTCAGTGCCTTTAACCTCCTGTTTGGCCCAGTTTGCAATTTCTGCGGAAAATGAACAGGAATAGGGAGAACCAATGAGAGACTAGCTGGAGGTGTCTGGACGGGCAAATTTAACTCTCATTTCCCACCAGGAAGAGGAATTAACCAAAGGCTCAGCGAGCCATGCCGGAACCAAACTAGGCCTGAAGCAATCCTGCGGTGTTGTGGCCAGCTCACAAGAAAGCGAGTTGAAGAAAGGAGCTCAGGGGCACTGTAATTCACAAACCTGCAGAGTTATAAATGACAGCTATCGTCCAAAAATATATTGAAGTAAGGCTGCCAAGAGGACTTGAAAGCGGGGCAGAATTGCAGGAAACCGATTTCAGGAGGTAGACTGGAATTGGATGTAAAGCATAGGAAAAGAGGCAGAACGTCCACAATGATGTACTTGGCCAAAAAGGGCGTATGCGTTTTTTCCTGAATATATTCAGGAAAAATCGCATACGCCCTTTTTGGCCAACCAAGCAAGCTTGCAAAGGAAATCTGCACTACAATGAAGTCTCACTGCCCCCCGGTCAAAAGGGCCATCTGAAAAAAGTGTAAAATCCAGAAAAGCAGGACAGGCCATGGAGAACTGGGAGCCTTCTTATGCTGATGGGCGGGATGTAAATTGCCAACAGCCACTCTGGAGAAGTGTATGGTGTTTCCTGAAACATCTAAAAAACAAAACAACAGAGCCTAGGGCACTTCTACTTATGGTCCTATAGATTAGGGAAATTAAAATCAAAAAGACACAGCCACCCCAAAGTTTGGGACGGCTCTGTTTACAAGAACCTCATTTACGGTACAAGTTCAATATCGCAGAAAGCGAAAAATGGATAAAGAAGTTGTGGTACTTACGTACAATTCAATATCACTCAGCAATGAAATCTATGTCATCAGGCCAGTAGCAGCATAATGAATGGATTCAGGTACGATGATTCTAAGTGAAATATGTCACACAGAAAAAGAAACATCATAAGATATCACTAATACACGGAATGTAAACTTGCCTACACAGGAACTGAATTACAAAACAGAATAGGGTCTCAAATGTAGAAAACCAACTTATGCTTGCTTAAGGGGAAAGGTGAGTTGGGGTGCTGCATAAAACCAGAGATTGAAATTAGCATAGATACCTTTCCATAAGTCAAATATGTAATAGACAAGAGCTACTGCTTGCTCAACGAAGTGGACTCAACACCCCATATTAAACGCCTAAGAATATACCTGACTAGTAAGAATCTTAAAACCTATGGATTTATATGTCTCCGAAAGAGAATCCAGTGTGTGTACAGCGGCATAAACGCAGCAGTGATGGGATTGGTGAGGTTCGGTGAGCAAATGCAGACCCTTTGAAGTCATATTGCATGGTACCCATTCCATGGTTCTCAACTCTCCAGGTTTAAGGGATTCTTCCTTCAGCTTAAACATGCATGTGGAACCCAGAGTATGATCCACCATGTGATCGGGAAACGTGTTCAAATGTGTCTCAGTTTTCGTCCCCTGGTACTCGGGTGCAACATTCCAGACGCTTTACTAACACTCTCCCCACTTGGAGAGTCAGCGCCTTTAACCTCCTTTTGGCCCAGTGTGCAATTTCTGCGGAAAATGAACGGGAATAGGGAGAACCAATGAGAGACTAGCTGGAGGTGTCTGAACGGGCAAATTTAACTCTCATTTCCCACCAGGAAGAGGAATTAACCAAAGGCTCAGCGAGCCATGCCGGAACCACACTAGGGCCTGAAGCAATCCTGCGGTGTTGCGGCCAGCTCACAAGAAAGCCAGTTGAAAAAAGGAGCTCAGGGGCACTGTAATTCACAAAGCTTCAGAGTTATAAATGACAGCTATCGTCCAAAAATATATTGAAGTAAGGCTGCCAAGAGGACTTGAAAGCGGGGCAGAATTGCAGGAAACCGATTTCAGGAGGTAGACTGGAATTGCATGTAAAGCATAGGAAAAGAGGCAGAACGTCCACAATGATGCACTTGGCCAAAAAGGGCGTATGTGTTTTTTCCTAAATATATTCCTGAATATATTCAGGAAAAAACGCATACGCCCTTTTTGGCCAACGAAGCAAGCTTGCAAAGGAAATCTGCACTACAATGAAGTCTCACTGCCCCCCGGTCAAAAGGGCCATCTGAAAAAATTGTAAAATCCAGAAAGGCAGGACAGGCCATGGAGAACTGTGAGCCTTCTTATGCTGATGGGTGGGATGTAAATTGCCAACAGCCACTCTGCAGAAGTGTATGGTGTTTCCTGAAACATCTAAAAAACAAAGCAACAGAGCCTAGGGCCCTTCCACTTATGGTCCTATAGATTAGGGAAATTAAAATCAAAAAGACACAGCCACCCCAAAAATTGGGACGGCTCTGTTTACAAGAACCTCATTTACGGTACAAGTTCAATATTGCAGAAAGCGAAAAATGGATAAAGAAGTTGTGGTACTTACGTACAATGCAATATCACTCAGCAATGAAATCTGTGTCATCAGGCCAGTAGCAGCATAATGAGTGGATTCAGGTACGATGATTCTAAGTGAAATAAGTCACACAGAAAAAGAAGCATCATAAGATATCACTAATACACGGAATGTAAACTTTGCTACACAGGAACTGAATTACAAAACAGAATAGGGTCTCAAATGTAGAAAACCAACTTATGCTTACTTAAGGGGAAAGGTGAGTTGGGGTGCTGCATAAAACCAGAGATTGAAATTAGCACAGATACCTTTCCATAAGCCAAATATGTAATAGACAAGAGCTACTGCTTGCTCAACGAAGTGGACTCAACACCCCATATTAAACGCCTAAGAATATACCTGACTAGTAAGAATCTTAAAACCTATGGATTGATATGTCTACGAAAGAGAATCAAGCGTGTGTACAGCGGCATAAACGCAGCAGTGATAGGATTGGTGAAGTTCGGTGAGCAAATGCAGACCCTTTGAAGTCATATTGCATGGTACCCATTCCATGGGTCTCAACTCTCCAGGTTTAAGGGATTCTTCCTTCAGCTAAAACATGCATGAGGAACCCAGAGTATGATCCACCGTGTGATCGGGAAACGTGTTCAAATGTGTCTCAGTTTTCGTCCCCTGGTACTCGGGTGCAACATTCCAGACGCTTTACTAACACTCTCCCCACTTGGAGAGTCAGTGCCTTTAAACTCCTGTTTGGCCCAGTTTGCAATTTCTGCAGAAAAGGAACAGGAATAGGGAGAACCAATGAGAGACTAGCTGGAGGTGTCTGGACGGGCAAATTTAACTCTCATTTCCCACCAGGAAGAGGAATTAACCAAAGGCTCAGCGAGCCATGCCGGAACCACACTAGGCCTGAAGCAATCCTGCGGTGTTGTGGCCAGCTCACAAGAAAGCGAGTTGAAGAAAGGAGCTCAGGGGCACTGTATTTCACAAACCTGCAGAGTTATAAATGACAGTTATCTTCCAAAAATATATTGAAGTAAGGCTGCCAAGAGGATTTGAAAGCGGGGCAGAATTGCAGGAAACCGATTTCAGGAGGTAGACTGGAATTGCATGTAAAGCATAGGAAAAGAGGCAGAACGTCCACAATGATGCACTTGACCAAAAGGACGTATGCGTTTTATCCTGAATATATTTAGGAAAAAACGCGTACGCGCTTTTTGGCCAACCAAGCAAGCTTGCAAAGGAAATCTGCACTACAATGAAGTCTCACTGCCCCCCGGTTAAAAGGGCCATCTGAAAAAAGTGTAAAATCCAGAAAGGCAGGACAGGCCATGGAGAACTGGGAGCCTACTTAGGCTGATGGGCGGGATGTAAATTGCCAACAGCCACTCTGGAGAAGTGTATGGTGTTTCCTGAAACATCTGAAAAACAAAGCAACAGAGCCTAGGGCACTTCATTTTTGGTAATATAGATTAGGGAAATTAAAATCAAAAGACACAGCCACCACAAAGTTTGGGACGGCTCTGTTTACAAGAACCTCGTTTACGGTACAAGTTCAATATCGCAGAAAGCGAAAAATGGATAAAGAAGTTGTGGTACTTACGTACAATGCAATATCACTCAGCAATGAAATCTATGTCATCAGGCCAGTAGCAGCATAATGAGTGGATTCAGGTACGATGATTCTAAGTGAAATAAGTCACACAGAAAAAGAAACATCATAAGGTATCACTAATACACGGAATGTAAACTTGGCTACACAGGAACTGAATTACAAAACAGAATAGGGTCTCAAATGTAGAAAACCAACTTATGCTTGCTTAAGGGGAAAGGTGAGTTGGGGTGCTGCATAAAACCAGAGATTGAAATTAGCACAGATACCTTTCCATAAGCCAAATATGTAATAGACAAGAGCTACTGCTTGCTCAATGAAGTGGACTCAACACCCCATATTAAACGCCTAAGAATATACCTGACTAGTAAGAATCTTAAAACCTATGGATTTATATGTCTCCGAAAGAGAATCCAGCATGTGTACAGCGGCATAAACGCAGCAGTGATAGGATTGGTGAGGTTTGGTGAGCAAATGCAGACCCTTTGAAGTCATATTGCATGGTACCCATTCCATGGTTCTCAACTCTCCAGGTTTAAGGGATTCTTCCTTCAGCTAAAACATGCATGTGGAACCCAGAGGATGATCCACCATGTGATCGGGAAACGTGTTCAAATGTGTCTCAGTTTTCGTCGCCTGGTACTCGGGTGCAACATTCCAGACGCTTTACTAACACTCTCCCTACTTGGAGAGTCAGTGCCTTTAAACTCCTGTTTGGCGCAGTTTGCAATTTCTGTGGAAAATTAACAGGAATAGGGAGAACCAATGACAGACTAGCTGGAGGTGTCTGGACGGGCAAATTTAACTCTCATTTCCCACCAGGAAGAGGAATTAACCAAAGGCTAAGCGAGCCATGCCGAAACTGCACTAGGGCTTGAAGCAATCCTGCGGTGTTGCGGCCAGCTCACAAGAAAGCGAGTTGAAGAAAGAAGCTCAGGGGCACTGTAATTCACAAACCTGCAGAGTTATAAATGACAGCTATCATCCAAAAATATATTGAAGTAAGGCTGCCAAGAGGACTTGAAAGCGGGGCAGAATTGCAGGAAACCGATTTGAGGAGGTAGACTGGAATTGCATGAAAAGCATAGGAAAAGAGGCAGAACGTCCACAATGATGCACTTGGCCAAAAAGGGCGTATGCGTTTTTTCCTGAATATATTCAGGAAAAAACGCATACGCCCTTTTTGGCCAACCAAGCAAGCTTGCAAAGGAAATCTGCACTACAATGAAGTCTCACTGCCCCCCGGTCAAAAGGGCCATCTGAAAAAACTGTAAAATCCAGAAAGGCAGGACAGGCCATGGAGAACTGGGAGCCTTCTTATGCTGATGGGCGGGATGTAAATTGCAAACAGCCACTCTGGAGAAGTGTATGGTGTTTCCTAAAACATCTAAAAAACAAAGCAACAGAGCCTAGGGCACTTCCACTTATGGTCCTATAGATTAGGGAAATTAAAATCAAAAAGACACAGCCACCCCAAAGTTTGGGACGGCTCTGTTTACATGAACCTCATTTACGGTACAAGTTCAATATTGCAGAAAGGGAAAAATGGATAAAGAAGTTGTGGTACTAACGTACAATGCAATACCACTCAGCAATGAAATCTATGTCATCAGGCCAGTAGCAGCATAATGAGTGGATTCAGGTACGATGATTCTAAGTGAAATAAGTCACACAGAAATAGAAACATCATAAGATATCACTAATACACGGAATGTAAACTTGTCTACACAGGAACTGAATTACAAAACAGAATAAGGTCTCAAATGTAGAAAACCAACTTATGCTTGCTTAAGGGGAAAGGTGAGTTGGGGTGCTGCATAAAACCAGAGATTGAAATTAGCACAGATACCTTTCCATAAGCAAAATATGTAATAGACAAGAGCTACTGCTTGCTCAACGAAGTGGACTCAACACCCCATATTAAACGCCTAAGAATATACCTGACTAGTAAGAATCTTAAAACCTATGGATTTATATGTGTCCTAAAGAGAATCAAGCGTGTGCACAGTGGCATAAACGCAGCAGTGATAGGATTGGTGAGGTTCGGTGAGCAAATGCAGACCCTTTGAAGTCATATTGCATGGTACCCATTCCATGGGTCTCAACTCTCCAGGTTTAAGGTATTCTTCCTTCAGCTAAAACATGTATGTGGAACCCCGAGTATGATCCAACGTGTGATCGGGAAACGTGTTCAAATGTGTCTCAGTTTTCATCCCCTGGTACTCGGGTGCAACATTCCAGATGCTTTACTAACACTCTCCCCAGTTGGAGAGTCAGTGCCTTTAACCTCCTGTTTGGCCCAGTTTGCAATTTCTGCGTAAAATGAACAGGAATAGGGAGAACCAATGACAGACTAGCTGGAGGTGTCTGGACGGGCAAATTTAACTCTCATTTCCCACCAGAAAGAGGAATTAAACAAAGGCTCAGCGAGCCGTGCCGGAACCACGCTAGGGCCTGAAGCAATCCTACGGTGTTGCGGCCAGCTCACAAGAAAGCGAGTTGAAGAAAGTAGCTCAGGGGCACTGTAATTCACAAACCTTCAGAGTTCTAAATGACAGCTATCGTCCAAAAATATATTGAAGTAAGGCTGCCAAGAGGACTTGAAAGCGGGGCAGAATTGCAGGAAACCGTTTTCAGGAGGTAGACTGGAATTGCATGTAAAGCATAGGAAAAGAGGCAGAACGTCCACAATGATGCACTTGGCCAAAAAGGACGTATGCGTTTTTTCCTGAATATATTCAGGAAAAAACGCATACGCCCTTTTTGGCCAACCAAGCAAGCTTGCAAAGGAAATCTGCACTACAATGAAGTCTCACTGCCCCCCGGTCAAAAGGGCCATCTGAAAAAAGTGTAAAATCCAGAAAGGCAGGACAGGCCATGGAGAACTGGGAGCCTACTTAGACTGATGGGCGGGATGTAAATTTCCAACAGCCACTCTGGAGAAGTGTATGGTGTTTCCTGAAACATCTAAAAAACAAAGCAACAGAGCCTAGGGCACTTCGACTTATGGTCCTATAGATTAGGGAAATTAAAATCAAAAAGACACAGCCACCCCAAAATTTGGGACGGCTCTGTTTACAAGAATCTCGTTTACGGTACAAGTTCAATATCGCAGAAAGCGAAAAATGGATAAAGAAGTTGTGGTACTAACGTACAATGCAATATCACTCAGCAATGAAATCTCTGTCATCAGGCCCATAGCAGCATAATGAGTGGATTCAGGTACGATGATTCTAAGTGAAATATGTCACACAGAAAAAGAAACATCATAAGATATCACTAATACACGGAATGTAAACTTGGCTACACAGGAACTGAATTACAAAACAGAATAGGGTCTCAAATGTAGAAAACCAACTTATGCTTGCTTAAGGGGAAAGGTGAGTTGGGGTGCTGCATAAAACCAGAGATTGAAATTAGCACAGATACCTTTCCAAAAGCCAAATATGTAATAGACAAGAGCTATTGCTTGCTCAACGAAGTGGACTCAACACCCCATATTAAACGCCTAAGAATATACCTGACTAGTAAGAATCTTAAAACCTATGGATTTATATGTCTCCGAAAGAGAATCAAGCGTGTGTACAGCGGCATAAACGCAGCAGTGATAGGATTGGTGAGGTTCGGTGAGCAAATGCAGACCCTTTGAAGTCATATTGCATGGTACCCATTCCATGGTTCTCAACTCTCCAGGTTTAAGGGATTCTTCCTTCAGCTAAAACAGGCATGTGGAACCCAGAGTATGATCCACCGTGTGATCGGGAAATGTGTTCATATGTGTCTCAGTTTTCGTCCCCTGGTACTCGGGTGCAACATTCCAGACGCTTTACTAACACTCTCCCTACTTGGAGAGTCAGTGCCTTTAACCTCCTGTTTGGCGCAGTTTGCAATTTCTGTGGAAAATTAACAAGAATAGGGAGAACCAATGACAGACTAGCTGGAGGTGTCTGGACGGGCAAATTTAACTCTCATTTCCCACCAGGAAGAGGAATTAACCAAAGGCTAAGCGAGCCATGCCGAAACTACACTAGGGCTTGAAGCAATCCTGCGGTGTTGCGGCCAGCTCACAAGAAAGCGAGTTGAAGAAAGAAGCTCAGGGGCACTGTAATTCACAAACCTGCAGAGTTATAAATGACAGCTATCATCCAAAAATATATTGAAGTAAGGCTGCCAAGAGGACTTGAAAGCGGGGCAGAATTGCAGGAAACCGATTTGAGGAGGTAGACTGGAATTGCATGAAAAGCATAGGAAAAGAGGCAGAACGTCCACAATGATGCACTTGGCCAAAAAGGGCGTATGCGTTTTTTCCTGAATATATTCAGGAAAAAACGCATACGCCCTTTTTGGCCAACCAAGCAAGCTTGCAAAGGAAATCTGCACTACAATGAAGTCTCACTGCCCCCTGGTCAAAAGGGCCATCTGAAAAAAGTGTAAAATCCAGAAAGGCAGGACAGGCCATGGAGAACTGGGAGCCTTCTTATGCTGATGGGCGGGATGTAAATTGCCAACAGCCACTCTGGAGAAGTGTATGGTGTTTCCTAAAACATCTAAAAAACAAAGCAACAGAGCCTAGGGCACTTCCACTTATGGTCCTATAGATTAGGGAAATTAAAATCAAAAAGACACAGCCACCCCAAAGTTCGGGACGGCTCTGTTTACAAGAACCTCATTTACGGTACAAGTTCAATATTGCAGAAAGGGAAAAATGGATAAAGAAGTTGTGGTACTAACGTACAATGCAATACCACTCAGCAATGAAATCTATGTCATCAGGCCAGTAGCAGCATAATGAGTGGATTCAGGTACGATGATTCTAAGTGAAATAAGTCACACAGAAATAGAAACATCATAAGATATCACTAATACACGGAATGTAAACTTGGCTACACAGGAACTGAATTACAAAACAGAATAGGGTCTCAAATGTAGAAAACCAACTTATGCTTGCTTAAGGGGAAAGGTGAGTTGGGGTGCTGCATAAAACCAGAGATTGAAATTAGCACAGATACCTTTCCATAAGCCAAATATGTAATAGACAAGAGCTACTGCTTGCTCAACGAAGTGGACTCAACACCCCATATTAAACGCCTAAGAATATACCTGACTAGTAAGAATCTTAAAACCTATGGATTGATATGTCTACGAAAGAGAATCCAGCGTGTGTACAGCGGCATAAACGCAGCAGTGATAGGATTGGTGAGGTTCGGTGAGCAAATGCAGACCCTTTGAAGTCATATTGCATGGTACCCATTCCATGGTTCTCAACTCTCCAGGTTTAAGGGATTCTTCCTTCAGCTAAAACATTCATGTGGAACCCAGAGTATGATCCACCGTGTGATCGGGAAACGTGTTCAAATGTGCCTCAGTTTTCGTCCCCTGGTACTCGGGTGCAACATTCCAGATGCTTTACTAACACTCTCCCCACTTGGAGAGTCAGTGCCTTTAACCTCCTGTTTGGCCCAGTTGGCAATTTCTGCGGAAAATGAACAGGAATAGGGAGAACCAATGAGAGACTAGCTGGAGGTGTCTGGACGGGCAAATTTAACTCTCATTTCCCAACAAGAAGAGGAATTAACCAAAGGCTCAGCGAGCCATGCCGGAACCACACTAGGGCCTGAAGCAATCCTGCGGTGTTGCTGCCAGCTCACAAGAAAGCGAGTTGAAGACAGGAGCTCAGGGGCACTGTAATTCACAAACCTGCAGAGTTCTAAATGACAGCTATCGTCCAAAAATATATTGAAGTAAGGCTGCCAAGAGGACTTGAAAGCGGGGCAGAATTGCAGGAAACCGATTTCAGGAGGTAGACTGGAATTGCATGTAAAGCATAGGAAAAGAGGCAGAACGTCCACAATGATGCACTTGGCCAAAAAGGGCGTATGCGTTTTTTCCTGAATATATTCAGGAAAAAACGCATACGCCCTTTTTGGCCAACCAAGCAAGCTTGCAAAGGAAATCTGCACTACAATGAAGTCTCACTGCCCCCCGGTCAAAAGGGCCATCTGAAAAAAGTGTAAAATCCAGAAAGGCAGGACAGGCCATGGAGAACTGGGAGCCTTCTTATGCTGATGGGCGGGATGTTAATTGCCAACAGCCACTCTGGAGAAGTGTATGGTGTTTCCTGAAACATCTAAAAAACAAAGCAACAGAGTCTAGGGCACTTCCACTTATGGTCCTATAGCTTAGGGAAATTAAAATCAAAAAGACACAGCCACCCCAAAGTTTGGGATGGCTCTGTTTACAAGAACCTCGTTTACGGTACAACTTCAATATCGCAGAAAGTGAAAAATGGATAAAGAAGTTGTGGTACTTACGTACAATGCAATATCACTCAGCAATGAAATCTATGTCATCAGGCCAGTAGCAGCATAATGAGTGGATTCAGGTACGATGATTCTAAGTGAAATAAGTCAAACAGGAAAAGAAACATCATAAGATATCACTAATACACGGAATGTAAACTTGGCTACACAGGAACTGAATTACAAAACAGAATAGGGTCTCAAATGTAGAACACCAACATATGCTTGCTTAAGGGGAAAGGTGAGTTGGGGTGCTGCATAAAACCAGAGATTGAAATTAGCACAGATACCTTTCCATAAGCCAAATATGTAATAGACAAGAGCTACTGCTTGCTCAACGAAGTGGACTCAACACCCCATATTAAACGCCTAAGAATATACCTGACTAGTAAGAATCTTAAAACCAATGGATTTATATGTCTCCGAAAGAGAATCAAGCGTGTGTACAGCGGCATAAACGCAGCAGTGATAGGATTGGTGAGGTTCGGTGAGCAAATGCAGACCCTTTGAAGTCATATTGCATGGTACCCATTCCATGGTTCTCAACTCTCCAGGTTTAAGGGATTCTTCCTTCAGCTAAAACATGCATGTGGAACCCAGAGTATGATCCACCGTGTGATCAGGAAACGTGTTCAAATGTGTCTCAGTTTTCGTCCCCTGGTACTCGGGTGCAACATTCCAGAAGCTTTACTAACACTCTCCCCACTTGGAGAGTCAGTGCCTTTAACCTCCTGTTTGGCCCAGTTTGCAATTTCTGCGGAAAATGAACAGGAATAGGGAGAACCAATGAGAGACTAGCTGGAGGTGTCTGGACGGGTAAATTGAACTCTCATTTCCCGCCAGGAAGAGGAATTAACCAAAGGCTCAGCGAGCCATGCCAGAACCACACTAGGGCCTGAAGCAATCCTGCGGTGTTGCGGCCAGCTCACAAGAAAGCGAGTTGAAGAAAGGAGCTCAGTGGCCCTGTAATTCACAAACCTGCAGTGTTCTAAATGACAGCGATCGTCCAAAAATATATTGAAGTAAGGCTGCCAAGAGGACTTGAAAGCGGGGCAGAATTGCAGGAAACCGATTTCAGGAGGTAGACTGGAATTTCATGTAAAGCATAGGAAAAGAGGCAGAACGTCCACAATGATGCACTTGTCCAAAAAGGACATATGCGTTTTTTCCTGAATATATTCCTGAATATATTCAGGAAAAAACGCATACGCCCTTTTTGGCCAACCAAGCAAACTTGCAAAGGAAATCTGCACTACAATGAAGTCTCACTGCCCCCTGGTCAAAAGGGCCATCTGAAAAAAGTGTAAAATCCAGAAAGGCAGGACAGGCCATGGAGAACTGGGAGCCTTCTTATGCTGATGGGCGGGATGTAAATTGCCAACAGCCACTCTGGAGAAGTGTATGGTGTTTCCTAAAACATCTAAAAAACAAAGCAACAGAGCCTAGGGCACTTCCACTTATGGTCCTATAGATTAGGGAAATTAAAATCAAAAAGACACAGCCACCCCAAAGTTCGGGACGGCTCTGTTTACATGAACCTCATTTACGGTACAAGTTCAATATTGCAGAAAGGGAAAAATGGATAAAGAAGTTGTGGTACTAACGTACAATGCAATACCACTCAGCAATGAAATCTATGTCATCAGGCCAGTAGCAGCATAATGAGTGGATTCAGGTACGATGATTCTAAGTGAAATAAGTCACACAGAAATAGAAACATCATAAGATATCACTAATACACGGAATGTAAACTTGGCTACACAGGAACTGAATTACAAAACAGAATAGGGTCTCAAATGTAGAAAACCAACTTATGCTTGCTTAAGGGGAAAGGTGAGTTGGGGTGCTGCATAAAACCAGAGATTGAAATTAGCACAGATACCTTTCCATAAGCCAAATATGTAATAGACAAGAGCTACTGCTTGCTCAACGAAGTGGACTCAACACCCCATATTAAACGCCTAAGAATATACCTGACTAGTAAGAATCTTAAAACCTATGGATTGATATGTCTACGAAAGAGAATCCAGCGTGTGTACAGCGGCATAAACGCAGCAGTGATAGGATTGGTGAGGTTCGGTGAGCAAATGCAGACCCTTTGAAGTCATATTGCATGGTACCCATTCCATGGTTCTCAACTCTCCAGGTTTAAGGGATTCTTCCTTCAGCTAAAACATTCATGTGGAACCCAGAGTATGATCCACCGTGTGATCGGGAAACGTGTTCAAATGTGCCTCAGTTTTCGTCCCCTGGTACTCGGGTGCAACATTCCAGATGCTTTACTAACACTCTCCCCACTTGGAGAGTCAGTGCCTTTAACCTCCTGTTTGGCCCAGTTGGCAATTTCTGCGGAAAATGAACAGGAATAGGGAGAACCAATGAGAGACTAGCTGGAGGTGTCTGGACGGGCAAATTTAACTCTCATTTCCCAACAAGAAGAGGAATTAACCAAAGGCTCAGCGAGCCATGCCGGAACCACACTAGGGCCTGAAGCAATCCTGCGGTGTTGCTGCCAGCTCACAAGAAAGCGAGTTGAAGAAAGGAGCTCAGGGGCACTGTAATTCACAAACCTGCAGAGTTCTAAATGACAGCTATCGTCCAAAAATATATTGAAGTAAGGCTGCCAAGAGGACTTGAAAGCGGGGCAGAATTGCAGGAAACCGATTTCAGGAGGTAGACTGGAATTGCATGTAAAGCATAGGAAAAGAGGCAGAACGTCCACAATGATGCACTTGGCCAAAAAGGGCGTATGCGTTTTTTCCTGAATATATTCAGGAAAAAACGCATACGCCCTTTTTGGCCAACCAAGCAAGCTTGCAAAGGAAATCTGCACTACAATGAAGTCTCACTGCCCCCCGGTCAAAAGGGCCATCTGAAAAAAGTGTAAAATCCAGAAAGGCAGGACAGGCCATGGAGAACTGGGAGCCTTCTTATGCTGATGGGCGGGATGTAAATTGCCAACAGCCACTCTGGAGAAGTGTATGGTGTTTCCTGAAACATCTAAAAAACAAAGCAACAGAGTCTAGGGCACTTCCACTTATGGTCCTATAGCTTAGGGAAATTAAAATCAAAAAGACACAGCCACCCCAAAGTTTGGGATGGCTCTGTTTACAGAACCTCGTTTACGGTACAAGTTCAATATCGCAGAAAGTGAAAAATGGATAAAGAAGTTGTGGTACTTACGTACAATGCAATATCACTCAGCAATGAAATCTATGTCATCAGGCCAGTAGCAGCATAATGAGTGGATACAGGTACGATGATTCTAAGTGAAATAAGTCAAACAGAAAAAGAAACATCATAAGATATCACTAATACACGGAATGTAAACTTGGCTACACAGGAACTGAATTACAAAACAGAATAGGGTCTCAAATGTAGAACACCAACATATGCTTGCTTAAGGGGAAAGGTGAGTTGGGGTGCTGCATAAAACCAGAGATTGAAATTAGCACAGATACCTTTCCATAAGCCAAATATGTAAGAGACAAGAGCTACTGCTTGCTCAACGAAGTGGACTCAACACCCCATATTAAACGCCTAAGAATATACCTGACTAGTAAGAATCTTAAAACCAATGGATTTATATGTCTCCGAAAGAGAATCAAGCGTGTGTACAGCGGCATAAACGCAGCAGTGATAGGATTGGTGAGGTTCGGTGAGCAAATGCAGACCCTTTGAAGTCATATTGCATGGTACCCATTCCATGGTTCTCAACTCTCCAGGTTTAAGGGATTCTTCCTTCAGCTAAAACATGCATGTGGAACCCAGAGTATGATCCACCGTGTGATCAGGAAACGTGTTCAAATGTGTCTCAGTTTTCGTCCCCTGGTACTCGGGTGCAACATTCCAGAAGCTTTACTAACACTCTCCCCACTTGGAGAGTCAGTGCCTTTAACCTCCTGTTTGGCCCAGTTTGCAATTTCTGCGGAAAATGAACAGGAATAGGGAGAACCAATGAGAGACTAGCTGGAGGTGTCTGGACGGGTAAATTGAACACTCATTTCCCGCCAGGAACAGGAATTAACCAAAGGCTCAGCGAGCCATGCCAGAACCACACTAGGGCCTGAAGCAATCCTGCGGTGTTGCGGCCAGCTCACAAGAAAGCCAGTTGAAGAAAGGAGCTCAGGGGCCCTGTAATTCACAAACCTGCAGTGTTCTAAATGACAGCGATCGTCCAAAAATATATTGAAGTAAGGCTGCCAAGAGGACTTGAAAGCGGGGCAGAATTGCAGGAAACCGATTTCAGGAGGTAGACTGGAATTGCATGTAAAGCATAGGAAAAGAGGCAGAACGTCCACAATGATGCACTTGGCCAAAAAGGACATATGCGTTTTTTCCTGAATATATTCCTGAATATATTCAGGAAAAAACGCATACGCCCTTTTTGGCCAACCAAGCAAGCTTGCAAAGGAAATCTGCACTAAAATGAAGTCTCACTGCCCCCCGGTCAAAAGGGCCATCTGAAAAAAGTGTAAAATCCAGAAAGGCAGGACAGGCCATGGAGAACTGGGACCCTTCTTATGCTGATGGGTGGGATGTAAATTGCAAACAGCCACTCTGGAGAAGTGTATGGTGTTTCCTGAAATATCTAAAAAACAAAGCAACAGAGCCTAGGGCACTTCCACTTATGGTCCTATAGCTTAGGGAAATTAAAATCAAAAAGACACAGCCACCCCAAAGTTCAGGACGGCTCTGTTTACAAGAACCTCGTTTACGGTACAAGTTCAATATCGCAGAAAGCGAAAAATGGATAAAGAAGTTGTGGTGCTTACGTACAATGCAATATCACTCAGCAATGAAATCTATGTCATCAGGCCAGTAGCAGCATAATGAGTGGATTCAGGTACGATGATTCTAAGTGAAATAAGTCACACAGAAAAAGAAACATCATAAGGTATCACTAATACACGGAATGTAAACTTGGCTACACAGGAACTGAATTACAAAACAGAATAGGGTCTCAAATGTAGAAAACCAACTTATGCTTGCTTAAGGGGAAAGGTGAGTTGGGGTGCTGCATAAAACCAGAGATTGAAATTAGCACAGATACATTTCCATAAGCCAAATATGTAATAGACAAGAGCTACTGCTTGCTCAACGAAGTGGACTCAACACCCCATATTAAACGCCTAAGAATATACCTGACTAGTAAGAATCTTAAAACCTATGGATTTATATGTCTCCGAAAGAGAATCCAGCATGTGTACAGTGGCATAAACGCAGCAGTGATAGGATTGGTGAGGTTCGGTGAGCAAATGCAGACCCTTTGAAGTCATATTGCATGGTACCCATTCCATGGGTCTCAACTCTCCAGGTTTAAGGGATTCTTCCTTCAGCTAAAACATGCATGTGGAACCCAGAGTATGATCCACCGTGTGATCGGGAAACGTGTTCAAATGTGTCTCAGTTTTCGTCCCCTGGTACTCGGGTGCAACATTCCAGACGCTTTACTAACACTCTCCCAACTTGGAGAGTCAGTGCCTTTAACCTCCTGTTTGGCCCAGTTTGCAATTTCTGTGGAAAATTAACAGGAATAGGGAGAACCAATGAGAGACTAGCTGGAGGTGTCTGGACGGGCAAATTTAACTCTCATTTCCCACCAGGAAGAGGAATTAACCAAAGGCTCAGCGAGCCATGCCGGAACCACACTAGGGCCTGAAGCAATCCTGCGGTGTTGTGGCCAGCTCACAAGAAAGCGAGTTGAAGAAAGTAGCTCAGGGGCACTGTAATTCACAAACCTGCAGAGTTATAAATGACAGCTATCGTCCAAAAATATATTGAAGTAAGGCTGCCAAGAGGACTTGAAAGCGGGGCAGAATTGCAGGAAACCGATTTCAGGAGGTAGACTGGAATTGGATGTAAAGCATAGGAAAAGAGGCAGAACGTCCACAATGATGCACTTGGCCAAAAAGGGCGTATGCGTTTTTTCCTGAATATATTCAGGAAAAAACGCATACGCCCTTTTTGGCCAAGCAAGCAAGCTTGCAAAGGAAATCTGCACTACAATGAAGTCTCACTGCCCCCCGGTCAAAAGGGCCATCTGAAAAAAGTGTAAAATCCAGAAAACCAGGACAGGCCATGGAGAACTGGGAGCCTTGTTATGCTGATGGGCGGGATGTAAATTGCCAACAGCCACTCTGGAGAAGTGTATGGTGTTTCCTGAAACATCTAAAAAACAAAGCAACAGAGCCTAGGGCACTTCCACTTATGGTCCTATAGATTAGGGAAATTAAAATCAAAAAGACACAGCCACCCCAAAGTTTGGGATGGCTCTGTTTACAAGAACCTCATTTACGGTACAAGTTCAATATCGCAGAAAGCGAAAAATGGATAAAGAAGTTGTGGTACTTACGTACAATGCAATATCACTCAGCAATGAAATCTATGTCATCAGGCCAGTAGAAGCATAATAAGTGGATTCAGGTACAATGATTCTAAGCAAAATAAGTCACACAGAAAAAGAAACATCATAAGGTATCACTAATACACGGAATGTAACCTTGGCTACACAGGAACTGAATTACAAAACAGAATAGGGTCTCAAATGTAGAAAACCAACTTATGCTTGCTTAAGGGGAAAGGTGAGTTGGGGTGCTGCATAAAACCAGAGATTGAAATTAGCATAGATACCTTTCCATAAGTCAAATATGTAATAGACAAGAGCTACTGCTTGCTCAACGAAGTGGACTCAACACCCCATATTAAACGCCTAAGAATATACCTGACTAGTAAGAATCTTAAAACCTATGGATTTATATGTCTCTGAAAGAGAATCCAGCGTGTGTACAGCGGCATAAACGCAGCAGTGATAGGATTGGTGAGGTTCGGTGAGCAAATGCAGACCCTTTGAAGTCATATTGCATGGTACCCATTCCATGCGTCTCAACTCTCCAGGTTTATGGGATTCTTCCTTCAGCTAAAACATGCATGTGGAACCCAGAGTATGATCCACCATGTGATCGGGAAACGTTTTCAAATGTGTCTCAGTTTTCATCCCCTGGTACTCGGGTGCAACATTCCAGACGCTTTACTAACACTCTCCCCACTTGGAGAGTCAGCGCCTTTATCCTCTTGTTTGGCCCAGTGTGCAATTTCTGCGGAAAATGAACAGGAATAGGGAGAACCAATGAGAGACTAGCTGGAGGTGTCTGGACGGGCAAATTTAACTCTCATTTCCCACCAGGAAGAGGAATTAACCAAAGGCTCAGCGAGCCATGCCGGAACCACACTAGGGCCTGAAGCAATCCTGCGGTGTTGCGGCCAGCTCACAAGAAATCGAGTTGAAGAAAGGAGCTCAGGGACCCTGTAATTCCCAAACATGCAGAGTTATAAATGACAGCTATCGTCCAAAAATATATTGAAGTAAGGCTGCCAAGAGGACTTGAAAGCGGGGCAGAATTGCAGGAAACCGATTTCAGGAGGTAGACTGGAATTGCATGTAAAGCATAGGAAAAGAGGCAGAACGTCCACAATGATGCACTTGGCCAAAAAGGGCGTATGCGTTTTTTCCTGAATATATTCAGGAAAAAACGCATACGCCCTTTTTGGCCAACCAAGCAAGCTTGCAAAGGAAATTTGCACTACAATGAAGTCTCACTGTCCCCCTGTCAAAAGGGCCATCTGAAAAAAGTGTAAAATCCAGAAAGGCAGGACAGGCCATGGAGAACTGGGAGCCTTGTTATGCTGATGGGCGGCATGTAAATTGCCAACAGCCACTCTGGAGAAGTGTATGGTGTTTCCTGAAACATCTAAAAAACCAAAGCAACAGAGCCTAGGGCACTTCCACTTATGATCCTATAGATTAGGGAAATTAAAATCAAAAAGACACAGCCACCCCAAAGTTTGGGATGGCTATGTTTACAAGAACCTCATTTACGTTACAAGTTCAATATCGCAGAAAGCGAAAAATGGATAAAGAAGTTGTGGTACTTACGTACAATGCAATATCACACAGCAATGAAATCTATGTCATCAGGCCAGTAGCAGCATAATGAATGGATTCAGGTACGATGATTCTAAGTAAAATAAGTCACACAGAAAAAGAAACATCATAAGGTATCACTAATACACGGAATGTAAACTTGGCTACACAGGAACTGAATTACAAAACAGAATAGGGTCTCAAATGTAGAAAACCAACTTATGCTTGCTTAAGGGGAAAGGTGAGTTGGGGTGCTGCATAAAACCAGAGATTGAAATTAGCATAGATACCTTTCCATAAGTCAAATATGTAATAGACAAGAGCTACTGCTTGCTCAACGAAGTGGACTCAACACCCCATATTAAACGCCTAAGAATATACCTGACTAGTAAGAATCTTAAAACCTATGGATTTATATGTCTCCGAAAGAGAATCCAGTGTGTGTACAGCGGCATAAACGCAGCAGTGATAGGATTGGTGAGGTTCGGTGAGCAAATGCAGACCCTTTGAAGTCATATTGCATGGTACCCATTCCATGGTTCTCAACTCTCCAGGTTTAAGGCATTCTTCCTTCAGCTAAAACATGCATGTGGAACCCAGAGTATGATCCACCATGTGATCGGGAAACGTGTTCAAATGTGTCTCAGTTTTCGTCCCCTGGTACTCGGGTGCAACATTCCAGACGCTTTACTAACACTCTCCCCACTTGGAGAGTCAGCGCCTTTAACCCCCTGTTTGGCCCAGTGTGCAATTTCTGCGGAAAATGAACGGGAATAGGGAGAACCAATGAGAGACTAGCTGGAGGTGTCTGAACGGGCAAATTTAACTCTCATTTCCCACCAGGAAGAGGAATTAACCAAAGGCTCAGCGAGCCATGCCGGAACCACACTAGGTCCTGAAGCAATCCTGCGGTGTTGCGGCCAGCTCACAAGAAAGCCAGTTGAAAAAAGGAGCTCAGGGGCACTGTAATTCACAAACCTTCAGAGTTATAAATTACAGCTATCGTCCAAAAATATATTGAAGTAAGGCTGCCAAAAGGACTTGAAAGCGGGGCAGAATTGCAGGAAACCGATTTCAGGAGGTGGACTGGAATTGCATGTAAAGCATAGGAAAAGAGGCAGAACGTCCACAATGATGCACTTGGCCAAAAAGGGCGTATGCGTTTTTTCCTAAATATATTCCTGAATATATTCAGGAAAAAACGCATACGCCCTTTTTGGCCAACGAAGCAAGCTTGCAAAGGAAATCTGCACTACAATGAAGTCTCACTGCCCCCCGGTCAAAAGGGCCATCTGAAAAAATTGTAAAATCCAGAAAGGCAGGACAGGCCATGGAGAACTGGGAGCCTTCGTATGCTGATGGGTGGGATGTAAATTGCCAACAGCCACTCTGCAGAAGTGTATGGTGTTTCCTGAAACATCTAAAAAACAAAGCAACAGAGCCTAGGGCCCTTCCACTTATGGTCCTATAGATTAGGGAAATTAAAATCAAAAAGACACAGCCACCCCAAAATTTGGGACGGCTCTGTTTACAAGAACCTCATTTACAGTACAAGTTCAATATTGCAGAAAGCGAAAAATGGATAAAGAAGTTGTGGTACTTACCTACAATGCAATACCACTCAGCAATGAAATCTATGTCATCAGGCCAGTAGCAGCATAATGAGTGGATTCAGGTACGATGATTCTAAGTGAAATAAGTCACACAGAAAAAGAAACATCATAAGATATCACTAATACACGGAATGTAAACTTGCCTACACAGGAACTGAATTACAAAACAGAATAGGGTCTCAAATGTAGAAAACCAACTTATGCTTGCTTAAGGGGAAAGGTGAGTTGGGGTGCTGCATAAAACCAGAGATTGAAATTAGCACAGATACCTTTCCATAAGCCAAATATGTAATAGACAAGAGCTACTGCTTGCTCAACGAAGTGAACTCAACACCCCATATTAAACGCCTAAGAATATACCTGACTAGTAAGAATCTTAAAGCGTATGGATTTATATGTCTCCGAAAGAGAATCAAGCGTGTGTACAGCGGCATAAACGCAGCAGTGATAGGATTGGTGAGGTTCAGTGAGCAAATGCAGACCCTTTGAAGTCATATTGCATGGGACCCATTCCATGCGTCTCAACTCTCCAGGTAAGGGATTCTTCCTTCAGCTAAAACATGCATGTGGAACCCAGAGTATGATCTACCGTGTGATCGGGAAACGTGTTCATATGTGTCTCAGTTTTCGTCCCCTGGTACTCGGGTGCAACATTCCAGACGCTTTACTAACACTCTCCCCACTTGGAGAGTCAGTGCCTTTAACCTCCTGTTTGGCCCAGTTTGCAATTTCTGTGGAAAATTAACAGGAATAGGGAGAACCAATGACAGACTAGCTGGAGGTGTCTGGACGGGCAAATTTAACTCTCATTTCCCACCAGGAAGAGGAATTAACCAAAGGCTCAGCGAGCCATGCCGAAACTACACTAGGGCTTGAAGCAATCCTGCGGTGTTGCGGCCAGTTCACAAGAAAGCGAGTTGAAGAAAGAAGCTCAGGGGCACTGTAATTCACAAACCTGCAGAGTTATAAATGACAGCTATCATCCAAAAATATATTGAAGTAAGGCTGCCAAGAGGACTTGAAAGCGGGGCAGAATTGCAGGAAACCGATTTCAGGAGGTAGACTGGAATTGCATGAAAAGCATAGGAAAAGAGGCAGAACGTCCACAATGATGCACTTGGCCAAAAAGGGCGTATGCGTTTTTTCCTGAATATATTCAGGAAAAAACGCATACGCCCTTTTTGGCCAACCAAGCAAGCTTGCAAAGGAAATCTGCACTACAATGAAGTCTCACTGCCCCCCGGTCAAAAGGGCCATCTGAAAAAAGTGTAAAATCCAGAAAGGCAGGACAGGCCATGGAGAACTGGGAGCCTTGTTATGCTGATGGGCGGGATGTAAATTGCCAACAGCCACTCTGGAGAAGTGTATGGTGTTTCCTGAAACATCTAAAAAACAAAGCAACAGAGCCTAGGGCACTTCCACTTATGGTCCTATAGATTAGGGAAATTAAAATCTAAAAGACACAGCCACCCCAAAGTTTGGGACGGCTCTGTTTACAAGAACCTCATTTACGGTACAAGTTCAATATTGCAGAAAGCGAAAAATGGATAAAGAAGTTGTGGTACTTACGTACAATGCAATACCACTCAGCAATGAAATCTATGTCATCAGGCCAGTAGCAGCATAATGAGTGGAATCAGGTACGATGATTCTAAGTGAAATAAGTCACACAGAAAAAGAAACATCATAAGGTATCACTAATACACGGAATGTAAACTTGGCTACACAGGAACTGAATTACAAAACAGAATAGGGTCTCAAATGTAGAAAACCAACTTATGCTTGCTTAAGGGGAAAGGTGAGTTGGGTGCTGCATAAAAGCAGAGATTGAAATTAACACAGATACCTTTCCATAAGCCAAATATGTAATAGAGAAGAGCTACTGCTTGCTCAACGAAGTGGACTCAACACCCCATATTAAACGCCTAAGAATATACCTGACTAGTAAGAATCTTAAAACCTATGGATTTATATGTCTCCGAAAGAGAATCCAGCGTGTGTACAGCGGCATAAACGCAGCAGTGATAGGATTGGTGAGGTTCGGTGAGCAAATGCAGACCCTTTGAAGTCATATTGCATGGTACCCATTCCATGGGTCTCAACTCTCCAGGTTTAAGGGATTCTTCCTTCAGCTAAAACATGCATGTGGAACCCAGAGTATGATCCACCGTGTGATCGGGAAACGTGTTCAAATGTGTCTCAGTTTTCGTCCCCTGGTACTCGGGTGCAACATTCCAGACGCTTTACTAACACTCTCCCCACTTGGAGAGTAAGTGCCTTTAACCTCCTATTTGGCCCAGTTTGCAATTTCTGCGGAAAATGAACAGGAATAGGGAGAACCAATGAGAGACTAGCTGGAGGTGTCTGGACGGGCAAATTTAACTCTCATTTCCCACCAGGAAGAGGAATTAACCAAAGGCTCAGCGAGCCATGCCGGAACCACACTAGGCCTGAAGCAATCCTGCGGTGTTGTGGCCAGCTCACAAGAAAGCGAGTTGAAGAAAGGAGCTCAGGGGCACTGTAATTCACAAACCTGCAGAGTTATAAATGACAGCTATCGTCCAAAAATATATTGAAGTAAGGCTGCCAAGAGGACTTGAAAGTGGGGCAGAATTGCAGGAAACCGATTTCAGGAGGTAGACTGGAATTGGATGTAAAGCATAGGAAAAGAGGCAGAACGTCCACAATGATGCACTTGGCCAAAAAGGGCATATGCGTTTTTTCCTGAATATATTCAGGAAAAATCGCATACGCCCTTTTTGGCCACCCAAGCAAGCTTGCAAAGGAAATCTGCACTACAATGATGTCTCACTGCCCCCCGGTCAAAAGGGCCATCTGAAAAAAGTGTAAAATCCAGAAAAGCAGGACAGGCCATGGAGAACTGGGAGCCTTGTTATGCTGATGGGCGGGATGTAAATTGCCAACAGCCACTCTGGAGAAGTGTATGGTGTTTCCTGAAACATCTGAAAAACAAAGCAACAGAGCCTAGGGCACTTCCATTTTTGGTCCTATAGATTAGGGAAATTAAAATCAAATAGACACAGCCTCCCCAAAGTTTGGGAAGGCTCTGTTTACAAGAACCTCGTTTACGGTACAAGTTCAATATCGCAGAAAGCGAAAAATGGATAAAGAAGTTGTGGTACTTACGTACAATGCAATATCACTCAGCAATGAAATCTATGTCATCAGGCCAGTAGCAGCATAATGAGTGGATTCAGGTACGATGATTCTAAGTGAAATAAGTCACACAGAAAAAGAAACATCATAAGGTATCACTAATACACGGAATGTAAACTTGGCTACACAGGAACTGAATTACAAAACAGAATAGGGTCTCAAATGTAGAAAACCAACTTATGCTTGCTTAAGGGGAAAGGTGAGTTGGGGTGCTGCATAAAACCAGAGATTGAAATTAGCACAGATACCTTTCCATAAGCAAAATATGTAATAGACAAGAGCTACTGCTTGCTCAACGAAGTGGACTCAACACCCCATATTAAACGCCTAAGAATATACCTGACTAGTAAGAATCTTAAAACCTATGGATTTATATGTCTCCGAAAGAGAATCCAGCATGTGTACAGCGGCATAAACGCAGCAGTGGTAGGATTGGTGAGGTTCGGTGAGCAAATGCAGACCCTTTGAAGTCATATTGCATGGTACCCATTCCATGGTTCTCAACTCTCCAGGTTTAAGGGATTCTTCCTTCAGCTAAAACATGCATGTGGAACCCAGAGTATGATCCACCGTGTGATCGGGAAACGTGTTCAAATGTGTCTCAGTTTTCGTCCCCTGGTACTCGGGTGCAACATTCCAGACCCTTTACTAACACTCTCCCCACTTGGAGAGTCAGTGCCTTTAACCTCCTGTTTGGCCCAGTTTGCAATTTCTGCGGAAAATGAACAGGAATAGGGAGAACCAATGAGAGACTAGCTGGAGGTGTCTGGACGGGCAAATTTAACTCTCATTTCCCACCAGGAAGAGGAATTAACCAAAGGCTCAGCGAGCCATGCCGGAACCACACTAGGGCCTGAAGCAATCCTGCGGTGTTGTGGCCAGCTCACAAGAAAGCGAGTTGAAGAAAGGAGCTCAGGGCCACTGTAATTCACAAACCTTCAGAGTTATAAATGACAGCTATCGTCCAAAAATATATTGAAGTAAGGCTGCCAAGAGGACTTGAAAGCGGGGCGGAATTGCAGGAAACCGATTTCAGGAGGTAGACTGGAATTGCATGTAAAGCATAGGAAAAGAGGCAGAACGTCCACAATGATGCACTTGGCCAAAAAGGGCGTATGCGTTTTTTCCTGAATATATTCAGGAAAAAACGCATACGCCCTTTTTGGCCAACCAAGCAAGCTTGCAAAGGAAATTTGCACTACAATGAAGTCTCACTGTCCCCCTGTCAAAAGGGCCATCTGAAAAAAGTGTAAAATCCAGAAAGGCAGGACAGGCCATGGAGAACTGGGAGCCTTGTTATGCTGATGGGCGGCATGTAAATTGCCAACAGCCACTCTGGAGAAGTGTATGGTGTTTCCTGAAACATCTAAAAAACCAAAGCAACAGAGCCTAGGGCACTTCCACTTATGATCCTATAGATTAGGGAAATTAAAATCAAAAAGACACAGCCACCCCAAAGTTTGGGATGGCTATGTTTACAAGAACCTCATTTACGTTACAAGTTCAATATCGCAGAAAGCGAAAAATGGATAAAGAAGTTGTGGTACTTACGTACAATGCAATATCACACAGCAATGAAATCTATGTCATCAGGCCAGTAGCAGCATAATGAATGGATTCAGGTACGATGATTCTAAGTAAAATAAGTCACACAGAAAAAGAAACATCATAAGGTATCACTAATACACGGAATGTAAACTTGGCTACACAGGAACTGAATTACAAAACAGAATAGGGTCTCAAATGTAGAAAACCAACTTATGCTTGCTTAAGGGGAAAGGTGAGTTGGGGTGCTGCATAAAACCAGAGATTGAAATTAGCATAGATACCTTTCCATAAGTCAAATATGTAATAGACAAGAGCTACTGCTTGCTCAACGAAGTGGACTCAACACCCCATATTAAACGCCTAAGAATATACCTGACTAGTAAGAATCTTAAAACCTATGGATTTATATGTCTCCGAAAGAGAATCCAGTGTGTGTACAGCGGCATAAACGCAGCAGTGATAGGATTGGTGAGGTTCGGTGAGCAAATGCAGACCCTTTGAAGTCATATTGCATGGTACCCATTCCATGGTTCTCAACTCTCCAGGTTTAAGGCATTCTTCCTTCAGCTAAAACATGCATGTGGAACCCAGAGTATGATCCACCATGTGATCGGGAAACGTGTTCAAATGTGTCTCAGTTTTCGTCCCCTGGTACTCGGGTGCAACATTCCAGACGCTTTACTAACACTCTCCCCACTTGGAGAGTCAGCGCCTTTAACCCCCTGTTTGGCCCAGTGTGCAATTTCTGCGGAAAATGAACGGGAATAGGGAGAACCAATGAGAGACTAGCTGGAGGTGTCTGAACGGGCAAATTTAACTCTCATTTCCCACCAGGAAGAGGAATTAACCAAAGGCTCAGCGAGCCATGCTGGAACCACACTAGGGCCTGAAGCAATCCTGCGGTGTTGCGGCCAGCTCACAAGAAAGCCAGTTGAAAAAAGGAGCTCAGGGGCACTGTAATTCACAAACCTTCAGAGTTATAAATTACAGCTATCGTCCAAATATATATTGAAGTAAGGCTGCCAAAAGGACTTGAAAGCGGGGCAGAATTGCAGGAAACCGATTTCAGGAGGTGGACTGGAATTGCATGTAAAGCATAGGAAAAGAGGCAGAACGTCCACAATGATGCACTTGGCCAAAAAGGGCGTATGCGTTTTTTCCTAAATATATTCCTGAATATATTCAGGAAAAAACGCATACGCCCTTTTTGGCCAACGAAGCAAGCTTGCAAAGGAAATCTGCACTACAATGAAGTCTCACTGCCCCCCGGTCAAAAGGGCCATCTGAAAAAATTGTAAAATCCAGAAAGGCAAGACAGGCCATGGAGAACTGGGAGCCTTCGTATGCTGATGGGTGGGATGTAAATTGCCAACAGCCACTCTGCAGAAGTGTATGGTGTTTCCTGAAACATCTAAAAAACAAAGCAACAGAGCCTAGGGCCCTTCCACTTATGGTCCTATAGATTAGGGAAATTAAAATCAAAAAGACACAGCCACCCCAAAATTTGGGACGGCTCTGTTTACAAGAACCTCATTTACGGTACAAGTTCAATATTGCAGAAAGCGAAAAATGGATAAAGAAGTTGTGGTACTTACGTACAATGCAATACCACTCAGCAATGAAATCTATGTCATCAGGCCAGTAGCAGCATAATGAGTGGATTCAGGTACGATGATTCTAAGTGAAATAAGTCACACAGAAAAAGAAACATCATAAGATATCACTAATACACGGAATGTAAACTTGCCTACACAGGAACTGAATTACAAAACAGAATAGGGTCTCAAATGTAGAAAACCAACTTATGCTTGCTTAAGGGGAAAGGTGAGTTGGGGTGCTGCATAAAACCAGAGATTGAAATTAGCACAGATACCTTTCCATAAGCCAAATATGTAATAGACAAGAGCTACTGCTTGCTCAACGAAGTGGACTCAACACCCCATATTAAACGCCTAAGAATATACCTGACTAGTAAGAATCTTAAAGCGTATGGATTTATATGTCTCCGAAAGAGAATCAAGCGTGTGTACAGCGGCATAAACGCAGCAGTGATAGGATTGGTGAGGTTCGGTGAGCAAATGCAGACCCTTTGAAGTCATATTGCATGGGACCCATTCCATGCGTCTCAACTCTCCAGGTAAGGGATTCTTCCTTCAGCTAAAACATGCATGTGGAACCCAGAGTATGATCTACCGTGTGATCGGGAAACGTGTTCATATGTGTCTCAGTTTTCGTCCCCTGGTACTCGGGTGCAACATTCCAGACGCTTTACTAACACTCTCCCCACTTGGAGAGTCAGTGCCTTTAACCTCCTGTTTGGCCCAGTTTGCAATTTCTGTGGAAAATTAACAGGAATAGGGAGAACCAATGACAGACTAGCTGGAGGTGTCTGGACGGGCAAATTTAACTCTCATTTCCCACCAGGAAGAGGAATTAACCAAAGGCTCAGCGAGCCATGCTGAAACTACACTAGGGCTTGAAGCAATCCTGCGGTGTTGCGGCCAGTTCACAAGAAAGCGAGTTGAAGAAAGAAGCTCAGGGGCACTGTAATTCACAAACCTTCAGAGTTATAAATGACAGCTATCATCCAAAAATATATTGAAGTAAGGCTGCCAAGAGGACTTGAAAGCGGGGCAGAATTGCAGGAAACCGATTTCAGGAGGTAGACTGGAATTGCATGAAAAGCATAGGAAAAGAGGCAGAACGTCCACAATGATGCACTTGGCCAAAAAGGGCGTATGCGTTTTTTCCTGAATATATTCAGGAAAAAACGCATACGCCCTTTTTGGCCAACCAAGCAAGCTTGCAAAGGAAATCTGCACTACAATGAAGTCTCACTGCCCCCCGGTCAAAAGGGCCATCTGAAAAAAGTGTAAAATCCAGAAAGGCAGGACAGGCCATGGAGAACTGGGAGCCTTGTTATGCTGATGGGCGGGATGTAAATTGCCAACAGCCACTCTGGAGAAGTGTATGGTGTTTCCTGAAACATCTAAAAAACAAAGCAACAGAGCCTAGGGCACTTCCACTTATGGTCCTATAGATTAGGGAAATTAAAATCTAAAAGACACAGCCACCCCAAAGTTTGGGACGGCTCTGTTTACAAGAACCTCATTTACGGTACAAGTTCAATATTGCAGAAAGCGAAAAATGGATAAAGAAGTTGTGGTACTTACGTACAATGCAATACCACTCAGCAATGAAATCTATGTCATCAGGCCAGTAGCAGCATAATGAGTGGAATCAGGTACGATGATTCTAAGTGAAATAAGTCACACAGAAAAAGAAACATCATAAGGTATCACTAATACACGGAATGTAAACTTGGCTACACAGGAACTGAATTACAAAACAGAATAGGGTCTCAAATGTAGAAAACCAACTTATGCTTGCTTAAGGGGAAAGGTGAGTTGGGTGCTGCATAAAAGCAGAGATTGAAATTAACACAGATACCTTTCCATAAGCCAAATATGTAATAGACAAGAGCTACTGCTTGCTCAACGAAGTGGACTCAACACCCCATATTAAACGCCTAAGAATATACCTGACTAGTAAGAATCTTAAAACCTATGGATTTATATGTCTCCGAAAGAGAAACCAGCGTGTGTACAGCGGCATAAACGCAGCAGTGATAGGATTGGTGAGGTTCGGTGAGCAAATGCAGACCCTTTGAAGTCATATTGCATGGTACCCATTCCATGGGTCTCAACTCTCCAGGTTTAAGGGATTCTTCCTTCAGCTAAAACATGCATGTGGAACCCAGAGTATGATCCACCGTGTGATCGGGAAACGTGTTCAAATGTGTCTCAGTTTTCGTCCCCTGGTACTCGGGTGCAACATTCCAGACGCTTTACTAACACTCTCCCCACTTGGAGAGTAAGTGCCTTTAACCTCCTATTTGGCCCAGTTTGCAATTTCTGCGGAAAATGAACAGGAATAGGGAGAACCAATGAGAGACTAGCTGGAGGTGTCTGGACGGGCAAATTTAACTCTCATTTCCCACCAGGAAGAGGAATTAACCAAAGGCTCAGCGAGCCATGCCGGAACCACACTAGGCCTGAAGCAATCCTGCGGTGTTGTGGCCAGCTCACAAGAAAGCGAGTTGAAGAAAGGAGCTCAGGGGCACTGTAATTCACAAACCTGCAGAGTTATAAATGACAGCTATCGTCCAAAAATATATTGAAGTAAGGCTGCCAAGAGGACTTGAAAGTGGGGCAGAATTGCAGGAAACCGATTTCAGGAGGTAGACTGGAATTGGATGTAAAGCATAGGAAAAGAGGCAGAACGTCCACAATGATGCACTTGGCCAAAAAGGGCGTATGCGTTTTTTCCTGAATATATTCAGGAAAAATCGCATACGCCCTTTTTGGCCACCCAAGCAAGCTTGCAAAGGAAATCTGCACTACAATGATGTCTCACTGCCCCCCGGTCAAAAGGGCCATCTGAAAAAAGTGTAAAATCCAGAAAAGCAGGACAGGCCATGGAGAACTGGGAGCCTTGTTATGCTGATGGGCGGGATGTAAATTGCCAACAGCCACTCTGGAGAAGTGTATGGTGTTTCCTGAAACATCTGAAAAACAAAGCAACAGAGCCTAGGGCACTTCCATTTTTGGTCCTATAGATTAGGGAAATTAAAATCAAATAGACACAGCCTCCCCAAAGTTTGGGAAGGCTCTGTTTACAAGAACCTCGTTTACGGTACAAGTTCAATATCGCAGAAAGCGAAAAATGGATAAAGAAGTTGTGGTACTTACGTACAATGCAATATCACTCAGCAATGAAATCTATGTCATCAGGCCAGTAGCAGCATAATGAGTGGATTCAGGTACGATGATTCTAAGTGAAATAAGTCACACAGAAAAAGAAACATCATAAGGTATCACTAATACACGGAATGTAAACTTGGCTACACAGGAACTGAATTACAAAACAGAATAGGGTCTCAAATGTAGAAAACCAACTTATGCTTGCTTAAGGGGAAAGGTGAGTTGGGGTGCTGCATAAAACCAGAGATTGAAATTAGCACAGATACCTTTCCATAAGCAAAATATGTAATAGACAAGAGCTACTGCTTGCTCAACGAAGTGGACTCAACACCCCATATTAAACGCCTAAGAATATACCTGACTAGTAAGAATCTTAAAACCTATGGATTTATATGTCTCCGAAAGAGAATCCAGCATGTGTACAGCGGCATAAACGCAGCAGTGGTAGGATTGGTGAGGTTCGGTGAGCAAATGCAGACCCTTTGAAGTCATATTGCATGGTACCCATTCCATGGTTCTCAACTCTCCAGGTTTAAGGGATTCTTCCTTCAGCTAAAACATGCATGTGGAACCCAGAGTATGATCCACCGTGTGATCGGGAAACGTGTTCAAATGTGTCTCAGTTTTCGTCCCCTGGTACTCGGGTGCAACATTCCAGACGCTTTACTAACACTCTCCCCACTTGGAGAGTCAGTGCCTTTAACCTCCTGTTTGGCCCAGTTTGCAATTTCTGCGGAAAATGAACAGGAATAGGGAGAACCAATGAGAGACTAGCTGGAGGTGTCTGGACGGGCAAATTTAACTCTCATTTCCCACCAGGAAGAGGAATTAACCAAAGGCTCAGCGAGCCATGCCGGAACCACACTAGGGCCTGAAGCAATCCTGCGGTGTTGTGGCCAGCTCACAAGAAAGCGAGTTGAAGAAAGGAGCTCAGGGCCACTGTAATTCACAAACCTTCAGAGTTATAAATGACAGCTATCGTCCAAAAATATATTGAAGTAAGGCTGCCAAGAGGACTTGAAAGCGGGGCGGAATTGCAGGAAACCGATTTCAGGAGGTAGACTGGAATTGCATGTAAAGCATAGGAAAAGAGGCAGAACGTCCACAATGATGCACTTGGCCAAAAAGGGCGTATGCGTTTTCTCCTGAATATATTCAGGAAAAAACGCATACGCCCTTTTTGGCCAACCAAGCAAGCTTGCAAAGGAAATCTCCACTACAATGAAGTCTCACTGCCCCCCGGTCAAAAGGGCCATCTGAAACAAGTGTAAAATCCAGAAAGGCAGGACAGGCCATGGAGAACTGGGAGCCTTCTTATGCTGATGGGCGGGATGTAAATTGCAAACAGCCACTCTGGAGAAGTGTATGGTGTTTCCTGAAACATCTAAAAAACAAAGCAACAGAGCCTAGGGCACTTCCACTTATGGTCCTATAGATTAGGGAAATTAAAATCAAAAAGACACAGCCACCCCAAAATTTGGGACGGCTGTGTTTACAAGAACCTCGTTTACGGTACAAGTTCAATATCGCAGAAAGCGAAAAATGGATAAAGAAGTTGTGGTACTTACGTACAATGCAATATCACACAGCAATGAAATCTATGTCATCAGGCCAGTAGCAGCATAATGAATGGATTCAGGTACGATGATTCTAAGTAAAATAATTCACACAGAAAAAGAAACATCATAAGGTATCACTAATACACGGAATGTAAACTTGGCTACACAGGAACTGAATTACAAAACAGAATAGGGTCTCAAATGTAGAAAACCAACTTATGCTTGCTTAAGGGGAAAGGTGAGTTGGGGTGCTGCATAAAACCAGAGATTGAAATTAGCATAGATACCTTTCCATAAGTCAAATATGTAATAGACAAGAGCTACTGCTTGCTCAACGAAGTGGACTCAACACCCCATATTAAACGCCTAAGAATATACCTGACTAGTAAGAATCTTAAAACCTATGGATTTATATGTCTCTGAAAGAGAATCCAGCGTGTGTACAGCGGCATAAACGCAGCAGTGATAGGATTGGTGAGGTTCAGTGAGCAAATGCAGACCCTTTGAAGTCATATTGCATGGTACCCATTCCATGGTTCTCAACTCTCCAGGTTTAAGGCATTCTTCCTTCAGCTAAAACATGCATGTGGAACCCAGAGTATGATCCACCATGTGATCGGGAAACGTGTTCAAATGTGTCTCAGTTTTCGTCCCCTGGTACTCGGGTGCAACATTCCAGACGCTTTACTAACACTCTCCCCACTTGGAGAGTCAGCGCCTTTAACCCCCTGTTTGGCCCAGTGTGCAATTTCTGCGGAAAATGAACGGGAATAGGGAGAACCAATGAGAGACTAGCTGGAGGTGTCTGAACGGGCAAATTTAACTCTCATTTCCCACCAGGAAGTGGAATTAACCAAAGGCTCAGCGAGCCATGCCGGAACCACACTAGGGCCTGAAGCAATCCTGCGGTGTTGCGGCCAGCTCACAAGAAAGCCAGTTGAAAAAAGGAGCTCAGGGGCACTGTAATTCACAAACCTTCAGAGTTATAAATGACAGCTATCGTCCAAATATATATTGAAGTAAGGCTGCCAAAAGGACTTGAAAGCGGGGCAGAATTGCAGGAAACCGATTTCAGGAGGTGGACTGGAATTGCATGTAAAGCATAGGAAAAGAGGCAGAACGTCCACAATGATGCACTTGGCCAAAAAGGGCGTATGCGTTTTTTCCTAAATATATTCCTGAATATATTCAGGAAAAAACGCATACGCCCTTTTTGGCCAACGAAGCAAGCTTGCAAAGGAAATCTGCACTACAATGAAGTCTCACTGCCCCCCGGTCAAAAGGGCCATCTGAAAAAATTGTAAAATCCAGAAAGGCAGGACAGGCCATGGAGAACTGGGAGCCTTCTTATGCTGATGGGTGGGATGTAAATTGCCAACAGCCACTCTGCAGAAGTGTATGGTGTTTCCTGAAACATCTAAAAAACAAAGCAACAGAGCCTAGGGTACTTCCACTTATGGTCCTATAGATTAGGGAAATTAAAATCAAAAAGACACAGCCACCCCAAAATTTGGGACGGCTCTGTTTACAAGAACCTCATTTATGGTACAAGTTCAATATTGCAGAAAGCGAAAAATGGATAAAGAAGTTGTGGTACTTACGTACAATGCAATACCACTCAGCAATGAAATCTATGTCATCAGGCCAGTAGCAGCATAATGAGTGGATTCAGGTACGATGATTCTAAGTGAAATAAGTCACACAGAAAAAGAAACATCATAAGATATCACTAATACACGGAATGTAAACTTGCCTACACAGGAACTGAATTACAAAACAGAATAGGGTCTCAAATGTAGAAAACCAACTTATGCTTGCTTAAGGGGAAAGGTGAGTTGGGGTGCTGCATAAAACCAGAGATTGAAATTAGCACAGATACCTTTCCATAAGCCAAATATGTAATAGACAAGAGCTACTGCTTGCTCAACGAAGTGGACTCAACACCCCATATTAAACGCCTAAGAATATACCTGACTAGTAAGAATCTTAAAGCGTATGGATTTATATGTCTCCGAAAGAGAATCAAGCGTGTGTACAGCGGCATAAACGCAGCAGTGATAGGATGGGTGAGGTTCGGTGAGCAAATGCAGACCCTTTGAAGTCATATTGCATGGGACCCATTCCATGCGTCTCAACTCTCCAGGTAAGGGATTCTTCCTTCAGCTAAAACATGCATGTGGAACCCAGAGTATGATCTACCGTGTGATCGGGAAACGTGTTCATATGTGTCTCAGTTTTCGTCCCCTGGTACTCGGGTGCAATATTCCAGACACTTTACTAACACTCTCCCCACTTGGAGAGTCAGTGCCTTTAACCTCCTGTTTGGCCCAGTTTGCAATTTCTGTGGAAAATTAACAGGAATAGGGAGAACCAATGACAGACTAGCTGGAGGTGTCTGGACGGGCAAATTTAACTCTCATTTCCCACCAGGAAGAGGAATTAACCAAAGGCTCAGCGAGCCATGCCGAAACTACACTAGGGCTTGAAGCAATCCTGCGGTGTTGCGGCCAGCTCACAAGAAAGCGAGTTGAAGAAAGAAGCTCAGGGGCACTGTAATTCACAAACCTGCAGAGTTATAAATGACAGCTATCATCCAAAAATATATTGAAGTAAGGCTGCCAAGAGGACTTGAAAGCGGGGCAGAATTGCAGGAAACCGATTTGAGGAGGTAGACTGGAATTGCATGAAAAGCATAGGAAAAGAGGCAGAACGTCCACAATGATGCACTTGGCCAAAAAGGGCGTATGCGTTTTTTCCTGAATATATTCAGGAAAAAACGCATACGCCCTTTTTGGCCAACCAAGCAAGCTTGCAAAGGAAATCTGCACTACAATGAAGTCTCACTGCCCCCCGGTCAAAAGGGCCATCTGAAAAAAGTGTAAAATCCAGAAAGGCAGGACAGGCCATGGAGAACTGGGAGCCTTGTTATGCTGATGGGCGGGATGTAAATTGCCAACAGCCACTCTGGAGAAGTGTATGGTGTTTCCTGAAACATCTAAAAAACAAAGCAACAGAGCCTAGGGCACTTCCACTTATGGTCCTATAGATTAGGGAAATTAAAATCTAAAAGACACAGCCACCCCAAAGTTTGGGACGGCTCTGTTTACAAGAACCTCATTTACGGTACAAGTTCAATATTGCAGAAAGCGAAAAATGGATAAAGAAGTTGTGGTACTTACGTACAATGCAATACCACTCAGCAATGAAATCTATGTCATCAGGCCAGTAGCAGCATAATGAGTGGAATCAGGTACGATGATTCTAAGTGAAATAAGTCACACAGAAAAAGAAACATCATAAGGTATCACTAATACACGGAATGTAAACTTGGCTACACAGGAACTGAATTACAAAACAGAATAGGGTCTCAAATGTAGAAAACCAACTTATGCTTGCTTAAGGGGAAAGGTGAGTTGGGTGCTGCATAAAACCAGAGATTGAAATTAACACAGATACCTTTCCATAAGCCAAATATGTAATAGAAAAGAGCTACTGCTTGCTCAACGAAGTGGACTCAACACCCCATATTAAACGCCTAAGAATATACCTGACTAGTAAGAATCTTAAAACCTATGGATTTATATGTCTCCGAAAGAGAATCCAGCGTGTGTACAGCGGCATAAACGCAGCAGTGATAGGATTGGTGAGGTTCGGTGAGCAAATGCAGACCCTTTGAAGTCATATTGCATGGTACCCATTCCATGGGTCTCAACTCTCCAGGTTTAAGGGATTCTTCCTTCAGCTAAAACATGCATGTGGAACCCAGAGTATGATCCACCGTGTGATCGGGAAACGTGTTCAAATGTGTCTCAGTTTTCGTCCCCTGGTACTCGGGTGCAACATTCCAGACGCTTTACTAACACTCTCCCCACTTGGAGAGTAAGTGCCTTTAACCTCCTATTTGGCCCAGTTTGCAATTTCTGCGGAAAATGAACAGGAATAGGGAGAACCAATGAGAGACTAGCTGGAGGTGTCTGGACGGGCAAATTTAACTCTCATTTCCCACCAGGAAGAGGAATTAACCAAAGGCTCAGCGAGCCATGCCGGAACCACACTAGGCCTGAAGCAATCCTGCGGTGTTGTGGCCAGCTCACAAGAAAGCGAGTTGAAGAAAGGAGCTCAGGGGCACTGTAATTCACAAACCTGCAGAGTTATAAATGACAGCTATCGTCCAAAAATATATTGAAGTAAGGCTGCCAAGAGGACTTGAAAGCGGGGCAGAATTGCAGGAAACCGATTTCAGGAGGTAGACTGGAATTGGATGTAAAGCATTGGAAAAGAGGCAGAACGTCCACAATGATGCACTTGGCCAAAAAGGGCGTATGCGTTTTTTCCTGAATATATTCAGGAAAAATCGCATACGCCCTTTTTGGCCACCCAAGCAAGCTTGCAAAGGAAATCTGCACTACAATGATGTCTCACTGCCCCCCGGTCAAAAGGGCCATCTGAAAAAAGTGTAAAATCCAGAAAAGCAGGACAGGCCATGGAGAACTGGGAGCCTTGTTATGCTGATGGGCGGGATGTAAATTGCCAACAGCCACTCTGGAGAAGTGTATGGTGTTTCCTGAAACATCTGAAAAACAAAGCAACAGAGCCTAGGGCACTTCCATTTTTGGTCCTATAGATTAGGGAAATTAAAATCAAATAGACACAGCCTCCCCAAAGTTTGGGAAGGCTCTGTTTACAAGAACCTCGTTTACGGTACAAGTTCAATATCGCAGAAAGCGAAAAATGGATAAAGAAGTTGTGGTACTTACGTACAATGCAATATCACTCAGCAATGAAATCTATGTCATCAGGCCAGTAGCAGCATAATGAGTGGATTCAGGTACGATGATTCTAAGTGAAATAAGTCACACAGAAAAGGAAACATCATAAGGTATCACTAATACACGAAATGAAAACTTGGCTACACAGGAACTGAATTACAAAACAGAATAGGGTCTCAAATGTAGAAAACCAACTTATGCTTGCTTAAGGGGAAAGGTGAGTTGGGGTGCTGCATAAAACCAGAGATTGAAATTAGCACAGATACCTTTCCATAAGTCAAATATGTAATAGACAAGAGCTACTGCTTCCTCAACGAAGTGGACTCAACACCCCATATTAAACGCCTAAGAATATACCTGACTAGTAAGAATCTTAAAACCTATGGATTTATATGTCTCCAAAAGAGAATCCAGCGTGTGTACAGCGGCATAAACGCAGCAGTGATAGGATTGGTGAGGTTCGGTGAGCAAATGCAGACCCTTTGAAGTCATATTGCATGGTACCCATTCCATGGGTCTCAACTCTCCAGGTTTAAGGGATTCTTCCTTCAGCTAAAACATGCATGTGGAACCCAGAGTATGATCCACCGTGTGATCGGGAAACGTGTTCCAATGTGTCTCAGTTTTCATCCCCTGGTACTCGGGTGCAACATTCCAGACGCTTTACTAACACTCTCCCCACTTGGAGAGTCAGTGCCTTTAACCTCCTGTTTGGCCCAGTTTGCAATTTCTGCGGAAAATGAACAGGAATAGGGAGAACCAATGAGAGACTAGCTGGAGGTGTCTGGACGGGCAAATTTAACTCTCATTTCCCACCAGGAAGAGGAATTAACCAAAGGCTCAGCGAGCCATGCCGGAACCACACTAGGGCCTGAAGCAATCCTGCGGTGTTGCGGCCAGCTCACAAAAAAGCCAGTTGAAAAAAGGAGCTCAGGGGCACTGTAATTCACAAAGCTTCAGAGTTATAAATGACAGCTATCGTCCAAAAATATATTGAAGTAAGGCTGCCAAGAGGACTTGAAAGCGGGGCAGAATTGCAGGAAACCGATTTCAGGAGGTAGACTGGAATTGCATGTAAAGCATAGGAAAAGAGGCAGAACGTCCACAATGATGCACTTGGCCAAAAAGGGCGTATGCGTTTTTTCCTGAATATATTCAGGAAAAAACGCATATGCCCTTTTTGGCCAACAAGCAAGCTTGCAAAGGAAATCTGCACTACAATGAAGTCTCACTGCCCCCCGGTCAAAAGGGCCATCTGAAAAAAGTGTAAAATCCAGAAAACCAGGACAGGCCATGGAGAACTGGGAGCCTTGTTATGCTGATGGGCGGGATGTAAATTGCCAACAGCCACTCTGGAGAAGTGTATGGTGTTTCCTGAAACATCTAAAAAACAAAGCAACAGAGCCTAGGGCACTTCCACTTATGGTCCTATAGATTAGGGAAATTAAAATCAAAAAGACACAGCCACCCCAAAGTTTGGGATGGCTCTGTTTACAAGAACCTCATTTACGGTACAAGTTCAATATCGCAGAAAGCGAAAAATGGATAAAGAAGTTGTGGTACTTACGTACAATGCAATATCACTCAGCAATGAAATCTATGTCATCAGGCCAGTAGAAGCATAATAAGTGGATTCAGGTACAATGATTCTAAGCAAAATAAGTCACACAGAAAAAGAAACATCATAAGGTATCACTAATACACGGAATGTAACCTTGGCTACACAGGAACTGAATTACAAAACAGAATAGGGTCTCAAATGTAGAAAACCAACTTATGCTTGCTTAAGGGGAAAGGTGAGTTGGGGTGCTGCATAAAACCAGAGATTGAAATTAGCATAGATACCTTTCCATAAGTCAAATATGTAATAGACAAGAGCTACTGCTTGCTCAACGAAGTGGACTCAACACCCCATATTAAACGCCTAAGAATATACCTGACTAGTAAGAATCTTAAAACCTATGGATTTATATGTCTCTGAAAGAGAATCCAGCGTGTGTACAGCGGCATAAACGCAGCAGTGATAGGATTGGTGAGGTTCGGTGAGCAAATGCAGACCCTTTGAAGTCATATTGCATGGTACCCATTCCATGCGTCTCAACTCTCCAGGTTTATGGGATTCTTCCTTCAGCTAAAACATGCATGTGGAACCCAGAGTATGATCCACCATGTGATCGGGAAACGTTTTCAAATGTGTCTCAGTTTTCATCCCCTGGTACTCGGGTGCAACATTCCAGACGCTTTACTAACACTCTCCCCACTTGGAGAGTCAGCGCCTTTATCCTCTTGTTTGGCCCAGTGTGCAATTTCTGCGGAAAATGAACAGGAATAGGGAGAACCAATGAGAGACTAGCTGGAGGTGTCTGGACGGGCAAATTTAACTCTCATTTCCCACCAGGAAGAGGAATTAACCAAAGGCTCAGCGAGCCATGCCGGAACCACACTAGGGCCTGAAGCAATCCTGCGGTGTTGCGGCCAGCTCACAAGAAATCGAGTTGAAGAAAGGAGCTCAGGGACCCTGTAATTCCCAAACATGCAGAGTTATAAATGACAGCTATCGTCCAAAAATATATTGAAGTAAGGCTGCCAAGAGGACTTGAAAGCGGGGCAGAATTGCAGGAAACCGATTTCAGGAGGTAGACTGGAATTGCATGTAAAGCATAGGAAAAGAGGCAGAACGTCCACAATGATGCACTTGGCCAAAAAGGGCGTATGCGTTTTTTCCTGAATATATTCAGGAAAAAACGCATACGCCCTTTTTGGCCAACCAAGCAAGCTTGCAAAGGAAATTTGCACTACAATGAAGTCTCACTGTCCCCCTGTCAAAAGGGCCATCTGAAAAAAGTGTAAAATCCAGAAAGGCAGGACAGGCCATGGAGAACTGGGAGCCTTGTTATGCTGATGGGCGGCATGTAAATTGCCAACAGCCACTCTGGAGAAGTGTATGGTGTTTCCTGAAACATCTAAAAAACCAAAGCAACAGAGCCTAGGGCACTTCCACTTATGATCCTATAGATTAGGGAAATTAAAATCAAAAAGACACAGCCACCCCAAAGTTTGGGATGGCTATGTTTACAAGAACCTCATTTACGTTACAAGTTCAATATCGCAGAAAGCGAAAAATGGATAAAGAAGTTGTGGTACTTACGTACAATGCAATATCACACAGCAATGAAATCTATGTCATCAGGCCAGTAGCAGCATAATGAATGGATTCAGGTACGATGATTCTAAGTAAAATAAGTCACACAGAAAAAGAAACATCATAAGGTATCACTAATACACGGAATGTAAACTTGGCTACACAGGAACTGAATTACAAAACAGAATAGGGTCTCAAATGTAGAAAACCAACTTATGCTTGCTTAAGGGGAAAGGTGAGTTGGGGTGCTGCATAAAACCAGAGATTGAAATTAGCATAGATACCTTTCCATAAGTCAAATATGTAATAGACAAGAGCTACTGCTTGCTCAACGAAGTGGACTCAACACCCCATATTAAACGCCTAAGAATATACCTGACTAGTAAGAATCTTAAAACCTATGGATTTATATGTCTCCGAAAGAGAATCCAGTGTGTGTACAGCGGCATAAACGCAGCAGTGATAGGATTGGTGAGGTTCGGTGAGCAAATGCAGACCCTTTGAAGTCATATTGCATGGTACCCATTCCATGGTTCTCAACTCTCCAGGTTTAAGGCATTCTTCCTTCAGCTAAAACATGCATGTGGAACCCAGAGTATGATCCACCATGTGATCGGGAAACGTGTTCAAATGTGTCTCAGTTTTCGTCCCCTGGTACTCGGGTGCAACATTCCAGACGCTTTACTAACACTCTCCCCACTTGGAGAGTCAGCGCCTTTAACCCCCTGTTTGGCCCAGTGTGCAATTTCTGCGGAAAATGAACGGGAATAGGGAGAACCAATGAGAGACTAGCTGGAGGTGTCTGAACGGGCAAATTTAACTCTCATTTCCCACCAGGAAGAGGAATTAACCAAAGGCTCAGCGAGCCATGCCGGAACCACACTAGGTCCTGAAGCAATCCTGCGGTGTTGCGGCCAGCTCACAAGAAAGCCAGTTGAAAAAAGGAGCTCAGGGGCACTGTAATTCACAAACCTTCAGAGTTATAAATTACAGCTATCGTCCAAAAATATATTGAAGTAAGGCTGCCAAAAGGACTTGAAAGCGGGGCAGAATTGCAGGAAACCGATTTCAGGAGGTGGACTGGAATTGCATGTAAAGCATAGGAAAAGAGGCAGAACGTCCACAATGATGCACTTGGCCAAAAAGGGCGTATGCGTTTTTTCCTAAATATATTCCTGAATATATTCAGGAAAAAACGCATACGCCCTTTTTGGCCAACGAAGCAAGCTTGCAAAGGAAATCTGCACTACAATGAAGTCTCACTGCCCCCCGGTCAAAAGGGCCATCTGAAAAAATTGTAAAATCCAGAAAGGCAGGACAGGCCATGGAGAACTGGGAGCCTTCGTATGCTGATGGGTGGGATGTAAATTGCCAACAGCCACTCTGCAGAAGTGTATGGTGTTTCCTGAAACATCTAAAAAACAAAGCAACAGAGCCTAGGGCCCTTCCACTTATGGTCCTATAGATTAGGGAAATTAAAATCAAAAAGACACAGCCACCCCAAAATTTGGGACGGCTCTGTTTACAAGAACCTCATTTACAGTACAAGTTCAATATTGCAGAAAGCGAAAAATGGATAAAGAAGTTGTGGTACTTACCTACAATGCAATACCACTCAGCAATGAAATCTATGTCATCAGGCCAGTAGCAGCATAATGAGTGGATTCAGGTACGATGATTCTAAGTGAAATAAGTCACACAGAAAAAGAAACATCATAAGATATCACTAATACACGGAATGTAAACTTGCCTACACAGGAACTGAATTACAAAACAGAATAGGGTCTCAAATGTAGAAAACCAACTTATGCTTGCTTAAGGGGAAAGGTGAGTTGGGGTGCTGCATAAAACCAGAGATTGAAATTAGCACAGATACCTTTCCATAAGCCAAATATGTAATAGACAAGAGCTACTGCTTGCTCAACGAAGTGAACTCAACACCCCATATTAAACGCCTAAGAATATACCTGACTAGTAAGAATCTTAAAGCGTATGGATTTATATGTCTCCGAAAGAGAATCAAGCGTGTGTACAGCGGCATAAACGCAGCAGTGATAGGATTGGTGAGGTTCAGTGAGCAAATGCAGACCCTTTGAAGTCATATTGCATGGGACCCATTCCATGCGTCTCAACTCTCCAGGTAAGGGATTCTTCCTTCAGCTAAAACATGCATGTGGAACCCAGAGTATGATCTACCGTGTGATCGGGAAACGTGTTCATATGTGTCTCAGTTTTCGTCCCCTGGTACTCGGGTGCAACATTCCAGACGCTTTACTAACACTCTCCCCACTTGGAGAGTCAGTGCCTTTAACCTCCTGTTTGGCCCAGTTTGCAATTTCTGTGGAAAATTAACAGGAATAGGGAGAACCAATGACAGACTAGCTGGAGGTGTCTGGACGGGCAAATTTAACTCTCATTTCCCACCAGGAAGAGGAATTAACCAAAGGCTCAGCGAGCCATGCCGAAACTACACTAGGGCTTGAAGCAATCCTGCGGTGTTGCGGCCAGTTCACAAGAAAGCGAGTTGAAGAAAGAAGCTCAGGGGCACTGTAATTCACAAACCTGCAGAGTTATAAATGACAGCTATCATCCAAAAATATATTGAAGTAAGGCTGCCAAGAGGACTTGAAAGCGGGGCAGAATTGCAGGAAACCGATTTCAGGAGGTAGACTGGAATTGCATGAAAAGCATAGGAAAAGAGGCAGAACGTCCACAATGATGCACTTGGCCAAAAAGGGCGTATGCGTTTTTTCCTGAATATATTCAGGAAAAAACGCATACGCCCTTTTTGGCCAACCAAGCAAGCTTGCAAAGGAAATCTGCACTACAATGAAGTCTCACTGCCCCCCGGTCAAAAGGGCCATCTGAAAAAAGTGTAAAATCCAGAAAGGCAGGACAGGCCATGGAGAACTGGGAGCCTTGTTATGCTGATGGGCGGGATGTAAATTGCCAACAGCCACTCTGGAGAAGTGTATGGTGTTTCCTGAAACATCTAAAAAACAAAGCAACAGAGCCTAGGGCACTTCCACTTATGGTCCTATAGATTAGGGAAATTAAAATCTAAAAGACACAGCCACCCCAAAGTTTGGGACGGCTCTGTTTACAAGAACCTCATTTACGGTACAAGTTCAATATTGCAGAAAGCGAAAAATGGATAAAGAAGTTGTGGTACTTACGTACAATGCAATACCACTCAGCAATGAAATCTATGTCATCAGGCCAGTAGCAGCATAATGAGTGGAATCAGGTACGATGATTCTAAGTGAAATAAGTCACACAGAAAAAGAAACATCATAAGGTATCACTAATACACGGAATGTAAACTTGGCTACACAGGAACTGAATTACAAAACAGAATAGGGTCTCAAATGTAGAAAACCAACTTATGCTTGCTTAAGGGGAAAGGTGAGTTGGGTGCTGCATAAAAGCAGAGATTGAAATTAACACAGATACCTTTCCATAAGCCAAATATGTAATAGAGAAGAGCTACTGCTTGCTCAACGAAGTGGACTCAACACCCCATATTAAACGCCTAAGAATATACCTGACTAGTAAGAATCTTAAAACCTATGGATTTATATGTCTCCGAAAGAGAATCCAGCGTGTGTACAGCGGCATAAACGCAGCAGTGATAGGATTGGTGAGGTTCGGTGAGCAAATGCAGACCCTTTGAAGTCATATTGCATGGTACCCATTCCATGGGTCTCAACTCTCCAGGTTTAAGGGATTCTTCCTTCAGCTAAAACATGCATGTGGAACCCAGAGTATGATCCACCGTGTGATCGGGAAACGTGTTCAAATGTGTCTCAGTTTTCGTCCCCTGGTACTCGGGTGCAACATTCCAGACGCTTTACTAACACTCTCCCCACTTGGAGAGTAAGTGCCTTTAACCTCCTATTTGGCCCAGTTTGCAATTTCTGCGGAAAATGAACAGGAATAGGGAGAACCAATGAGAGACTAGCTGGAGGTGTCTGGACGGGCAAATTTAACTCTCATTTCCCACCAGGAAGAGGAATTAACCAAAGGCTCAGCGAGCCATGCCGGAACCACACTAGGCCTGAAGCAATCCTGCGGTGTTGTGGCCAGCTCACAAGAAAGCGAGTTGAAGAAAGGAGCTCAGGGGCACTGTAATTCACAAACCTGCAGAGTTATAAATGACAGCTATCGTCCAAAAATATATTGAAGTAAGGCTGCCAAGAGGACTTGAAAGTGGGGCAGAATTGCAGGAAACCGATTTCAGGAGGTAGACAGGAATTGGATGTAAAGCATAGGAAAAGAGGCAGAACGTCCACAATGATGCACTTGGCCAAAAAGGGCATATGCGTTTTTTCCTGAATATATTCAGGAAAAATCGCATACGCCCTTTTTGGCCACCCAAGCAAGCTTGCAAAGGAAATCTGCACTACAATGATGTCTCACTGCCCCCCGGTCAAAAGGGCCATCTGAAAAAAGTGTAAAATCCAGAAAAGCAGGACAGGCCATGGAGAACTGGGAGCCTTGTTATGCTGATGGGCGGGATGTAAATTGCCAACAGCCACTCTGGAGAAGTGTATGGTGTTTCCTGAAACATCTGAAAAACAAAGCAACAGAGCCTAGGGCACTTCCATTTTTGGTCCTATAGATTAGGGAAATTAAAATCAAATAGACACAGCCTCCCCAAAGTTTGGGAAGGCTCTGTTTACAAGAACCTCGTTTACGGTACAAGTTCAATATCGCAGAAAGCGAAAAATGGATAAAGAAGTTGTGGTACTTACGTACAATGCAATATCACTCAGCAATGAAATCTATGTCATCAGGCCAGTAGCAGCATAATGAGTGGATTCAGGTACGATGATTCTAAGTGAAATAAGTCACACAGAAAAAGAAACATCATAAGGTATCACTAATACACGGAATGTAAACTTGGCTACACAGGAACTGAATTACAAAACAGAATAGGGTCTCAAATGTAGAAAACCAACTTATGCTTGCTTAAGGGGAAAGGTGAGTTGGGGTGCTGCATAAAACCAGAGATTGAAATTAGCACAGATACCTTTCCATAAGCAAAATATGTAATAGACAAGAGCTACTGCTTGCTCAACGAAGTGGACTCAACACCCCATATTAAACGCCTAAGAATATACCTGACTAGTAAGAATCTTAAAACCTATGGATTTATATGTCTCCGAAAGAGAATCCAGCATGTGTACAGCGGCATAAACGCAGCAGTGGTAGGATTGGTGAGGTTCGGTGAGCAAATGCAGACCCTTTGAAGTCATATTGCATGGTACCCATTCCATGGTTCTCAACTCTCCAGGTTTAAGGGATTCTTCCTTCAGCTAAAACATGCATGTGGAACCCAGAGTATGATCCACCGTGTGATCGGGAAACGTGTTCAAATGTGTCTCAGTTTTCGTCCCCTGGTACGCGGGTGCAACATTCCAGACCCTTTACTAACACTCTCCCCACTTGGAGAGTCAGTGCCTTTAACCTCCTGTTTGGCCCAGTTTGCAATTTCTGCGGAAAATGAACAGGAATAGGGAGAACCAATGAGAGACTAGCTGGAGGTGTCTGGACGGGCAAATTTAACTCTCATTTCCCACCAGGAAGAGGAATTAACCAAAGGCTCAGCGAGCCATGCCGGAACCACACTAGGGCCTGAAGCAATCCTGCGGTGTTGTGGCCAGCTCACAAGAAAGCGAGTTGAAGAAAGGAGCTCAGGGCCACTGTAATTCACAAACCTTCAGAGTTATAAATGACAGCTATCGTCCAAAAATATATTGAAGTAAGGCTGCCAAGAGGACTTGAAAGCGGGGCGGAATTGCAGGAAACCGATTTCAGGAGGTAGACTGGAATTGCATGTAAAGCATAGGAAAAGAGGCAGAACGTCCACAATGATGCACTTGGCCAAAAAGGGCGTATGCGTTTTTTCCTGAATATATTCAGGAAAAAACGCATACGCCCTTTTTGGCCAACCAAGCAAGCTTGCAAAGGAAATTTGCACTACAATGAAGTCTCACTGTCCCCCTGTCAAAAGGGCCATCTGAAAAAAGTGTAAAATCCAGAAAGGCAGGACAGGCCATGGAGAACTGGGAGCCTTGTTATGCTGATGGGCGGCATGTAAATTGCCAACAGCCACTCTGGAGAAGTGTATGGTGTTTCCTGAAACATCTAAAAAACCAAAGCAACAGAGCCTAGGGCACTTCCACTTATGATCCTATAGATTAGGGAAATTAAAATCAAAAAGACACAGCCACCCCAAAGTTTGGGATGGCTATGTTTACAAGAACCTCATTTACGTTACAAGTTCAATATCGCAGAAAGCGAAAAATGGATAAAGAAGTTGTGGTACTTACGTACAATGCAATATCACACAGCAATGAAATCTATGTCATCAGGCCAGTAGCAGCATAATGAATGGATTCAGGTACGATGATTCTAAGTAAAATAAGTCACACAGAAAAAGAAACATCATAAGGTATCACTAATACACGGAATGTAAACTTGGCTACACAGGAACTGAATTACAAAACAGAATAGGGTCTCAAATGTAGAAAACCAACTTATGCTTGCTTAAGGGGAAAGGTGAGTTGGGGTGCTGCATAAAACCAGAGATTGAAATTAGCATAGATACCTTTCCATAAGTCAAATATGTAATAGACAAGAGCTACTGCTTGCTCAACGAAGTGGACTCAACACCCCATATTAAACGCCTAAGAATATACCTGACTAGTAAGAATCTTAAAACCTATGGATTTATATGTCTCCGAAAGAGAATCCAGTGTGTGTACAGCGGCATAAACGCAGCAGTGATAGGATTGGTGAGGTTCGGTGAGCAAATGCAGACCCTTTGAAGTCATATTGCATGGTACCCATTCCATGGTTCTCAACTCTCCAGGTTTAAGGCATTCTTCCTTCAGCTAAAACATGCATGTGGAACCCAGAGTATGATCCACCATGTGATCGGGAAACGTGTTCAAATGTGTCTCAGTTTTCGTCCCCTGGTACTCGGGTGCAACATTCCAGACGCTTTACTAACACTCTCCCCACTTGGAGAGTCAGCGCCTTTAACCCCCTGTTTGGCCCAGTGTGCAATTTCTGCGGAAAATGAACGGGAATAGGGAGAACCAATGAGAGACTAGCTGGAGGTGTCTGAACGGGCAAATTTAACTCTCATTTCCCACCAGGAAGAGGAATTAACCAAAGGCTCAGCGAGCCATGCTGGAACCACACTAGGGCCTGAAGCAATCCTGCGGTGTTGCGGCCAGCTCACAAGAAAGCCAGTTGAAAAAAGGAGCTCAGGGGCACTGTAATTCACAAACCTTCAGAGTTATAAATTACAGCTATCGTCCAAATATATATTGAAGTAAGGCTGCCAAAAGGACTTGAAAGCGGGGCAGAATTGCAGGAAACCGATTTCAGGAGGTGGACTGGAATTGCATGTAAAGCATAGGAAAAGAGGCAGAACGTCCACAATGATGCACTTGGCCAAAAAGGGCGTATGCGTTTTTTCCTAAATATATTCCTGAATATATTCAGGAAAAAACGCATACGCCCTTTTTGGCCAACGAAGCAAGCTTGCAAAGGAAATCTGCACTACAATGAAGTCTCACTGCCCCCCGGTCAAAAGGGCCATCTGAAAAAATTGTAAAATCCAGAAAGGCAAGACAGGCCATGGAGAACTGGGAGCCTTCGTATGCTGATGGGTGGGATGTAAATTGCCAACAGCCACTCTGCAGAAGTGTATGGTGTTTCCTGAAACATCTAAAAAACAAAGCAACAGAGCCTAGGGCCCTTCCACTTATGGTCCTATAGATTAGGGAAATTAAAATCAAAAAGACACAGCCACCCCAAAATTTGGGACGGCTCTGTTTACAAGAACCTCATTTACGGTACAAGTTCAATATTGCAGAAAGCGAAAAATGGATAAAGAAGTTGTGGTACTTACGTACAATGCAATACCACTCAGCAATGAAATCTATGTCATCAGGCCAGTAGCAGCATAATGAGTGGATTCAGGTACGATGATTCTAAGTGAAATAAGTCACACAGAAAAAGAAACATCATAAGATATCACTAATACACGGAATGTAAACTTGCCTACACAGGAACTGAATTACAAAACAGAATAGGGTCTCAAATGTAGAAAACCAACTTATGCTTGCTTAAGGGGAAAGGTGAGTTGGGGTGCTGCATAAAACCAGAGATTGAAATTAGCACAGATACCTTTCCATAAGCCAAATATGTAATAGACAAGAGCTACTGCTTGCTCAACGAAGTGGACTCAACACCCCATATTAAACGCCTAAGAATATACCTGACTAGTAAGAATCTTAAAGCGTATGGATTTATATGTCTCCGAAAGAGAATCAAGCGTGTGTACAGCGGCATAAACGCAGCAGTGATAGGATTGGTGAGGTTCGGTGAGCAAATGCAGACCCTTTGAAGTCATATTGCATGGGACCCATTCCATGCGTCTCAACTCTCCAGGTAAGGGATTCTTCCTTCAGCTAAAACATGCATGTGGAACCCAGAGTATGATCTACCGTGTGATCGGGAAACGTGTTCATATGTGTCTCAGTTTTCGTCCCCTGGTACTCGGGTGCAACATTCCAGACGCTTTACTAACACTCTCCCCACTTGGAGAGTCAGTGCCTTTAACCTCCTGTTTGGCCCAGTTTGCAATTTCTGTGGAAAATTAACAGGAATAGGGAGAACCAATGACAGACTAGCTGGAGGTGTCTGGACGGGCAAATTTAACTCTCATTTCCCACCAGGAAGAGGAATTAACCAAAGGCTCAGCGAGCCATGCTGAAACTACACTAGGGCTTGAAGCAATCCTGCGGTGTTGCGGCCAGTTCACAAGAAAGCGAGTTGAAGAAAGAAGCTCAGGGGCACTGTAATTCACAAACCTTCAGAGTTATAAATGACAGCTATCATCCAAAAATATATTGAAGTAAGGCTGCCAAGAGGACTTGAAAGCGGGGCAGAATTGCAGGAAACCGATTTCAGGAGGTAGACTGGAATTGCATGAAAAGCATAGGAAAAGAGGCAGAACGTCCACAATGATGCACTTGGCCAAAAAGGGCGTATGCGTTTTTTCCTGAATATATTCAGGAAAAAACGCATACGCCCTTTTTGGCCAACCAAGCAAGCTTGCAAAGGAAATCTGCACTACAATGAAGTCTCACTGCCCCCCGGTCAAAAGGGCCATCTGAAAAAAGTGTAAAATCCAGAAAGGCAGGACAGGCCATGGAGAACTGGGAGCCTTGTTATGCTGATGGGCGGGATGTAAATTGCCAACAGCCACTCTGGAGAAGTGTATGGTGTTTCCTGAAACATCTAAAAAACAAAGCAACAGAGCCTAGGGCACTTCCACTTATGGTCCTATAGATTAGGGAAATTAAAATCTAAAAGACACAGCCACCCCAAAGTTTGGGACGGCTCTGTTTACAAGAACCTCATTTACGGTACAAGTTCAATATTGCAGAAAGCGAAAAATGGATAAAGAAGTTGTGGTACTTACGTACAATGCAATACCACTCAGCAATGAAATCTATGTCATCAGGCCAGTAGCAGCATAATGAGTGGAATCAGGTACGATGATTCTAAGTGAAATAAGTCACACAGAAAAAGAAACATCATAAGGTATCACTAATACACGGAATGTAAACTTGGCTACACAGGAACTGAATTACAAAACAGAATAGGGTCTCAAATGTAGAAAACCAACTTATGCTTGCTTAAGGGGAAAGGTGAGTTGGGTGCTGCATAAAAGCAGAGATTGAAATTAACACAGATACCTTTCCATAAGCCAAATATGTAATAGACAAGAGCTACTGCTTGCTCAACGAAGTGGACTCAACACCCCATATTAAACGCCTAAGAATATACCTGACTAGTAAGAATCTTAAAACCTATGGATTTATATGTCTCCGAAAGAGAATCCAGCGTGTGTACAGCGGCATAAACGCAGCAGTGATAGGATTGGTGAGGTTCGGTGAGCAAATGCAGACCCTTTGAAGTCATATTGCATGGTACCCATTCCATGGGTCTCAACTCTCCAGGTTTAAGGGATTCTTCCTTCAGCTAAAACATGCATGTGGAACCCAGAGTATGATCCACCGTGTGATCGGGAAACGTGTTCAAATGTGTCTCAGTTTTCGTCCCCTGGTACTCGGGTGCAACATTCCAGACGCTTTACTAACACTCTCCCCACTTGGAGAGTAAGTGCCTTTAACCTCCTATTTGGCCCAGTTTGCAATTTCTGCGGAAAATGAACAGGAATAGGGAGAACCAATGAGAGACTAGCTGGAGGTGTCTGGACGGGCAAATTTAACTCTCATTTCCCACCAGGAAGAGGAATTAACCAAAGGCTCAGCGAGCCATGCCGGAACCACACTAGGCCTGAAGCAATCCTGCGGTGTTGTGGCCAGCTCACAAGAAAGCGAGTTGAAGAAAGGAGCTCAGGGGCACTGTAATTCACAAACCTGCAGAGTTATAAATGACAGCTATCGTCCAAAAATATATTGAAGTAAGGCTGCCAAGAGGACTTGAAAGTGGGGCAGAATTGCAGGAAACCGATTTCAGGAGGTAGACTGGAATTGGATGTAAAGCATAGGAAAAGAGGCAGAACGTCCACAATGATGCACTTGGCCAAAAAGGGCGTATGCGTTTTTTCCTGAATATATTCAGGAAAAATCGCATACGCCCTTTTTGGCCACCCAAGCAAGCTTGCAAAGGAAATCTGCACTACAATGATGTCTCACTGCCCCCCGGTCAAAAGGGCCATCTGAAAAAAGTGTAAAATCCAGAAAAGCAGGACAGGCCATGGAGAACTGGGAGCCTTGTTATGCTGATGGGCGGGATGTAAATTGCCAACAGCCACTCTGGAGAAGTGTATGGTGTTTCCTGAAACATCTGAAAAACAAAGCAACAGAGCCTAGGGCACTTCCATTTTTGGTCCTATAGATTAGGGAAATTAAAATCAAATAGACACAGCCTCCCCAAAGTTTGGGAAGGCTCTGTTTACAAGAACCTCGTTTACGGTACAAGTTCAATATCGCAGAAAGCGAAAAATGGATAAAGAAGTTGTGGTACTTACGTACAATGCAATATCACTCAGCAATGAAATCTATGTCATCAGGCCAGTAGCAGCATAATGAGTGGATTCAGGTACGATGATTCTAAGTGAAATAAGTCACACAGAAAAAGAAACATCATAAGGTATCACTAATACACGGAATGTAAACTTGGCTACACAGGAACTGAATTACAAAACAGAATAGGGTCTCAAATGTAGAAAACCAACTTATGCTTGCTTAAGGGGAAAGGTGAGTTGGGGTGCTGCATAAAACCAGAGATTGAAATTAGCACAGATACCTTTCCATAAGCAAAATATGTAATAGACAAGAGCTACTGCTTGCTCAACGAAGTGGACTCAACACCCCATATTAAACGCCTAAGAATATACCTGACTAGTAAGAATCTTAAAACCTATGGATTTATATGTCTCCGAAAGAGAATCCAGCATGTGTACAGCGGCATAAACGCAGCAGTGGTAGGATTGGTGAGGTTCGGTGAGCAAATGCAGACCCTTTGAAGTCATATTGCATGGTACCCATTCCATGGTTCTCAACTCTCCAGGTTTAAGGGATTCTTCCTTCAGCTAAAACATGCATGTGGAACCCAGAGTATGATCCACCGTGTGATCGGGAAACGTGTTCAAATGTGTCTCAGTTTTCGTCCCCTGGTACTCGGGTGCAACATTCCAGACGCTTTACTAACACTCTCCCCACTTGGAGAGTCAGTGCCTTTAACCTCCTGTTTGGCCCAGTTTGCAATTTCTGCGGAAAATGAACAGGAATAGGGAGAACCAATGAGAGACTAGCTGGAGGTGTCTGGACGGGCAAATTTAACTCTCATTTCCCACCAGGAAGAGGAATTAACCAAAGGCTCAGCGAGCCATGCCGGAACCACACTAGGGCCTGAAGCAATCCTGCGGTGTTGTGGCCAGCTCACAAGAAAGCGAGTTGAAGAAAGGAGCTCAGGGCCACTGTAATTCACAAACCTTCAGAGTTATAAATGACAGCTATCGTCCAAAAATATATTGAAGTAAGGCTGCCAAGAGGACTTGAAAGCGGGGCGGAATTGCAGGAAACCGATTTCAGGAGGTAGACTGGAATTGCATGTAAAGCATAGGAAAAGAGGCAGAACGTCCACAATGATGCACTTGGCCAAAAAGGGCGTATGCGTTTTCTCCTGAATATATTCAGGAAAAAACGCATACGCCCTTTTTGGCCAACCAAGCAAGCTTGCAAAGGAAATCTCCACTACAATGAAGTCTCACTGCCCCGCGGTCAAAAGGGCCATCTGAAACAAGTGTAAAATCCAGAAAGGCAGGACAGGCCATGGAGAACTGGGAGCCTTCTTATGCTGATGGGCGGGATGTAAATTGCCAACAGCCACTCTGGAGAAGTGTATGGTGTTTCCTGAAACATCTAAAAAACAAAGCAACAGAGCCTAGGGCACTTCCACTTATGGTCCTATAGATTAGGGAAATTAAAATCAAAAAGACACAGCCACCCCAAAATTTGGGACGGCTGTGTTTACAAGAACCTCGTTTACGGTACAAGTTCAATATCGCAGAAAGCGAAAAATGGATAAAGAAGTTGTGGTACTTACGTACAATGCAATATCACTCAGCAATGAAATCTATGTCATCAGGCCAGTAGCAGCATAATGAGTGGATTCAGGTACGATGATTCTAAGTGAAATAAGTCACACATAAAAAGAAGCATCATAAGATATCACTAATACACGGAATGTAAACTTGGCTACACAGGAACTGAATTACAAAACAGAATAGGGTCTCAAATGTAGAAAACCAACTTATGCTTGCTTAAGGGGAAAGGTGACTTGGGGTGCTGCATAAAACCAGAGATTGAAATTAGCACAGATACCTTTCCATAAGCCAAATATGTAATAGACAAGAGCTACTGCTTGCTCAACGAAGTGGACTCAACACCACATATTAAACGCCTAAGAATATACCTGACTAGTAAGAATCTTAAAACCTATGGATTTATATGTCTCCGAAAGAGAATCCAGCGTGTGTACAGCGGCATAAACGCAGCAGTGATAGGATTGGTGAGGTTCGGTGAGCAAATGCAGACCCTTTGAAGTCATATTGCATGGTACCCATTCCATGGGTCTCAACTCTCCAGGTTTAAGGGATTCTTCCTTCAGCTAAAACATGCATGTGGAACCCAGAGTATGATCCACCGTGTGATCGGGAAACGTGTTCAAATGTGTCTCAGTTTTCGTCCCCTGGTACTCGGGTGCAACATTCCAGATGCTTTACTAACACTCTCCCCACTTGGAGAGTCAGTGCCTTTAACCTCCTGTTTGACCCAGTTTGCAATTTCTGTGGAAAATGAACAGGAATAGGGAGAACCAATGAGAGACTAGCTGGAGGTGTCTGGACGGGCAAATTTAACTCTCATTTCCCACCAGGAAGAGGAATTAACCAAAGGCTCAGCGTGCCATGCTGGAACCACACTAGGGCCTGAAGCAATCCTGCGCTGTTGCGGCCAGCTCACAAGAAAGCGAGTTGAAGAAAGGAGCTCAGGGGCTCTGTAATTCACAAACCTGCAGAGTTATAAATGACAGCTATCGTCCAAAAATATATTGAAGTAAGGCTGCCAAGAGGACTTGAAAGCAGGGCAGAATTGCAGTAAAACGATTTCAGGAGGTAGACTGGAATTGCATGTAAAGCATAGGAAAAGAGGCAGAACGTCCACAATGATGCACTTGGCCAAAAAGGGCGTATGCGTTTTTTCCTGAATATATTCAGGAAAAAACGCATACGCCCTTTTTGGCCAACCAAGCAAGCTTGCAAAGGAAATCTGCACTATAATGAAGTCTCACTGCCCCCCGGTCAAAAGGGCCATCTGAAAAACCTGTAAAATCCAGAAAGGCAGGACAGGCCATGGAGAACTGGGAGCCTTCTTATGCTGATGGGCGGGATGTAAATCGCAAACAGCCACTCTGGAGAAGTGTATGGTGTTTCCTTAAACATCTAAAAAACAAAGCAACAGAGCCTAGGGCACTTCCACTTTTGGTCCTATAGCTTAGGGAAATTAAAATCAAAAAGACACAGCCACCCCAAAGTTTGGGTCGGCTCTGTTTACAAGAACCTCGTTTATGGTACAAGTTCAATATCGCAGAAAGCGAAAAATGGATAAAGAAGTTGTGGTACTTACGTACAATGCAATATCACTCAGCAATGAAATCTATGTCATCAGGCCAGTAGCAGCATAATGAGTGGATTCAGGTACGATGATTCTAAGTGAAATAAGTCACACAGAAAAAGAAACATCATAAGGTATCACTAATACACGGAATGTAAACTTGGCTACACAGGAACTGAATTACAAAACAGAATAGGGTCTCAAATGTAGAAAACCAACTTATGCTTGCTTAAGGGGAAAGGTGAGTTGGGGTGCTGCATAAAACCAGAGATTGAAATTAGCACAGATACCTTTCCATAAGCCAAATATGTAATAGACAAGAGCTACTGCTTGCTCAACGAAGTGGACTCAACACCCCATATTAAACGCCTAAGAATATACCTGACTAGTAAGAATCTTAAAACCTATGGATTTATATGTCTCCGAAGGAGAATCCAGCATGTGTACAGCGGCATAAACGCAGCAGTGATAGGATTGGTGAGGTTCGGTGAGCAAATGCAGACCCTTTGAAGTCATATTGCATGGTACCCATTCCATGGGTCTCAACTCTCCAGGTTTAAGGGATTCTTCCTTCAGCTAAAACATGCATGTGGAACCCAGAGTATGATCCACCGTGTGATCGGGAAACGTGTTCAAATGTGTCTCAGTTTTTGTCCCCTGGTACTCGGATGCAACATTCCAGACGCTTTACTAACACTCTCCCCACTTGGAGAGTCAGTGCCTTTAACCTCCTATTTGGCCCAGTTTGCAATTTTTGTGGAAAATGAACAGGAATAGGGAGAACCAATGAGAGACTAGCTGGAGGTGTCTGGACGGGCAAATTTAACTCTCATTTCCCACCAGGAAGAGGAATTAACGAAAGGCTCAGCGAGCCATGCTGGAACCACACTAGGGCCTGAAGCAATCCTGCGGTGTTGTGGCCAGCTCACAAGAAAGCGAGTTGAAGAAAGGAGCTCAGGGGCACTGTAATTCACAAACCTTCAGAGTTATAAATGACAGCTATCGTCCAAAAATATATTGAAGTAAGGCTGCCAAGAGGACTTGAAAGCGGGGAAGAATTGCAGGAAACCGATTTCAGGAGGTAGACTGGAATTGCATGTAAAGCATAGGAAAAGAGGCAGAACGTCCACAATGATGCACTTAGCCAAAATGGACGTATGCTTTTTTTCCTGAATATATTCAGGAAAAAACGCATATGCCCTTTTTGGCCAACAAGCAAGCTTGCAAAGGAAATCTGCACTACAATGAAGTCTCACTGCCCCCCGGTCAAAAGGGCCATCTGAAAAAAGTGTAAAATCCAGAAAGGCAGGACAGGCCATGGAGAACTGGGAGCCTAGTTAGACTGATGTGCGGGATGTAAATTTCCAACAGCCACTCTGGAGAAGTGTATGGTGTTTCCTGAAACATCTGAAAAACAAAGCAACAGAGCCTAGGGCACTTCCATTTTTGGTCCTATAGATTAGGGAAATTAAAATCAAAAAGAAACAGCCTCCCCAAAGTTTGGGAAGGCTCTGTTTACAAGAACCTCGTTTACGGTACAAGTTCAATATCGCAGAAAGTGAAAAATGGATAAAGAAGTTGTGGTACTTACGTACAATGCAATATCACTCAGCAATGAAATCTATGTCATCAGGCCAGTAGCAGCATAATGAGTGGATTCAGGTACGATGATTCTAAGTGAAATAAGTCACACAGAAAAGGAAACATCATAAGGTATCACTAATACACGGAATGTAAACTTGGCTACACAGGAACTGAATTACAAAACAGAATAGGGTCTCAAATGTAGAAAACCAACTTATGCTTGCTTAAGGGGAAAGGTGAGTTGGGGTGCTGCATAAAACCAGAGATTGAAATTAGCACAGATACCTTTCCATAAGCAAAATATGTAATAGACTAGAGCTACTGCTTGCTCAACGAAGTGGACTCAACACCCCATATTAAACGTCTAAGAATATACCTGACTAGTAAGAATCTTAAAACCTATGGATTTATATGTCTCCGAAAGAGAATCCAGCATGTGTACAGCGGCATAAACGCAGCAGTGATAGGATTGGTGAGGTTCGGTGAGCAAATGCAGACCCTTTGAAGTCATATTGCATGGTACCCATTCCATGGGTCTCAACTCTCCAGGTTTAAGGGATTCTTCCTTCAGCTAAAACATGCATGTGGAACCCAGAGTATGATCCACCGTGTGATCGGGAAATGTGTTCAAATGTGTCTCAGTTTTCGTCCCCTGGTACTCGGGTGCAACATTCCAGACGCTTTACTAACACTCTCCCCACTTGGAGAGTCAGTGCCTTTAACCTCCTGTTTGGCCCAGTTTGCAATTTCTGCGGAAAATGAACAGGAATAGGGAGAACCAATGAGAGACTAGCTGGAGGTGTCTGGACGGGCAAATTTAACTCTCATTTCCCACCAGGAAGAGGAATTAACCAAAGGCTCAGCGAGCCATGCCGGAACCACACTAGGGCCTGAAGCAATCCTGCGGTTTGTGGCCAGCTCACAAGAAAGCGAGTTGAAGAAAGGAGCTCAGGGGCACTGTAATTCACAAACCTTCAGAGTTATAAATGACAGCTATCGTCCAAAAATATATTGAAGTAAGGCTGCCAAGAGGACTTGAAAGCGGGGCGGAATTGCAGGAAACCGATTTCAGGAGGTAGACTGGAATTGCATGTAAAGCATAGGAAAAGAGGCAGAACGTCCACAATGATGCACTTGGCCAAAAAGGGCGTATGCGTTTTTTCCTGAATATATTCAGGAAAAAACGCATACGCCCTTTTTGGCCAACCAAGCAAGCTTGCAAAGGAAATCTGCACTACAATGAAGTCTCACTGCCCCCCGGTCGAAAGGGCCATCTGAAAAAACTGTAAAATCCAGAAAGGCAGGACAGGCCATGGAGAACTGGGAGCCTTCTTATGCTGATGGGCGGGATGTAAATTGCCAACAGCCACTCTGGAGAAGTGTATGGTGTTTCCTGAAACATCTAAAAAACAAAGCAACAGAGCCTAGGGCACTTCCACTTATGGTCCTATAGATTAGGGAAATTAAAATCAAAAAGACACAGCCACCCCAAAATTTGGGACGGCTGTGTTTACAAGAACCTCGTTTACGGTACAAGTTCAATATCGCAGAAAGCGAAAAATGGATAAAGAAGTTGTGGTACTTACGTACAATGCAATATCACTCAGCAATGAAATCTATGTCATCAGGCCAGTAGCAGCATAATGAGTGGATTCAGGTACGATGATTCTAAGTGAAATAAGTCACACATAAAAAGAAGCATCATAAGATATCACTAATACACGGAATGTAAACTTGGCTACACAGGAACTGAATTACAAAACAGAATAGGGTCTCAAATGTAGAAAACCAACTTATGCTTGCTTAAGGGGAAAGGTGACTTGGGGTGCTGCATAAAACCAGAGATTGAAATTAGCACAGATACCTTTCCATAAGCCAAATATGTAATAGACAAGAGCTACTGCTTGCTCAACGAAGTGGACTCAACACCACATATTAAACGCCTAAGAATATACCTGACTAGTAAGAATCTTAAAACCTATGGATTTATATGTCTCCGAAAGAGAATCCAGCGTGTGTACAGCGGCATAAACGCAGCAGTGATAGGATTGGTGAGGTTCGGTGAGCAAATGCAGACCCTTTGAAGTCATATTGCATGGTACCCATTCCATGGGTCTCAACTCTCCAGGTTTAAGGGATTCTTCCTTCAGCTAAAACATGCATGTGGAACCCAGAGGATGATCCACCGTGTGATCGGGAAACGTGTTCAAATGTGTCTCAGTTTTCGTCCCCTGGTACTCGGGTGCAACATTCCAGATGCTTTACTAACACTCTCCCCACTTGGAGAGTCAGTGCCTTTAACCTCCTGTTTGGCCCAGTTTGCAATTTCTGTGGAAAATGAACAGGAATAGGGAGAACCAATGAGAGACTAGCTGGAGGTGTCTGGACGGGCAAATTTAACTCTCATTTCCCACCAGGAAGAGGAATTAACCAAAGGCTCAGCGAGCCATGCCGGAACCACACTAGGGCCTGAAGCAATCCTGCGGTGTTGCGGCCAGCTCACAAGAAAGCCAGTTGAAAAAAGGAGCTCAGGGGCACTGTAATTCACAAACCTTCAGAGTTATAAATGACAGCTATCGTCCAAAAATATATTGAAGTAAGGCTGCCAAGAGGACTTGAAAGCAGGGCAGAATTGCAGTAAACCGATTTCAGGAGGTAGACTGGAATTGCATGTAAAGCATAGGAAAAGAGGCAGAACGTCCACAATGATGCACTTGGCCAAAAAGGGCGTATGCATTTTTTCCTGAATATATTCCTGAATATATTCAGGAAAAAACGCATACGCCCTTTTTGGCCAACCAAGCAAGCTTGCAAAGGAAACCTGCACTACAATGAAGTCTCACTGCCCCCCGGTCAAAAGGGCCATCTGAAAAAAGTGTAAAATCCAGAAAGGCAGGACAGGCCATGGAGAACTGGGAGCCTTCTTATGCTGATGGGTGGGATGTAAATTGCAAACAGCCACTCTGGAGAAGTGTATGGGGTTTCCTGAAATATCTAAAAAACAAAGCAACAGAGCCTAGGGCACTTCCACTTATGGTCCTATAGCTTAGGGAAATTAAAATCAAAAAGACACAGCCACCCCAAGTTTGGGACGGCTCTGTTTACAAGAACCTCGTTTACGGTACAAGTTCAATATCGCAGAAAGCGAAAAATGGATAAAGAAGTTGTGGTACTTACGTACAATGCAATACCACTCAGCAATGAAATCTATGTCATCAGGCCAGTAGCAGCATAATGAGTGGATTCAGGTACGATGATTCTAAGTGAAATAAATCACACAGAAAAGAAACATCATAAGGTATCACTAATACACGGAATGTAAACATGGCTACACAGGAACTGAATTACAAAACAGAATAGGGTCTCAAATGAAGAAAACCAACTTACGCTTGCTTAAGAGGAAAGTTTAGTTGGGGTGCTGCATAAAACCAGAGATTGAAATTAACACAGATACATTTCCATAAGCCAAATATGTAATAGACAAGAGCTACTGCTTGCTCAACGAAGTGGACTCAACACCACATATTAAACGCCTAAGAATATACCTGACTAGTAAGAATCTTAAAACCTATGGATTTATATGTCTCCGAAAGAGAATCAAGCGTGTTTACAGCGGCATAAACGCAGCAGTGATAGGATTGGTGAGGTTCGGTGAGCAAATGCAGACCCTTTGAAGTCATATTGCATGGTACCCATTCCATGGTTCTCAACTCTCCAGGTTTAAGGGATTCTTCCTTCAGCTAAAACATGCATGTGGAACCCAGAGTATGATCCACCGTGTGATCGGGAAACGTGTTCAAATGTGTCTCAGTTTTCGTCCCCTGGTACTCGGGTGCAACATTCCAGACGCTTTACTAACACTCTCCCCACTTGGAGAGTCAGTGCCTTTAACCTCCTGTTTGGCCCAGTTTGCAATTTCTGTGGAAAATGAAGAGGAATAGGGAGAACCAATGAGAGACTAGCTGGAGGTGTCTGGACGGGCAAATTTAACTCTCATTTCCCACCAGGAAGAGGAATTAACCAAAGGCTCAGCGAGCCATGCCGAAACCACACTAGGGCCTGAAGCAATCCTGCGGTGTTGCGGCCAGCTCACAAGAAAGCGAGTTGAAGAAAGAAGCTCAGGGGCACTGTAATTCACAAACCTGCAGAGTTATAAATGACAGCTATCATCCAAAAATATATAGAAGTAAGGCTGCCAAGAGGACTTGAAAGCGGGGCAGAATTGCAGGAAACCGATTTCAGGAGGTAGACTGGAATTGCATGAAAAGCATAGGAAAAGAGGCAGAACGTCCACAATGATGCACTTGGCCAAAAAGGACGTATGCGTTTTTTCCTGAATATATTCAGGAAAAAACGCATACGCCCTTTTTGGCCAACCAAGCAAGCTTGCAAAGGAAATCTGCACTACAATGAAGTCTCACTGCCCCCCGGTCAAAAGGGCCATCTGAAAAAAGTGTAAAATCCAGAAAGGCAGGACAGGCCATGGAGAACTGGGAGCCTTCTTATGCTGATGGGCGGGATGTAAATTGCCAACAGCCACTCTGGAGAAGTGTATGGTGTTTCCTGAAACATCTAAAAAACAAAGCAACAGAGCCTAGGGCACTTCCACTTATGGTCCTATAGATTAGGGAAATTAAAATCAAAAAGACACAGCCACCCCAGAGTTTGGGACGGCTCTGTTTACAAGAACCTCATTTACGGTACAAGTTCAATATTGCAGAAAGCGAAAAATGGATAAAGAAGTTGTGGTACTTACGTACAATGCAATACCACTCAGCAATGAAATCTATGTCATCAGGCCAGTAGCAGCATAATGAGTGGATTCAGGTACGATGATTCTAAGTGAAATATGTCACACAGAAAAAGAAACATCATAAGATATCACTAATACACGGAATGTAAACTTGGCTACACAGGAACTGAATTACAAAACAGAATAGGGTCTCAAATGTAGAAAACCAACTTATGCTTGCTTAAGGGGAAAGGTGAGTTGGGGTGCTGCATAAAACCAGAGATTGAAATTAGCACAGATACCTTTCCATAAGCCAAATATGTAATAGACAAGAGCTACTGCTTGCTCAACGAAGTGGACTCAACACCCCATATTAAACGCCTAAGAATATACCTGACTAGTAAGAATCTTAAAACCTATGGATTTATATGTCTCCGAAAGAGAATCCAGCGTGTGTACAGCGGCATAAATGCAGCAGTGATAGGATTGGTGAGGTTCGGTGAGCAAATGCAGACCCTTTGAAGTCATATTGCATGGTACCCATTCCAAGGTTCTCAACTCTCCAGGTTTAAGGGATTCTTCCTTCAGCTAAAACATGCATGTGGAACCCAGAGTATGATCCACCGTGTGATTGGGAAACGTGTTCAAATGTGTCTCAGTTTTCGTCCCCTGGTACTCGGGTGCAACATTCCAGATGCTTTACTAACACTCTCCCCACTTGGAGAGTCAGTGCCTTTAACTCCTGTTTGACCCAGTTTGCAATTTCTGCGGAAAATGAACAGGAATAGGGAGAACCAATGAGAGACTAGCTGGAGGTGTCTGGACGGGCAAATTTTACTCTCATTTCCCACCAGGAAGAGGAATTAACCAAAGGCTCAGCGAGCCGTGCCGGAACCACACTAGGGCCTGAATCAATCCTGCGGTGTTGAGGCCAGCTCACAAGAAAGCGAGTTGAAGAAAGTAGCTCAGGGGCACTGTAATTCACAAAACTTCAGAGTTCTAAATGACAGCTAACGTCCAAAAATATATTGAAGTAAGGCTGCCAAGAGGACTTGAAAGCGGGGCAGAATTGCAGGAAACCGTTTTCAGGAGGTAGACTGGAATTGCATGTAAAGCATAAGAAAAGAGGCAGACCGTCCACAATGATGCACTTGGCCAAAAAGGGCATATGCGTTTTTTCCTGAATATATTCAGGAAAAAACGCATACGCCCTTTTTGGCCACCCAAGCAAGCTTGCAAAGGAAATCTGCACTACAATGAAGTCTCACTGCCCCCCGGTCAAAAGGGCCATCTGAAAAAAGTGTAAAATCCAGAAAGGCAGGACAGACCATGGAGAACTGGGAGCCTACTTAGGCTGATGGGCGGGATGTAAATTTCCAACAGCCACTCTGGAGAAGTGTATGGTGTTTCCTGAAACATCTGAAAAACAAAGCAACAGAGCCTAGGGCACTTCCATTTTTGGTCCTATAGATTAGGGAAATTAAAATCAAAAAGACACAGCCACCCCAAAGTTTGGGACAGCTCTGTTTACAAGAACCTCATTTACGATACAAGTTCAATATCGCAGAAAGCGAAAAATGGATAAAGAAGTTGTGGTACTTACGTACAATGAAATATCACTCAGCAATGAAATCTATGTCATCAGGCCAGTAGCAGCATAATGAGTGGATTCAGGTACGATGATTCTAAGTAAAATAAGTCACACAGAAAAAGAAACATCATAAGGTATCACTAATATACGGAATGTAAACTTGGCTACACAGGAACTGAATTACAAAACAGAATAGGGTCTCAAATGTAGAAAACCAACTTATGCTTGCTTAAGGGGAAAGGTGAGTTGGGGTGCTGCATAAAACCAGAGATTGAAATTAACACAGATACCTTTCCATAAGCCAAATATGTAATAGACAAGAGCTACTGCTTGCTCAACGAAGAGGACTCAACACCCCATATTAAACGCCTAAGAATATACCTGACTAGTAAGAATCTTAAAACCTATGGATTTATATGTCTCCGAAAGAGAATCCAGCGTGTGTACAGCGGCATAAACGCAGCAGTGATAGGATTGGTGAGGTTCGGTGAGCAAATGCAGACCCTTTGAAGTCATATTGCATGGTACCCATTCCATGGTTCTCAACTCTCCAGGTTTAAGGGATTCTTCCTTCAGCTAAAACATGCATGTGGAACCCAGAGTATGATCCACCGTGTGATCGGGAAACGTGTTCAAATGTGTCTCAGTTTTCGTCCCCTGGTACTCGGGTGCAACATTCCAGACGCTTTACTAACACTCTCCCCACTTGGAGAGTCAGTGCCTTTAACCTCCTGTTTGGCCCAGTTTGCAATTTCTGTGGAAAATGAAGAGGAATAGGGAGAACCAATGAGAGACTAGCTGGAGGTGTCTGGACGGGCAAATTTAACTCTCATTTGCCACCAGGAAGAGGAATTAACCAAAGGCTCTGCGAGCCATGCTGGAACCACACTAGCGCCTGAAGCAATCCTGCGGTGTTGTGGCCAGCTCACAAGAAAGCGAGTTGAAGAAAGGAGCTCAGGGGCACTGTAATTCACAAACCTTCAGAGTTATAAATGACAGCTATCGTCCAAAAATATATTGAATTAAGGCTGCCAAGAGGACTTGAAAGCGGGGAAGAATTGCAGGAAACCGATTTCAGGAGGTAGACTGGAATTGCATGTAAAGCATAGGAAAAGAGGCAGAACGTCCACAATGATGCACTTGGCCAAAAAGGACGTATGCTATTTTTCCTGAATATATTCAGGAAAAAACGCATATGCCCTTTTTGGCCAACAAGCAAGCTTGCAAAGGAAATCTGCACTACAATGAAGTCTCACTGCCCCCCGGTCAAAAGGGCCATCTGAAAAAAGTGTAAAATCCAGAAAGGCAGGACAGGCCATGGAGAACTGGGAGCCTAGTTAGACTGATGTGCGGGATGTAAATTTCCAACAGCCACTCTGGAGAAGTGTATGGTGTTTCCTGAAACATCTGAAAAACAAAGCAACAGAGCCTAGGGCACTTCCATTTTTGGTCCTATAGATTAGGGAAATTAAAATCAAAAAGACACAGCCTCCCCAAAGTTTGGGAAGGCTCTGTTTACAAGAACCTCGTTTACGGTACAAGTTCAATATCGCAGAAAGCGAAAAATGGATAAAGAAGTTGTGGTACTTACGTACAATGCAATATCACTCAGCAATGAAATCTATGTCATCAGGCCAGTAGCAGCATAATGAGTGGATTCAGGTACGATGATTCTAAGTGAAATAAGTCACACAGAAAAAGAAACATCATAAGGTATCACTAATACACGGAATGTAAACTTGGCTACACAGGAACTGAATTACAAAACAGAATAGGGTCTCAAATGTAGAAAACCAACTTATGCTTGCTTAAGGGGAAAGGTGAGTTGGGGTGCTGCATAAAACCAGAGATTGAAATTAGCACAGATACCTTTCCATAAGCAAAATATGTAATAGACTAGAGCTACTGCTTGCTCAACGAAGTGGACTCAACACCCCATATTAAACGCCTAAGAATATACCTGACTAGTAAGAATCTTAAAACCTATGGATTTATATGTCTCCGAAAGAGAATCCAGCGTGTGTACAGCGGCATAAACGCAGCAGTGATAGGATTGGTGAGGTTCGGTGAGCAAATGCAGACCCTTTGAAGTCATATTGCATGGTACCCATTCCATGGGTCTCAACTCTCCAGGTTTAAGGGATTCTTCCTTCAGCTAAAACATGCATGTGGAACCCAGAGTATGATCCACCGTGTGATCGGGAAACGTGTTCAAATGTGTCTCAGTTTTCGTCCCCTGGTACTCGGGTGCAACATTCCAGACGCTTTACTAACACTCTCCCCACTTGGAGAGTCAGTGCCTTTAACCTCCTGTTTGGCCCAGTTTGCAATTTCTGTGGAAAATGAAGAGGAATAGGGAGAACCAATGAGAGACTAGCTGGAGGTGTCTGGACGGGCAAATTTAACTCTCATTTCCCACCAGGAAGAGGAATTAACCAAAGGCTCAGCGAGCCATGCCGAAACCACACTAGGGCCTGAAGCAATCCTGCGGTGTTGCGGCCAGCTCACAAGAAAGCGAGTTGAAGAAAGAAGCTCAGGGGCACTGTAATTCACAAACCTGCAGAGTTATAAATGACAGCTATCATCCAAAAATATATAGAAGTAAGGCTGCCAAGAGGACTTGAAAGCGGGGCAGAATTGCAGGAAACCGATTTCAGGAGGTAGACTGGAATTGCATGAAAAGCATAGGAAAAGAGGCAGAACGTCCACAATGATGCACTTGGACAAAAAGGACGTATGCGTTTTTTCCTGAATATATTCAGGAAAAAACGCATACGCCCTTTTTGGCCAACCAAGCAAGCTTGCAAAGGAAATCTGCACTACAATGAAGTCTCACTGCCCCCCGGTCAAAAGGGCATTCTGAAAAAAGTGTAAAATCCAGAAAGGCAGGACAGGCCATGGAGAACTGGGAGCCTTCTTATGCTGATGGGCGGGATGTAAATTGCCAACAGCCACTCTGGAGAAGTGTATGGTGTTTCCTGAAACATCTAAAAAACAAAGCAACAGAGCCTAGGGCACTTCCACTTATGGTCCTATAGATTAGGGAAATTAAAATCAAAAAGACACAGCCACCCCAGAGTTTGGGACGGCTCTGTTTACAAGAACCTCGTTTACGGTACAAGTTCAATATTGCAGAAAGCGAAAAATGGATAAAGAAGTTGTGGTACTTACGTACAATGCAATACCACTCAGCAATGAAATCTATGTCATCAGGCCAGTAGCAGCATAATGAGTGGATTCAGGTACGATGATTCTAAGTGAAATATGTCACACAGAAAAAGAAACATCATAAGATATCACTAATACACGGAATGTAAACTTGGCTACACAGGAACTGAATTACAAAACAGAATAGGGTCTCAAATGTAGAAAACCAACTTATGCTTGCTTAAGGGGAAAGGTGAGTTGGGGTGCTGCATAAAACCAGAGATTGAAATTAGCACAGATACCTTTCCATAAGCCAAATATGTAATAGACAAGAGCTACTGCTTGCTCAACGAAGTGGACTCAACACCCCATATTAAACGCCTAAGAATATACCTGACTAGTAAGAATCTTAAAACCTATGGATTTATATGTCTCCGAAAGAGAATCCAGCGTGTGTACAGCGGCATAAATGCAGCAGTGATAGGATTGGTGAGGTTCGGTGAGCAAATGCAGACCCTTTGAAGTCATATTGCATGGTACCCATTCCAAGGTTCTCAACTCTCCAGGTTTAAGGGATTCTTCCTTCAGCTAAAACATGCATGTGGAACCCAGAGTATGATCCACCGTGTGATTGGGAAACGTGTTCAAATGTGTCTCAGTTTTCGTCCCCTGGTACTCGGGTGCAACATTCCAGATGCTTTACTAACACTCTCCCCACTTGGAGAGTCAGTGCCTTTAAACTCCTGTTTGACCCAGTTTGCAATTTCTGCGGAAAATGAACAGGAATAGGGAGAACCAATGAGAGACTAGCTGGAGGTGTCTGGACGGGCAAATTTTACTCTCATTTCCCACCAGGAAGAGGAATTAACCAAAGGCTCAGCGAGCCGTGCCGGAACCACACTAGGGCCTGAATCAATCCTGCGGTGTTGCGGCCAGCTCACAAGAAAGCGAGTTGAAGAAAGTAGCTCAGGGGCACTGTAATTCACAAAACTTCAGAGTTCTAAATGACAGCTAACGTCCAAAAATATATTGAAGTAAGGCTGCCAAGAGGACTTGAAAGCGGGGCAGAATTGCAGGAAACCGTTTTCAGGAGGTAGACTGGAATTGCATGTAAAGCATAAGAAAAGAGGCAGACCGTCCACAATGATGCACTTGGCCAAAAAGGGCATATGCGTTTTTTCCTGAATATATTCAGGAAAAAACGCATACGCCCTTTTTGGCCAACCAAGCAAGCTTGCAAAGGAAATCTGCACTACAATGAAGTCTCACTGCCCCCTGGTCAAAAGGGCCATCTGAAAAAAGTGTAAAATCCAGAAAGGCAGGACAGACCATGGAGAACTGGGAGCCTACTTAGGCTGATGGGCGGGATGAAAATTGCCAACAGCCACTCTGGAGAAGTGTATGGTGTTTCCTGAAACATCTGAAAAACAAAGCAACAGAGCCTAGGGCACTTCCATTTTTGGTCCTATAGATTAGGGAAATTAAAATCAAAAAGACACAGCCACCCCAAAGTTTGGGACAGCTCTGTTTACAAGAACCTCATTTACGATACAAGTTCAATATCGCAGAAAGCGAAAAATGGATAAAGAAGTTGTGGTACTTACGTACAATGAAATATCACTCAGCAATGAAATCTATGTCATCAGGCCAGTAGCAGCATAATGAGTGGATTCAGGTACGATGATTCTAAGTAAAATAAGTCACACAGAAAAAGAAACATCATAAGGTATCACTAATACACGGAATGTAAACTTGGCTACACAGGAACTGAATTACAAAACAGAATAGGGTCTCAAATGTAGAAAACCAACTTATGCTTGCTTAAGGGGAAAGGTGAGTTGGGGTGCTGCATAAAACCAGAGATTGAAATTAACACAGATACCTTTCCATAAGCCAAATATGTAATAGACAAGAGCTACTGCTTGCTCAACGAAGAGGACTCAACACCCCATATTAAACGCCTAAGAATATACCTGACTAGTAAGAATCTTAAAACCTATGGATTTATATGTCTCCGAAAGAGAATCCAGCGTGTGTACAGCGGCATAAACGCAGCAGTGATAGGATTGGTGAGGTTCGGTGAGCAAATGCAGACCCTTTGAAGTCATATTGCATGGTACCCATTCCATGGTTCTCAACTCTCCAGGTTTAAGGGATTCTTCCTTCAGCTAAAACATGCATGTGGAACCCAGAGTATGATCCACCGTGTGATCGGGAAACGTGTTCAAATGTGTCTCAGTTTTCGTCCCCTGGTACTCGGGTGCAACATTCCAGACGCTTTACTAACACTCTCCCCACTTGGAGAGTCAGTGCCTTTAACCTCCTGTTTGGCCCAGTTTGCAATTTCTGTGGAAAATGAAGAGGAATAGGGAGAACCAATGAGAGACTAGCTGGAGGTGTCTGGACGGGCAAATTTAACTCTCATTTCCCACCAGGAAGAGGAATTAACCAAAGGCTCAGCGAGCCATGCTGGAACCACACTAGGGCCTGAAGCAATCCTGCGGTGTTGTGGCCAGCTCACAAGAAAGCGAGTTGAAGAAAGGAGCTCAGGGGCACTGTAATTCACAAACCTTCAGAGTTATAAATGACAGCTATCGTCCAAAAATATATTGAAGTAAGGCTGCCAAGAGGACTTGAAAGCGGGGCAGAATTGCAGGAAACTGATTTCAGGAGGTAGACTGGAATTGCATGTAAAGCATAGGAAAAGAGGCAGAACGTCCACAATGATGCACTTGGCCAAAAAGGACGTATGCTATTTTTCCTGAATATATTCAGGAAAAAACGCATATGCCCTTTTTGGCCAACAAGCAAGCTTGCAAAGGAAATCTGCACTACAATGAAGTCTCACTGCCCCCCGGTCAAAAGGGCCATCTGAAAAAAGTGTAAAATCCAGAAAGGCAGGACAGGCCATGGAGAACTGGGAGCCTAGTTAGACTGATGTGCGGGATGTAAATTTCCAACAGCCACTCTGGAGAAGTGTATGGTGTTTCCTGAAACATCTGAAAAACAAAGCAACAGAGCCTAGGGCACTTCCATTTTTGGTCCTATAGATTAGGGAAATTAAAATCAAAAAGACACAGCCTCCCCAAAGTTTGGGAAGGCTCTGTTTACAAGAACCTCGTTTACGGTACAAGTTCAATATCGCAGAAAGCGAAAAATGGATAAAGAAGTTGTGGTACTTACGTACAATGCAATATCACTCAGCAATGAAATCTATGTCATCAGGCCAGTAGCAGCATAATGAGTGGATTCAGGTACGATGATTCTATGTGAAATAAGTCACACATAAAAAGAAGCATCATAAGATATCACTAATACACGGAATGTAAACTTGGCTACACAGGAACTGAATTACAAAACAGAATAGGGTCTCAAATGTAGAAAACCAACTTATGCTTGCTTAAGGGGAAAGGTGAGTTGGGGTGCTGCATAAAACCAGAGATTGAAATTAGCACAGATACCTTTCCATAAGTCAAATATGTAATAGACAAGAGCTACTGCTTCCTCAACGAAGTGGACTCAACACCCCATATTAAACGCCTAAGAATATACCTGACTAGTAAGAATCTTAAAACCTATGGATTTATATGTCTCCAAAAGAGAATCCAGCGTGTGTACAGCGGCATAAACGCAGCAGTGATAGGATTGGTGAGGTTCGGTGAGCAAATGCAGACCCTTTGAAGTCATATTGCATGGTACCCATTCCATGGGTCTCAACTCTCCAGGTTTAAGGGATTCTTCCTTCAGCTAAAACATGCATGTGGAACCCAGAGTATGATCCACCGTGTGATCGGGAAACGTGTTCCAATGTGTCTCAGTTTTCATCCCCTGGTACTCGGGTGCAACATTCCAGACGCTTTACTAACACTCTCCCCACTTGGAGAGTCAGTGCCTTTAACCTCCTGTTTGGCCCAGTTTGCAATTTCTGCGGAAAATGAACAGGAATAGGGAGAACCAATGAGAGACTAGCTGGAGGTGTCTGGACGGGCAAATTTAACTCTCATTTCCCACCAGGAAGAGGAATTAACCAAAGGCTCAGCGAGCCATGCCGGAACCACACTAGGGCCTGAAGCAATCCTGCGGTGTTGCGGCCAGCTCACAAAAAAGCCAGTTGAAAAAAGGAGCTCAGGGGCACTGTAATTCACAAAGCTTCAGAGTTATAAATGACAGCTATCGTCCAAAAATATATTGAAGTAAGGCTGCCAAGAGGACTTGAAAGCGGGGCAGAATTGCAGGAAACCGATTTCAGGAGGTAGACTGGAATTGCATGTAAAGCATAGGAAAAGAGGCAGAACGTCCACAATGATGCACTTGGCCAAAAAGGGCGTATGCGTTTTTTCCTGAATATATTCAGGAAAAAACGCATATGCCCTTTTTGGCCAACCAAGCAAGCTTGCAAAGGAAATCTGCACTACAATGAAGTCTCACTGCCCCCCGGTCAAAAGGGCCATCTGAAAAAAGTGTAAAATCCAGAAAGGCAGGACAGGCCATGGAGAACTGGGAGCCTTCTTATGCTGATGGGCGGGATGTAAATTGCCAACAGCCACTCTGGAGAAGTGTATGGTGTTTCCTGAAACATCTAAAAAACCAAAGCAACAGAGCCTAGGGCACTTCCACTTATGGTCCTATAGATTAGGGAAATTAAAATCAAAAAGACACAGCCACCCCAAAGTTTGGGACGGCTATGTTTACAAGAACCTCGTTTACGGTACAAGTTCAATATCGCAGAAAGTGAAAAATGGATAAAGAAGTTGCGGTACTTACGTACAATGCAATATCACTCAGCAATGAAATCTATGTCATCAGGCCAGTAGCAGCATAATGAGTGGATTCAGGTACGATGATTCTAAGTGAAATAAGTCACAGAGAAAAGGAAACATCATAAGGTATCACTAATACACGGAATGTAAACTTGGCTACACAGGAACTGAATTACAAAACAGAATAGGGTCTCAAATGTAGAAAACCAACTTATGCTTGCTTAAGGGGAAAGGTGAGTTGGGGTGCTGCATAAAACCAGAGATTGAAATTAGCACAGATACCTTTCCATAAGCCAAATATGTAATAGACAAGAGCTACTGCTTGCTCAACGAAGTGGACTCAACACCCCATATTAAACGCCTAAGAATATACCTGACTAGTAAGAATCTTAAAACCTATGGATTTATATGTCTCCGAAAGAGAATCCAGCGTGTGTACAGCGGCATAAACGCAGCAGTGATAGGATTGGTGAGGTTCGGTGAGCAAATGCAGACCCTTTGAAGTCATATTGCATGGTACCCATTCCATGGGTCTCAACTCTCCAGGTTTAAGGGATTCTTCCTTCAGCTAAAACATGCATGTGGAACCCAGAGTATGATCCACCGTGTGATCGGGAAACGTGTTCAAATGTGTCTCAGTTTTTGTCCCCTGGTCCTCAGGTGCAACATTCCAGACGCTTTACTAACACTCTCCCCACTTGGAGAGTCAGTGCCTTTAACCTCCTGTTTGGTCCAGTTTGCAATTTCTGCGGAAAATGAACAGGAATGGGGAGAACCAATGAGAGACTAGCTGGAGGTGTCTGGACGGGCAAATTTAACTCTCATTTCCCACCAGGAAGAGGAATTAACCAAAGGCTCAGCGAGCCATGCCGGAACCACACTAGGGCCTGAAGCAATCCTGCGGTGTTGCGGCCAGCTCACAAGAAAGCGAGTTGAAGAAAGGAGCTCAGGGGCACTGTCATTCACAAACCTGCAGAGTTCTAAATGACAGCTATCATCCAAAAATATATTGAAGTAAGGCTGGCAAGAGGACTTGAAAGCGGGGCAGAATTGCAGGAAACCGATTTCAGGAGGTAGACTGGAATTGCATGTAAAGCATAGGAAAAGAGGCAGAACGTCCACAATGATGCACTTGGCCAAAAAGGGCGTATGCGTTTTTTCCTGAATATATTCAGGAAAAAACGCATACGTCCTTTTTGGCCAACCAAGCAAGCTTGCAAAGGAAATCTGCACTATAATGAAGTCTCACTGCCCCCCGGTCAAAAGGGCCATCTGAAAAAACTGTAAAATCCAGAAAGGCAGGACAGGCCATGGAGAACTGGGAGCCTTCTTATGCTGATGGGCGGGATGTAAATTGCCAACAGCCACTCTGGAGAAGTGTATGGTGTTTCCTGAAACATCTAAAAAACAAAGCAACAGAGCCTAGGGCACTTCCACTTATGGTCCTATAGATTAGGGAAATTAAAATCAAAAAGACACAGCCACCCCAAAATTTGGGACGGCTGTGTTTACAAGAACCTCGTTTACGGTACAAGTTCAATATCGCAGAAAGCGAAAAATGGATAAAGAAGTTGTGGTACTTACGTACAATGCAATATCACTCAGCAATGAAATCTATGTCATCAGGCCAGTAGCAGCATAATGAGTGGATTCAGGTACGATGATTCTAAGTGAAATAAGTCACACATAAAAAGAAGCATCATAAGATATCACTAATACACGGAATATAAACTTGGCTACACAGGAACTGAATTACAAAACAGAATAGGGTCTCAAATGTAGAAAACCAACTTATGCTTGCTTAAGGGGAAAGGTGAGTTGGGGTGCTGCATAAAACCAGAGATTGAAATTAGCACAGATACCTTTCCATAAGCCAAATATGTAATAGACAAGAGCTACTGCTTGCTCAACGAAGTGGACTCAACACCCCATATTAAACGCCTAAGAATATACCTGACTAGTAAGAATCTTAAAACCTATGGATTTATATGTCTCCGAAAGAGAATCCAGCGTGTGTACAGCGGCATAAATGCAGCAGTGATAGGATTGGTGAGGTTCGGTGAGCAAATGCAGACCCTTTGAAGTCATATTGCATGGTACCCATTCCAAGGTTCTCAACTCTCCAGGTTTAAGGGATTCTTCCTTCAGCTAAAACATGCATGTGGAACCCAGAGTATGATCCACCGTGTGATTGGGAAACGTGTTCAAATGTGTCTCAGTTTTCGTCCCCTGGTACTCGGGTGCAACATTCCAGATGCTTTACTAACACTCTCCCCACTTGGAGAGTCAGTGCCTTTAAACTCCTGTTTGACCCAGTTTGCAATTTCTGCGGAAAATGAACAGGAATAGGGAGAACCAATGAGAGACTAGCTGGAGGTGTCTGGACGGGCAAATTTTACTCTCATTTCCCACCAGGAAGAGGAATTAACCAAAGGCTCAGCGAGCCGTGCCGGAACCACACTAGGGCCTGAATCAATCCTGCGGTGTTGCGGCCAGCTCACAAGAAAGCGAGTTGAAGAAAGTAGCTCAGGGGCACTGTAATTCACAAAACTTCAGAGTTCTAAATGACAGCTAACGTCCAAAAATATATTGAAGTAAGGCTGCCAAGAGGACTTGAAAGCGGGGCAGAATTGCAGGAAACCGTTTTCAGGAGGTAGACTGGAATTGCATGTAAAGCATAAGAAAAGAGGCAGACCGTCCACAATGATGCACTTGGCCAAAAAGGGCATATGCGTTTTTTCCTGAATATATTCAGGAAAAAACGCATACGCCCTTTTTGGCCAACCAAGCAAGCTTGCAAAGGAAATCTGCACTACAATGAAGTCTCACTGCCCCCTGGTCAAAAGGGCCATCTGAAAAAAGTGTAAAATCCAGAAAGGCAGGACAGACCATGGAGAACTGGGAGCCTACTTAGGCTGATGGGCGGGATGAAAATTGCCAACAGCCACTCTGGAGAAGTGTATGGTGTTTCCTGAAACATCTGAAAAACAAAGCAACAGAGCCTAGGGCACTTCCATTTTTGGTCCTATAGATTAGGGAAATTAAAATCAAAAAGACACAGCCACCCCAAAGTTTGGGACAGCTCTGTTTACAAGAACCTCATTTACGATACAAGTTCAATATCGCAGAAAGCGAAAAATGGATAAAGAAGTTGTGGTACTTACGTACAATGAAATATCACTCAGCAATGAAATCTATGTCATCAGGCCAGTAGCAGCATAATGAGTGGATTCAGGTACGATGATTCTAAGTAAAATAAGTCACACAGAAAAAGAAACATCATAAGGTATCACTAATACACGGAATGTAAACTTGGCTACACAGGAACTGAATTACAAAACAGAATAGGGTCTCAAATGTAGAAAACCAACTTATGCTTGCTTAAGGGGAAAGGTGAGTTGGGGTGCTGCATAAAACCAGAGATTGAAATTAACACAGATACCTTTCCATAAGCCAAATATGTAATAGACAAGAGCTACTGCTTGCTCAACGAAGAGGACTCAACACCCCATATTAAACGCCTAAGAATATACCTGACTAGTAAGAATCTTAAAACCTATGGATTTATATGTCTCCGAAAGAGAATCCAGCGTGTGTACAGCGGCATAAACGCAGCAGTGATAGGATTGGTGAGGTTCGGTGAGCAAATGCAGACCCTTTGAAGTCATATTGCATGGTACCCATTCCATGGTTCTCAACTCTCCAGGTTTAAGGGATTCTTCCTTCAGCTAAAACATGCATGTGGAACCCAGAGTATGATCCACCGTGTGATCGGGAAACGTGTTCAAATGTGTCTCAGTTTTCGTCCCCTGGTACTCGGGTGCAACATTCCAGACGCTTTACTAACACTCTCCCCACTTGGAGAGTCAGTGCCTTTAACCTCCTGTTTGGCCCAGTTTGCAATTTCTGTGGAAAATGAAGAGGAATAGGGAGAACCAATGAGAGACTAGCTGGAGGTGTCTGGACGGGCAAATTTAACTCTCATTTCCCACCAGGAAGAGGAATTAACCAAAGGCTCAGCGAGCCATGCTGGAACCACACTAGGGCCTGAAGCAATCCTGCGGTGTTGTGGCCAGCTCACAAGAAAGCGAGTTGAAGAAAGGAGCTCAGGGGCACTGTAATTCACAAACCTTCAGAGTTATAAATGACAGCTATCGTCCAAAAATATATTGAAGTAAGGCTGCCAAGAGGACTTGAAAGCGGGGCAGAATTGCAGGAAACTGATTTCAGGAGGTAGACTGGAATTGCATGTAAAGCATAGGAAAAGAGGCAGAACGTCCACAATGATGCACTTGGCCAAAAAGGACGTATGCTATTTTTCCTGAATATATTCAGGAAAAAACGCATATGCCCTTTTTGGCCAACAAGCAAGCTTGCAAAGGAAATCTGCACTACAATGAAGTCTCACTGCCCCCCGGTCAAAAGGGCCATCTGAAAAAAGTGTAAAATCCAGAAAGGCAGGACAGGCCATGGAGAACTGGGAGCCTAGTTAGACTGATGTGCGGGATGTAAATTTCCAACAGCCACTCTGGAGAAGTGTATGGTGTTTCCTGAAACATCTGAAAAACAAAGCAACAGAGCCTAGGGCACTTCCATTTTTGGTCCTATAGATTAGGGAAATTAAAATCAAAAAGACACAGCCTCCCCAAAGTTTGGGAAGGCTCTGTTTACAAGAACCTCGTTTACGGTACAAGTTCAATATCGCAGAAAGCGAAAAATGGATAAAGAAGTTGTGGTACTTACGTACAATGCAATATCACTCAGCAATGAAATCTATGTCATCAGGCCAGTAGCAGCATAATGAGTGGATTCAGGTACGATGATTCTATGTTAAATAAGTCACACATAAAAAGAAGCATCATAAGATATCACTAATACACGGAATGTAAACTTGGCTACACAGGAACTGAATTACAAAACAGAATAGGGTCTCAAATGTAGAAAACCAACTTATGCTTGCTTAAGGGGAAAGGTGAGTTGGGGTGCTGCATAAAACCAGAGATTGAAATTAGCACAGATACCTTTCCATAAGTCAAATATGTAATAGACAAGAGCTACTGCTTCCTCAACGAAGTGGACTCAACACCCCATATTAAACGCCTAAGAATATACCTGACTAGTAAGAATCTTAAAACCTATGGATTTATATGTCTCCAAAAGAGAATCCAGCGTGTGTACAGCGGCATAAACGCAGCAGTGATAGGATTGGTGAGGTTCGGTGAGCAAATGCAGACCCTTTGAAGTCATATTGCATGGTACCCATTCCATGGGTCTCAACTCTCCAGGTTTAAGGGATTCTTCCTTCAGCTAAAACATGCATGTGGAACCCAGAGTATGATCCACCGTGTGATCGGGAAACGTGTTCCAATGTGTCTCAGTTTTCATCCCCTGGTACTCGGGTGCAACATTCCAGACGCTTTACTAACACTCTCCCCACTTGGAGAGTCAGTGCCTTTAACCTCCTGTTTGGCCCAGTTTGCAATTTCTGCGGAAAATGAACAGGAATAGGGAGAACCAATGAGAGACTAGCTGGAGGTGTCTGGACGGGCAAATTTAACTCTCATTTCCCACCAGGAAGAGGAATTAACCAAAGGCTCAGCGAGCCATGCCGGAACCACACTAGGGCCTGAAGCAATCCTGCGGTGTTGCGGCCAGCTCACAAAAAAGCCAGTTGAAAAAAGGAGCTCAGGGGCACTGTAATTCACAAAGCTTCAGAGTTATAAATGACAGCTATCGTCCAAAAATATATTGAAGTAAGGCTGCCAAGAGGACTTGAAAGCGGGGCAGAATTGCAGGAAACCGATTTCAGGAGGTAGACTGGAATTGCATGTAAAGCATAGGAAAAGAGGCAGAACGTCCACAATGATGCACTTGGCCAAAAAGGGCGTATGCGTTTTTTCCTGAATATATTCAGGAAAAAACGCATATGCCCTTTTTGGCCAACCAAGCAAGCTTGCAAAGGAAATCTGCACTACAATGAAGTCTCACTGCCCCCCGGTCAAAAGGGCCATCTGAAAAAAGTGTAAAATCCAGAAAGGCAGGACAGGCCATGGAGAACTGGGAGCCTTCTTATGCTGATGGGCGGGATGTAAATTGCCAACAGCCACTCTGGAGAAGTGTATGGTGTTTCCTGAAACATCTAAAAAACCAAAGCAACAGAGCCTAGGGCACTTCCACTTATGGTCCTATAGATTAGGGAAATTAAAATCAAAAAGACACAGCCACCCCAAAGTTTGGGACGGCTATGTTTACAAGAACCTCGTTTACGGTACAAGTTCAATATCGCAGAAAGTGAAAAATGGATAAAGAAGTTGCGGTACTTACGTACAATGCAATATCACTCAGCAATGAAATCTATGTCATCAGGCCAGTAGCAGCATAATGAGTGGATTCAGGTACGATGATTCTAAGTGAAATAAGTCACAGAGAAAAGGAAACATCATAAGGTATCACTAATACACGGAATGTAAACTTGGCTACACAGGAACTGAATTACAAAACAGAATAGGGTCTCAAATGTAGAAAACCAACTTATGCTTGCTTAAGGGGAAAGGTGAGTTGGGGTGCTGCATAAAACCAGAGATTGAAATTAGCACAGATACCTTTCCATAAGCCAAATATGTAATAGACAAGAGCTACTGCTTGCTCAACGAAGTGGACTCAACACCCCATATTAAACGCCTAAGAATATACCTGACTAGTAAGAATCTTAAAACCTATGGATTTATATGTCTCCGAAAGAGAATCCAGCGTGTGTACAGCGGCATAAACGCAGCAGTGATAGGATTGGTGAGGTTCGGTGAGCAAATGCAGACCCTTTGAAGTCATATTGCATGGTACCCATTCCATGGGTCTCAACTCTCCAGGTTTAAGGGATTCTTCCTTCAGCTAAAACATGCATGTGGAACCCAGAGTATGATCCACCGTGTGATCGGGAAACGTGTTCAAATGTGTCTCAGTTTTTGTCCCCTGGTCCTCAGGTGCAACATTCCAGACGCTTTACTAACACTCTCCCCACTTGGAGAGTCAGTGCCTTTAACCTCCTGTTTGGTCCAGTTTGCAATTTCTGCGGAAAATGAACAGGAATGGGGAGAACCAATGAGAGACTAGCTGGAGGTGTCTGGACGGGCAAATTTAACTCTCATTTCCCACCAGGAAGAGGAATTAACCAAAGGCTCAGCGAGCCATGCCGGAACCACACTAGGGCCTGAAGCAATCCTGCGGTGTTGCGGCCAGCTCACAAGAAAGCGAGTTGAAGAAAGGAGCTCAGGGGCACTGTAATTCACAAACCTGCAGAGTTCTAAATGACAGCTATCATCCAAAAATATATAGAAGTAAGGCTGCCAAGAGGACTTGAAAGCGGGGCAGAATTGCAGGAAACCGATTTCAGGAGGTAGACTGGAATTGCATGAAAAGCATAGGAAAAGAGGCAGAACGTCCACAATGATGCACTTGGACAAAAAGGACGTATGCGTTTTTTCCTGAATATATTCAGGAAAAAACGCATACGCCCTTTTTGGCCAACCAAGCAAGCTTGCAAAGGAAATCTGCACTACAATGAAGTCTCACTGCCCCCCGGTCAAAAGGGCATTCTGAAAAAAGTGTAAAATCCAGAAAGGCAGGACAGGCCATGGAGAACTGGGAGCCTTCTTATGCTGATGGGCGGGATGTAAATTGCCAACAGCCACTCTGGAGAAGTGTATGGTGTTTCCTGAAACATCTAAAAAACAAAGCAACAGAGCCTAGGGCACTTCCACTTATGGTCCTATAGATTAGGGAAATTAAAATCAAAAAGACACAGCCACCCCAGAGTTTGGGACGGCTCTGTTTACAAGAACCTCGTTTACGGTACAAGTTCAATATTGCAGAAAGCGAAAAATGGATAAAGAAGTTGTGGTACTTACGTACAATGCAATACCACTCAGCAATGAAATCTATGTCATCAGGCCAGTAGCAGCATAATGAGTGGATTCAGGTACGATGATTCTAAGTGAAATATGTCACACAGAAAAAGAAACATCATAAGATATCACTAATACACGGAATGTAAACTTGGCTACACAGGAACTGAATTACAAAACAGAATAGGGTCTCAAATGTAGAAAACCAACTTATGCTTGCTTAAGGGGAAAGGTGAGTTGGGGTGCTGCATAAAACCAGAGATTGAAATTAGCACAGATACCTTTCCATAAGCCAAATATGTAATAGACAAGAGCTACTGCTTGCTCAACGAAGTGGACTCAACACCCCATATTAAACGCCTAAGAATATACCTGACTAGTAAGAATCTTAAAACCTATGGATTTATATGTCTCCGAAAGAGAATCCAGCGTGTGTACAGCGGCATAAATGCAGCAGTGATAGGATTGGTGAGGTTCGGTGAGCAAATGCAGACCCTTTGAAGTCATATTGCATGGTACCCATTCCAAGGTTCTCAACTCTCCAGGTTTAAGGGATTCTTCCTTCAGCTAAAACATGCATGTGGAACCCAGAGTATGATCCACCGTGTGATTGGGAAACGTGTTCAAATGTGTCTCAGTTTTCGTCCCCTGGTACTCGGGTGCAACATTCCAGATGCTTTACTAACACTCTCCCCACTTGGAGAGTCAGTGCCTTTAAACTCCTGTTTGACCCAGTTTGCAATTTCTGCGGAAAATGAACAGGAATAGGGAGAACCAATGAGAGACTAGCTGGAGGTGTCTGGACGGGCAAATTTTACTCTCATTTCCCACCAGGAAGAGGAATTAACCAAAGGCTCAGCGAGCCGTGCCGGAACCACACTAGGGCCTGAATCAATCCTGCGGTGTTGCGGCCAGCTCACAAGAAAGCGAGTTGAAGAAAGTAGCTCAGGGGCACTGTAATTCACAAAACTTCAGAGTTCTAAATGACAGCTAACGTCCAAAAATATATTGAAGTAAGGCTGCCAAGAGGACTTGAAAGCGGGGCAGAATTGCAGGAAACCGTTTTCAGGAGGTAGACTGGAATTGCATGTAAAGCATAAGAAAAGAGGCAGACCGTCCACAATGATGCACTTGGCCAAAAAGGGCATATGCGTTTTTTCCTGAATATATTCAGGAAAAAACGCATACGCCCTTTTTGGCCAACCAAGCAAGCTTGCAAAGGAAATCTGCACTACAATGAAGTCTCACTGCCCCCTGGTCAAAAGGGCCATCTGAAAAAAGTGTAAAATCCAGAAAGGCAGGACAGACCATGGAGAACTGGGAGCCTACTTAGGCTGATGGGCGGGATGAAAATTGCCAACAGCCACTCTGGAGAAGTGTATGGTGTTTCCTGAAACATCTGAAAAACAAAGCAACAGAGCCTAGGGCACTTCCATTTTTGGTCCTATAGATTAGGGAAATTAAAATCAAAAAGACACAGCCACCCCAAAGTTTGGGACAGCTCTGTTTACAAGAACCTCATTTACGATACAAGTTCAATATCGCAGAAAGCGAAAAATGGATAAAGAAGTTGTGGTACTTACGTACAATGAAATATCACTCAGCAATGAAATCTATGTCATCAGGCCAGTAGCAGCATAATGAGTGGATTCAGGTACGATGATTCTAAGTAAAATAAGTCACACAGAAAAAGAAACATCATAAGGTATCACTAATACACGGAATGTAAACTTGGCTACACAGGAACTGAATTACAAAACAGAATAGGGTCTCAAATGTAGAAAACCAACTTATGCTTGCTTAAGGGGAAAGGTGAGTTGGGGTGCTGCATAAAACCAGAGATTGAAATTAACACAGATACCTTTCCATAAGCCAAATATGTAATAGACAAGAGCTACTGCTTGCTCAACGAAGAGGACTCAACACCCCATATTAAACGCCTAAGAATATACCTGACTAGTAAGAATCTTAAAACCTATGGATTTATATGTCTCCGAAAGAGAATCCAGCGTGTGTACAGCGGCATAAACGCAGCAGTGATAGGATTGGTGAGGTTCGGTGAGCAAATGCAGACCCTTTGAAGTCATATTGCATGGTACCCATTCCATGGTTCTCAACTCTCCAGGTTTAAGGGATTCTTCCTTCAGCTAAAACATGCATGTGGAACCCAGAGTATGATCCACCGTGTGATCGGGAAACGTGTTCAAATGTGTCTCAGTTTTCGTCCCCTGGTACTCGGGTGCAACATTCCAGACGCTTTACTAACACTCTCCCCACTTGGAGAGTCAGTGCCTTTAACCTCCTGTTTGGCCCAGTTTGCAATTTCTGTGGAAAATGAAGAGGAATAGGGAGAACCAATGAGAGACTAGCTGGAGGTGTCTGGACGGGCAAATTTAACTCTCATTTCCCACCAGGAAGAGGAATTAACCAAAGGCTCAGCGAGCCATGCTGGAACCACACTAGGGCCTGAAGCAATCCTGCGGTGTTGTGGCCAGCTCACAAGAAAGCGAGTTGAAGAAAGGAGCTCAGGGGCACTGTAATTCACAAACCTTCAGAGTTATAAATGACAGCTATCGTCCAAAAATATATTGAAGTAAGGCTGCCAAGAGGACTTGAAAGCGGGGCAGAATTGCAGGAAACTGATTTCAGGAGGTAGACTGGAATTGCATGTAAAGCATAGGAAAAGAGGCAGAACGTCCACAATGATGCACTTGGCCAAAAAGGACGTATGCTATTTTTCCTGAATATATTCAGGAAAAAACGCATATGCCCTTTTTGGCCAACAAGCAAGCTTGCAAAGGAAATCTGCACTACAATGAAGTCTCACTGCCCCCCGGTCAAAAGGGCCATCTGAAAAAAGTGTAAAATCCAGAAAGGCAGGACAGGCCATGGAGAACTGGGAGCCTAGTTAGACTGATGTGCGGGATGTAAATTTCCAACAGCCACTCTGGAGAAGTGTATGGTGTTTCCTGAAACATCTGAAAAACAAAGCAACAGAGCCTAGGGCACTTCCATTTTTGGTCCTATAGATTAGGGAAATTAAAATCAAAAAGACACAGCCTCCCCAAAGTTTGGGAAGGCTCTGTTTACAAGAACCTCGTTTACGGTACAAGTTCAATATCGCAGAAAGCGAAAAATGGATAAAGAAGTTGTGGTACTTACGTACAATGCAATATCACTCAGCAATGAAATCTATGTCATCAGGCCAGTAGCAGCATAATGAGTGGATTCAGGTACGATGATTCTATGTGAAATAAGTCACACATAAAAAGAAGCATCATAAGATATCACTAATACACGGAATGTAAACTTGGCTACACAGGAACTGAATTACAAAACAGAATAGGGTCTCAAATGTAGAAAACCAACTTATGCTTGCTTAAGGGGAAAGGTGAGTTGGGGTGCTGCATAAAACCAGAGATTGAAATTAGCACAGATACCTTTCCATAAGTCAAATATGTAATAGACAAGAGCTACTGCTTCCTCAACGAAGTGGACTCAACACCCCATATTAAACGCCTAAGAATATACCTGACTAGTAAGAATCTTAAAACCTATGGATTTATATGTCTCCAAAAGAGAATCCAGCGTGTGTACAGCGGCATAAACGCAGCAGTGATAGGATTGGTGAGGTTCGGTGAGCAAATGCAGACCCTTTGAAGTCATATTGCATGGTACCCATTCCATGGGTCTCAACTCTCCAGGTTTAAGGGATTCTTCCTTCAGCTAAAACATGCATGTGGAACCCAGAGTATGATCCACCGTGTGATCGGGAAACGTGTTCCAATGTGTCTCAGTTTTCATCCCCTGGTACTCGGGTGCAACATTCCAGACGCTTTACTAACACTCTCCCCACTTGGAGAGTCAGTGCCTTTAACCTCCTGTTTGGCCCAGTTTGCAATTTCTGCGGAAAATGAACAGGAATAGGGAGAACCAATGAGAGACTAGCTGGAGGTGTCTGGACGGGCAAATTTAACTCTCATTTCCCACCAGGAAGAGGAATTAACCAAAGGCTCAGCGAGCCATGCCGGAACCACACTAGGGCCTGAAGCAATCCTGCGGTGTTGCGGCCAGCTCACAAAAAAGCCAGTTGAAAAAAGGAGCTCAGGGGCACTGTAATTCACAAAGCTTCAGAGTTATAAATGACAGCTATCGTCCAAAAATATATTGAAGTAAGGCTGCCAAGAGGACTTGAAAGCGGGGCAGAATTGCAGGAAACCGATTTCAGGAGGTAGACTGGAATTGCATGTAAAGCATAGGAAAAGAGGCAGAACGTCCACAATGATGCACTTGGCCAAAAAGGGCGTATGCGTTTTTTCCTGAATATATTCAGGAAAAAACGCATATGCCCTTTTTGGCCAACCAAGCAAGCTTGCAAAGGAAATCTGCACTACAATGAAGTCTCACTGCCCCCCGGTCAAAAGGGCCATCTGAAAAAAGTGTAAAATCCAGAAAGGCAGGACAGGCCATGGAGAACTGGGAGCCTTCTTATGCTGATGGGCGGGATGTAAATTGCCAACAGCCACTCTGGAGAAGTGTATGGTGTTTCCTGAAACATCTAAAAAACCAAAGCAACAGAGCCTAGGGCACTTCCACTTATGGTCCTATAGATTAGGGAAATTAAAATCAAAAAGACACAGCCACCCCAAAGTTTGGGACGGCTATGTTTACAAGAACCTCGTTTACGGTACAAGTTCAATATCGCAGAAAGTGAAAAATGGATAAAGAAGTTGCGGTACTTACGTACAATGCAATATCACTCAGCAATGAAATCTATGTCATCAGGCCAGTAGCAGCATAATGAGTGGATTCAGGTACGATGATTCTAAGTGAAATAAGTCACAGAGAAAAGGAAACATCATAAGGTATCACTAATACACGGAATGTAAACTTGGCTACACAGGAACTGAATTACAAAACAGAATAGGGTCTCAAATGTAGAAAACCAACTTATGCTTGCTTAAGGGGAAAGGTGAGTTGGGGTGCTGCATAAAACCAGAGATTGAAATTAGCACAGATACCTTTCCATAAGCCAAATATGTAATAGACAAGAGCTACTGCTTGCTCAACGAAGTGGACTCAACACCCCATATTAAACGCCTAAGAATATACCTGACTAGTAAGAATCTTAAAACCTATGGATTTATATGTCTCCGAAAGAGAATCCAGCGTGTGTACAGCGGCATAAACGCAGCAGTGATAGGATTGGTGAGGTTCGGTGAGCAAATGCAGACCCTTTGAAGTCATATTGCATGGTACCCATTCCATGGGTCTCAACTCTCCAGGTTTAAGGGATTCTTCCTTCAGCTAAAACATGCATGTGGAACCCAGAGTATGATCCACCGTGTGATCGGGAAACGTGTTCAAATGTGTCTCAGTTTTTGTCCCCTGGTCCTCAGGTGCAACATTCCAGACGCTTTACTAACACTCTCCCCACTTGGAGAGTCAGTGCCTTTAACCTCCTGTTTGGTCCAGTTTGCAATTTCTGCGGAAAATGAACAGGAATGGGGAGAACCAATGAGAGACTAGCTGGAGGTGTCTGGACGGGCAAATTTAACTCTCATTTCCCACCAGGAAGAGGAATTAACCAAAGGCTCAGCGAGCCATGCCGGAACCACACTAGGGCCTGAAGCAATCCTGCGGTGTTGCGGCCAGCTCACAAGAAAGCGAGTTGAAGAAAGGAGCTCAGGGGCACTGTCATTCACAAACCTGCAGAGTTCTAAATGACAGCTATCATCCAAAAATATATTGAAGTAAGGCTGGCAAGAGGACTTGAAAGCGGGGCAGAATTGCAGGAAACCGATTTCAGGAGGTAGACTGGAATTGCATGTAAAGCATAGGAAAAGAGGCAGAACGTCCACAATGATGCACTTGGCCAAAAAGGGCGTATGCGTTTTTTCCTGAATATATTCAGGAAAAAACGCATACGTCCTTTTTGGCCAACCAAGCAAGCTTGCAAAGGAAATCTGCACTATAATGAAGTCTCACTGCCCCCCGGTCAAAAGGGCCATCTGAAAAAACTGTAAAATCCAGAAAGGCAGGACAGGCCATGGAGAACTGGGAGCCTTCTTATGCTGATGGGCGGGATGTAAATTGCCAACAGCCACTCTGGAGAAGTGTATGGTGTTTCCTGAAACATCTAAAAAACAAAGCAACAGAGCCTAGGGCACTTCCACTTATGGTCCTATAGATTAGGGAAATTAAAATCAAAAAGACACAGCCACCCCAAAATTTGGGACGGCTGTGTTTACAAGAACCTCGTTTACGGTACAAGTTCAATATCGCAGAAAGCGAAAAATGGATAAAGAAGTTGTGGTACTTACGTACAATGCAATATCACTCAGCAATGAAATCTATGTCATCAGGCCAGTAGCAGCATAATGAGTGGATTCAGGTACGATGATTCTAAGTGAAATAAGTCACACATAAAAAGAAGCATCATAAGATATCACTAATACACGGAATATAAACTTGGCTACACAGGAACTGAATTACAAAACAGAATAGGGTCTCAAATGTAGAAAACCAACTTATGCTTGCTTAAGGGGAAAGGTGAGTTGGGGTGCTGCATAAAACCAGAGATTGAAATTAGCACAGATACCTTTCCATAAGCCAAATATGTAATAGACAAGAGCTACTGCTTGCTCAACGAAGTGGACTCAACACCCCATATTAAACGCCTAAGAATATACCTGACTAGTAAGAATCTTAAAACCTATGGATTTATATGTCTCCGAAAGAGAATCCAGCGTGTGTACAGCGGCATAAATGCAGCAGTGATAGGATTGGTGAGGTTCGGTGAGCAAATGCAGACCCTTTGAAGTCATATTGCATGGTACCCATTCCAAGGTTCTCAACTCTCCAGGTTTAAGGGATTCTTCCTTCAGCTAAAACATGCATGTGGAACCCAGAGTATGATCCACCGTGTGATTGGGAAACGTGTTCAAATGTGTCTCAGTTTTCGTCCCCTGGTACTCGGGTGCAACATTCCAGATGCTTTACTAACACTCTCCCCACTTGGAGAGTCAGTGCCTTTAAACTCCTGTTTGACCCAGTTTGCAATTTCTGCGGAAAATGAACAGGAATAGGGAGAACCAATGAGAGACTAGCTGGAGGTGTCTGGACGGGCAAATTTTACTCTCATTTCCCACCAGGAAGAGGAATTAACCAAAGGCTCAGCGAGCCGTGCCGGAACCACACTAGGGCCTGAATCAATCCTGCGGTGTTGCGGCCAGCTCACAAGAAAGCGAGTTGAAGAAAGTAGCTCAGGGGCACTGTAATTCACAAAACTTCAGAGTTCTAAATGACAGCTAACGTCCAAAAATATATTGAAGTAAGGCTGCCAAGAGGACTTGAAAGCGGGGCAGAATTGCAGGAAACCGTTTTCAGGAGGTAGACTGGAATTGCATGTAAAGCATAAGAAAAGAGGCAGACCGTCCACAATGATGCACTTGGCCAAAAAGGGCATATGCGTTTTTTCCTGAATATATTCAGGAAAAAACGCATACGCCCTTTTTGGCCAACCAAGCAAGCTTGCAAAGGAAATCTGCACTACAATGAAGTCTCACTGCCCCCTGGTCAAAAGGGCCATCTGAAAAAAGTGTAAAATCCAGAAAGGCAGGACAGACCATGGAGAACTGGGAGCCTACTTAGGCTGATGGGCGGGATGAAAATTGCCAACAGCCACTCTGGAGAAGTGTATGGTGTTTCCTGAAACATCTGAAAAACAAAGCAACAGAGCCTAGGGCACTTCCATTTTTGGTCCTATAGATTAGGGAAATTAAAATCAAAAAGACACAGCCACCCCAAAGTTTGGGACAGCTCTGTTTACAAGAACCTCATTTACGATACAAGTTCAATATCGCAGAAAGCGAAAAATGGATAAAGAAGTTGTGGTACTTACGTACAATGAAATATCACTCAGCAATGAAATCTATGTCATCAGGCCAGTAGCAGCATAATGAGTGGATTCAGGTACGATGATTCTAAGTAAAATAAGTCACACAGAAAAAGAAACATCATAAGGTATCACTAATACACGGAATGTAAACTTGGCTACACAGGAACTGAATTACAAAACAGAATAGGGTCTCAAATGTAGAAAACCAACTTATGCTTGCTTAAGGGGAAAGGTGAGTTGGGGTGCTGCATAAAACCAGAGATTGAAATTAACACAGATACCTTTCCATAAGCCAAATATGTAATAGACAAGAGCTACTGCTTGCTCAACGAAGAGGACTCAACACCCCATATTAAACGCCTAAGAATATACCTGACTAGTAAGAATCTTAAAACCTATGGATTTATATGTCTCCGAAAGAGAATCCAGCGTGTGTACAGCGGCATAAACGCAGCAGTGATAGGATTGGTGAGGTTCGGTGAGCAAATGCAGACCCTTTGAAGTCATATTGCATGGTACCCATTCCATGGTTCTCAACTCTCCAGGTTTAAGGGATTCTTCCTTCAGCTAAAACATGCATGTGGAACCCAGAGTATGATCCACCGTGTGATCGGGAAACGTGTTCAAATGTGTCTCAGTTTTCGTCCCCTGGTACTCGGGTGCAACATTCCAGACGCTTTACTAACACTCTCCCCACTTGGAGAGTCAGTGCCTTTAACCTCCTGTTTGGCCCAGTTTGCAATTTCTGTGGAAAATGAAGAGGAATAGGGAGAACCAATGAGAGACTAGCTGGAGGTGTCTGGACGGGCAAATTTAACTCTCATTTCCCACCAGGAAGAGGAATTAACCAAAGGCTCAGCGAGCCATGCTGGAACCACACTAGGGCCTGAAGCAATCCTGCGGTGTTGTGGCCAGCTCACAAGAAAGCGAGTTGAAGAAAGGAGCTCAGGGGCACTGTAATTCACAAACCTTCAGAGTTATAAATGACAGCTATCGTCCAAAAATATATTGAAGTAAGGCTGCCAAGAGGACTTGAAAGCGGGGCAGAATTGCAGGAAACTGATTTCAGGAGGTAGACTGGAATTGCATGTAAAGCATAGGAAAAGAGGCAGAACGTCCACAATGATGCACTTGGCCAAAAAGGACGTATGCTATTTTTCCTGAATATATTCAGGAAAAAACGCATATGCCCTTTTTGGCCAACAAGCAAGCTTGCAAAGGAAATCTGCACTACAATGAAGTCTCACTGCCCCCCGGTCAAAAGGGCCATCTGAAAAAAGTGTAAAATCCAGAAAGGCAGGACAGGCCATGGAGAACTGGGAGCCTAGTTAGACTGATGTGCGGGATGTAAATTTCCAACAGCCACTCTGGAGAAGTGTATGGTGTTTCCTGAAACATCTGAAAAACAAAGCAACAGAGCCTAGGGCACTTCCATTTTTGGTCCTATAGATTAGGGAAATTAAAATCAAAAAGACACAGCCTCCCCAAAGTTTGGGAAGGCTCTGTTTACAAGAACCTCGTTTACGGTACAAGTTCAATATCGCAGAAAGCGAAAAATGGATAAAGAAGTTGTGGTACTTACGTACAATGCAATATCACTCAGCAATGAAATCTATGTCATCAGGCCAGTAGCAGCATAATGAGTGGATTCAGGTACGATGATTCTATGTGAAATAAGTCACACATAAAAAGAAGCATCATAAGATATCACTAATACACGGAATGTAAACTTGGCTACACAGGAACTGAATTACAAAACAGAATAGGGTCTCAAATGTAGAAAACCAACTTATGCTTGCTTAAGGGGAAAGGTGAGTTGGGGTGCTGCATAAAACCAGAGATTGAAATTAGCACAGATACCTTTCCATAAGTCAAATATGTAATAGACAAGAGCTACTGCTTCCTCAACGAAGTGGACTCAACACCCCATATTAAACGCCTAAGAATATACCTGACTAGTAAGAATCTTAAAACCTATGGATTTATATGTCTCCAAAAGAGAATCCAGCGTGTGTACAGCGGCATAAACGCAGCAGTGATAGGATTGGTGAGGTTCGGTGAGCAAATGCAGACCCTTTGAAGTCATATTGCATGGTACCCATTCCATGGGTCTCAACTCTCCAGGTTTAAGGGATTCTTCCTTCAGCTAAAACATGCATGTGGAACCCAGAGTATGATCCACCGTGTGATCGGGAAACGTGTTCCAATGTGTCTCAGTTTTCATCCCCTGGTACTCGGGTGCAACATTCCAGACGCTTTACTAACACTCTCCCCACTTGGAGAGTCAGTGCCTTTAACCTCCTGTTTGGCCCAGTTTGCAATTTCTGCGGAAAATGAACAGGAATAGGGAGAACCAATGAGAGACTAGCTGGAGGTGTCTGGACGGGCAAATTTAACTCTCATTTCCCACCAGGAAGAGGAATTAACCAAAGGCTCAGCGAGCCATGCCGGAACCACACTAGGGCCTGAAGCAATCCTGCGGTGTTGCGGCCAGCTCACAAAAAAGCCAGTTGAAAAAAGGAGCTCAGGGGCACTGTAATTCACAAAGCTTCAGAGTTATAAATGACAGCTATCGTCCAAAAATATATTGAAGTAAGGCTGCCAAGAGGACTTGAAAGCGGGGCAGAATTGCAGGAAACCGATTTCAGGAGGTAGACTGGAATTGCATGTAAAGCATAGGAAAAGAGGCAGAACGTCCACAATGATGCACTTGGCCAAAAAGGGCGTATGCGTTTTTTCCTGAATATATTCAGGAAAAAACGCATATGCCCTTTTTGGCCAACCAAGCAAGCTTGCAAAGGAAATCTGCACTACAATGAAGTCTCACTGCCCCCCGGTCAAAAGGGCCATCTGAAAAAAGTGTAAAATCCAGAAAGGCAGGACAGGCCATGGAGAACTGGGAGCCTTCTTATGCTGATGGGCGGGATGTAAATTGCCAACAGCCACTCTGGAGAAGTGTATGGTGTTTCCTGAAACATCTAAAAAACCAAAGCAACAGAGCCTAGGGCACTTCCACTTATGGTCCTATAGATTAGGGAAATTAAAATCAAAAAGACACAGCCACCCCAAAGTTTGGGACGGCTATGTTTACAAGAACCTCGTTTACGGTACAAGTTCAATATCGCAGAAAGTGAAAAATGGATAAAGAAGTTGCGGTACTTACGTACAATGCAATATCACTCAGCAATGAAATCTATGTCATCAGGCCAGTAGCAGCATAATGAGTGGATTCAGGTACGATGATTCTAAGTGAAATAAGTCACAGAGAAAAGGAAACATCATAAGGTATCACTAATACACGGAATGTAAACTTGGCTACACAGGAACTGAATTACAAAACAGAATAGGGTCTCAAATGTAGAAAACCAACTTATGCTTGCTTAAGGGGAAAGGTGAGTTGGGGTGCTGCATAAAACCAGAGATTGAAATTAGCACAGATACCTTTCCATAAGCCAAATATGTAATAGACAAGAGCTACTGCTTGCTCAACGAAGTGGACTCAACACCCCATATTAAACGCCTAAGAATATACCTGACTAGTAAGAATCTTAAAACCTATGGATTTATATGTCTCCGAAAGAGAATCCAGCGTGTGTACAGCGGCATAAACGCAGCAGTGATAGGATTGGTGAGGTTCGGTGAGCAAATGCAGACCCTTTGAAGTCATATTGCATGGTACCCATTCCATGGGTCTCAACTCTCCAGGTTTAAGGGATTCTTCCTTCAGCTAAAACATGCATGTGGAACCCAGAGTATGATCCACCGTGTGATCGGGAAACGTGTTCAAATGTGTCTCAGTTTTTGTCCCCTGGTCCTCAGGTGCAACATTCCAGACGCTTTACTAACACTCTCCCCACTTGGAGAGTCAGTGCCTTTAACCTCCTGTTTGGTCCAGTTTGCAATTTCTGCGGAAAATGAACAGGAATGGGGAGAACCAATGAGAGACTAGCTGGAGGTGTCTGGACGGGCAAATTTAACTCTCATTTCCCACCAGGAAGAGGAATTAACCAAAGGCTCAGCGAGCCATGCCGGAACCACACTAGGGCCTGAAGCAATCCTGCGGTGTTGCGGCCAGCTCACAAGAAAGCGAGTTGAAGAAAGGAGCTCAGGGGCACTGTCATTCACAAACCTGCAGAGTTCTAAATGACAGCTATCATCCAAAAATATATTGAAGTAAGGCTGGCAAGAGGACTTGAAAGCGGGGCAGAATTGCAGGAAACCGATTTCAGGAGGTAGACTGGAATTGCATGTAAAGCATAGGAAAAGAGGCAGAACGTCCACAATGATGCACTTGGCCAAAAAGGGCGTATGCGTTTTTTCCTGAATATATTCAGGAAAAAACGCATACGTCCTTTTTGGCCAACCAAGCAAGCTTGCAAAGGAAATCTGCACTATAATGAAGTCTCACTGCCCCCCGGTCAAAAGGGCCATCTGAAAAAAGTGTAAAATCCAGAAAGGCAGGACAGGCCATGGAGAACTGGGAGCCTAGTTAGACTGATGTGCGGGATGTAAATTTCCAACAGCCACTCTGGAGAAGTGTATGGTGTTTCCTGAAACATCTAAAAAACAAAGCAACAGAGCCTAGGGCACTTCCACTTATGGTCCTATAGATTAGGGAAATTAAAATCAAAAAGACACAGCCACCCCAAAGTTTGGGACGGCTCTGTTTACAAGAACCTCATTTACGGTAGAAGTTCAATATCGCAGAAAGCGAAAAATGGATAAAGAAGTTGTGGTACTTACGTACAATGCAATATCACTCAGCAATGTAATCTATGTCATCAGGCCAGTAGCAGCATAATGAGTGGATTCAGGTACGATGATTCTAAGTGAAATAAGTCACACAGAAAAGGAAACATCATAAGGTATCACTAATACACGAAATGTAAACTTGGCTACACAGGAACTGAATTACAAAACAGAATAGGGTCTCAAATGTAGAAAACCAACTTATGCTTGCTTAAGGGGAAAGGTGAGTTGGGGTGCTGCATAAAACCAGAGATTGAAATTAGCACAGATACCTTTCCATAAGTCAAATATGTAATAGACAAGAGCTACTGCTTCCTCAACGAAGTGGACTCAACACCCCATATTAAACGCCTAAGAATATACCTGACTAGTAAGAATCTTAAAACCTATGGATTTATATGTCTCCAAAAGAGAATCCAGCGTGTGTACAGCGGCATAAACGCAGCAGTGATAGGATTGGTGAGGTTCGGTGAGCAAATGCAGACCCTTTGAAGTCATATTGCATGGGACCCATTCCATGGTTCTCAACTCTCCAGGTTTAAGGGATTCTTCCTTCAGCTAAAACATGCATGTGGAACCCAGAGTATGATCCACCGTGTGATCGGGAAACGTGTTCAAATGTGTCTCAGTTTTCGTCCCCTGGTACTCGGGTGCAACATTCCAGACGCTTTACTAACACTCTCCCCACTTGGAGAGTCAGTGCCTTTAACCTCCTGTTTGGCCCAGTTTGCAATTTCTGCGGAAAATGAACAGGAATAGGGAGAACCAATGAGAGACTAGCTGGAGGTGTCTGGACGGGCAAATTTAACTCTCATTTCCCACCAGGAAGAGGAATTAACCAAAGGCTCAGCGAGCCATGCCGGAACCACACTAGGGCCTGAAGCAATCCTGCGGTGTTGCGGCCAGCTCACAAAAAAGCCAGTTGAAAAAAGGAGCTCAGGGGCACTGTAATTCACAAAGCTTCAGAGTTATAAATGACAGCTATCGTCCAAAAATATATTGAAGTAAGGCTGCCAAGAGGACTTGAAAGCGGGGCAGAATTGCAGGAAACCGATTTCAGGAGGTAGACTGGAATTGCATGTAAAGCATAGGAAAAGAGGCAGAACGTCCACAATGATGCACTTGGCCAAAAAGGGCGTATGCGTTTTTTCCTGAATATATTCAGGAAAAAACGCATATGCCCTTTTTGGCCAACAAGCAAGCTTGCAAAGGAAATCTGCACTACAATGAAGTCTCACTGCCCCCCGGTCAAAAGGGCCATCTGAAAAAAGTGTAAAATCCAGAAAGGCAGGACAGGCCATGGAGAACTGGGAGCCTAGTTAGACTGATGTGCGGGATGTAAATTTCCAACAGCCACTCTGGAGAAGTGTATGGTGTTTCCTGAAACATCTGAAAAACAAAGCAACAGAGCCTAGGGCACTTCCATTTTTGGTCCTATAGATTAGGGAAATTAAAATCAAAAAGACACAGGCACCCCAAAGTTTGGGAAGGCTCTGTTTACAAGAACCTCGTTTACGGTACAAGTTCAATATCGCAGAAAGCGAAAAATGGATAAAGAAGTTGTGGTACTTACGTACAATGCAATATCACTCAGCAATGAAATCTATGTCATCAGGCCAGTAGCAGCATAATGAGTGGATTCAGGTACGATGATTCTAAGTGAAATAAGTCACACAGAAAAAGAAACATCATAAGGTATCACTAATACACGGAATGTAAACTTGGCTACACAGGAACTGAATTACAAAACAGAATAGGGTCTCAAATGTAGAAAACCAACTTATGCTTGCTTAAGGGGAAAGGTGAGTTGGGGTGCTGCATAAAACCAGAGATTGAAATTAGCACAGATACCTTTCCATAAGCAAAATATGTAATAGACTAGAGCTACTGCTTGCTCAACGAAGTGGACTCAACACCCCATATTAAACGCCTAAGAATATACCTGACTAGTAAGAATCTTAAAACCTATGGATTTATATGTCTCCAAAAGAGAATCCAGCATGTGTACAGCGGCATAAACGCAGCAGTGATAGGATTGGTGAGGTTCGGTGAGCAAATACAGACCCTTTGAAGTCATATTGCATGGTACCCATTCCATGGTTCTCAACTCTCCAGGTTTAAGGGATTCTTCCTTCAGCTAAAACATGCATGTGGAACCCAGAGTATGATCCACCGTGTGATCGGGAAACGTGTTCAAATGTGTCTCAGTTTTCGTCCCCTGGTACTCGGGTGCAACATTCCAGACGCTTTACTAACACTCTCCCCACTTGGAGAGTCAGTGCCTTTAACCTCCTGTTTGGCCCAGTTTGCAATTTCTGCGGAAAATGAACAGGAATAGGGAGAACCAATGAGAGACTAGCTGGAGGTGTCTGGACGGGCAAATTTAACTCTCATTTCCCACCAGGAAGAGGAATTAACCAAAGGCTCAGCGAGCCATGCCGGAACCACACTAGGGCCTGAAGCAATCCTGCGCTGTTGCGGCCAGCTCAGAAGAAAGCGAGTTGAAGAAAGGAGCTCAGGGGCACTGTAATTCACAAACCTTCAGAGTTATAAATGACAGCTATCGTCCAAAAATATATTGAAGTAAGGCTGCCAAGAGGACTTGAAAGCGGGGCGGAATTGCAGGAAACCGATTTCAGGAGGTAGACTGGAATTGCATGTAAAGCATAGGAAAAGAGGCAGAACGTCCACAATGATGCACTTGGCCAAAAAGGGCGTATGCGTTTTTTCCTGAATATATTCAGGAAAAAACGCATACGCCCTTTTTGGCCAACCAAGCAAGCTTGCAAAGGAAATCTGCACTACAATGAAGTCTCACTGCCCCCCGGTCAAAAGGGCCATCTGAAAAAACTGTAAAATCCAGAAAGGCAGGACAGGCCATGGAGAACTGGGAGCCTTCTTATGCTGATGGGCGGGATGTAAATTGCCAACAGCCACTCTGGAGAAGTGTATGGGGTTTCCTGAAACATCTAAAAAACAAAGCAACAGAGCCTAGGGCACTTCCACTTATGGTCCTATAGATTAGGGAAATTAAAATCAAAAAGACACAGCCACCCCAAAATTTGGGACGGCTGTGTTTACAAGAACCTCGTTTACGGTACAAGTTCAATATCGCAGAAAGCGAAAAATGGATAAAGAAGTTGTGGTACTTACGTACAATGCAATATCACTCAGCAATGAAATCTATGTCATCAGGCCAGTAGCAGCATAATGAGTGGATTCAGGTACGATGATTCTAAGTGAAATAAGTCACACATAAAAAGAAGCATCATAAGATATCACTAATACACGGAATGTAAACTTGGCTACACAGGAACTGAATTACAAAACAGAATAGGGTCTCAAATGTAGAAAACCAACTTATGCTTGCTTAAGGGGAAAGGTGACTTGGGGTGCTGCATAAAACCAGAGATTGAAATTAGCACAGATACCTTTCCATAAGCCAAATATGTAATAGACAAGAGCTACTGCTTGCTCAACGAAGTGGACTCAACACCACATATTAAACGCCTAAGAATATACCTGACTAGTAAGAATCTTAAAACCTATGGATTTATATGTCTCCGAAAGAGAATCCAGCGTGTGTACAGCGGCATAAACGCAGCAGTGATAGGATTGGTGAGGTTCGGTGAGCAAATGCAGACCCTTTGAAGTCATATTGCATGGTACCCATTCCATGGTTCTCAACTCTCCAGGTTTAAGGGATTCTTCCTTCAGCTAAAACATGCATGTGGAACCCAGAGTATGATCCACCGTGTGATCGGGAAACGTGTTCAAATGTGTCTCAGTTTTTGTCCCCTGGTACTCGGATGCAACATTCCAGACGCTTTACTAACACTCTCCCCACTTGGAGAGTCAGTGCCTTTAACCTCCTATTTGGCCCAGTTTGCAATTTTTGTGGAAAATGAACAGGAATAGGGAGAACCAATGAGAGACTAGCTGGAGGTGTCTGGACGGGCAAATTTAACTCTCATTTCCCACCAGGAAGAGGAATTAACCAAAGGCTCAGCGAGCCATGCTGGAACCACACTAGGGCCTGAAGCAATCCTGCGGTGTTGTGGCCAGCTCACAAGAAAGCGAGTTGAAGAAAGGAGCTCAGGGGCACTGTAATTCACAAACCTTCAGAGTTATAAATGACAGCTATCGTCCAAAAATATATTGAAGTAAGGCTGCCAAGAGGACTTGAAAGCGGGGAAGAATTGCAGGAAACCGATTTCAGGAGGTAGACTGGAATTGCATGTAAAGCATAGGAAAAGAGGCAGAACGTCCACAATGATGCACTTAGCCAAAATGGACGTATGCTTTTTTTCCTGAATATATTCAGGAAAAAACGCATATGCCCTTTTTGGCCAACAAGCAAGCTTGCAAAGGAAATCTGCACTACAATGAAGTCTCACTGCCCCCCGGTCAAAAGGGCCATCTGAAAAAAGTGTAAAATCCAGAAAGGCAGGACAGGCCATGGAGAACTGGGAGCCTAGTTAGACTGATGTGCGGGATGTAAATTTCCAACAGCCACTCTGGAGAAGTGTATGGTGTTTCCTGAAACATCTGAAAAACAAAGCAACAGAGCCTAGGGCACTTCCATTTTTGGTCCTATAGATTAGGGAAATTAAAATCAAAAAGAAACAGCCTCCCCAAAGTTTGGGAAGGCTCTGTTTACAAGAACCTCGTTTACGGTACAAGTTCAATATCGCAGAAAGTGAAAAATGGATAAAGAAGTTGTGGTACTTACGTACAATGCAATATCACTCAGCAATGAAATCTATGTCATCAGGCCAGTAGCAGCATAATGAGTGGATTCAGGTACGATGATTCTAAGTGAAATAAGTCACACAGAAAAGGAAACATCATAAGGTATCACTAATACACGGAATGTAAACTTGGCTACACAGGAACTGAATTACAAAACAGAATAGGGTCTCAAATGTAGAAAACCAACTTATGCTTGCTTAAGGGGAAAGGTGAGTTGGGGTGCTGCATAAAACCAGAGATTGAAATTAGCACAGATACCTTTCCATAAGCAAAATATGTAATAGACTAGAGCTACTGCTTGCTCAACGAAGTGGACTCAACACCCCATATTAATCGCCTAAGAATATACCTGACTAGTAAGAATCTTAAAACCTATGGATTTATATGTCTCCGAAAGAGAATCCAGCATGTGTACAGCGGCATAAACGCAGCAGTGATAGGATTGGTGCGGTTCGGTGAGCAAATGCAGACCCTTTGAAGTCATATTGCATGGTACCCATTCCATGGGTCTCAACTCTCCAGGTTTAAGGGATTCTTCCTTCAGCTAAAACATGCATGTGGAACCCAGAGTATGATCCACCGTGTGATCGGGAAATGTGTTCAAATGTGTCTCAGTTTTCGTCCCCTGGTACTCGGGTGCAACATTCCAGACGCTTTACTAACACTCTCCCCACTTGGAGAGTCAGTGCCTTTAACCTCCTGTTTGGCCCAGTTTGCAATTTCTGCGGAAAATGAACAGGAATAGGGAGAACCAATGAGAGACTAGCTGGAGGTGTCTGGACGGGCAAATTTAACTCTCATTTCCCACCAGGAAGAGGAATTAACCAAAGGCTCAGCGAGCCATGCCGGAACCACACTAGGGCCTGAAGCAATCCTGCGGTTTGTGGCCAGCTCACAAGAAAGCGAGTTGAAGAAAGGAGCTCAGGGGCACTGTAATTCACAAACCTTCAGAGTTATAAATGACAGCTATCGTCCAAAAATATATTGAAGTAAGGCTGCCAAGAGGACTTGAAAGCGGGGCGGAATTGCAGGAAACCGATTTCAGGAGGTAGACTGGAATTGCATGTAAAGCATAGGAAAAGAGGCAGAACGTCCACAATGATGCACTTGGCCAAAAAGGGCGTATGCGTTTTTTCCTGAATATATTCAGGAAAAAACGCATACGCCCTTTTTGGCCAACCAAGCAAGCTTGCAAAGGAAATCTGCACTACAATGAAGTCTCACTGCCCCCCGGTCAAAAGGGCCATCTGAAAAAACTGTAAAATCCAGAAAGGCAGGACAGGCCATGGAGAACTGGGAGCCTTCTTATGCTGATGGGCGGGATGTAAATTGCCAACAGCCACTCTGGAGAAGTGTATGGTGTTTCCTGAAACATCTAAAAAACAAAGCAACAGAGCCTAGGGCACTTCCACTTATGGTCCTATAGATTAGGGAAATTAAAATCAAAAAGACACAGCCACCCCAAAATTTGGGACGGCTGTGTTTACAAGAACCTCGTTTACGGTACAAGTTCAATATCGCAGAAAGCGAAAAATGGATAAAGAAGTTGTGGTACTTACGTACAATGCAATATCACTCAGCAATGAAATCTATGTCATCAGGCCAGTAGCAGCATAATGAGTGGATTCAGGTACGATGATTCTAAGTGAAATAAGTCACACATAAAAAGAAGCATCATAAGATATCACTAATACATGGAATGTAAACTTGGCTACACAGGAACTGAATTACAAAACAGAATAGGGTCTCAAATGTAGAAAACCAACTTATGCTTGCTTAAGGGGAAAGGTGACTTGGGGTGCTGCATAAAACCAGAGATTGAAATTAGCACAGATACCTTTCCATAAGCCAAATATGTAATAGACAAGAGCTACTGCTTGCTCAACGAAGTGGACTCAACACCACATATTAAACGCCTAAGAATATACCTGACTAGTAAGAATCTTAAAACCTATGGATTTATATGTCTCCGAAAGAGAATCCAGCGTGTGTACAGCGGCATAAACGCAGCAGTGATAGGATTGGTGAGGTTCGGTGAGCAAATGCAGACCCTTTGAAGTCATATTGCATGGTACCCATTCCATGGGTCTCAACTCTCCAGGTTTAAGGGATTCTTCCTTCAGCTAAAACATGCATGTGGAACCCAGAGGATGATCCACCGTGTGATCGGGAAACGTGTTCAAATGTGTCTCAGTTTTCGTCCCCTGGTACTCGGGTGCAACATTCCAGATGCTTTACTAACACTCTCCCCACTTGGAGAGTCAGTGCCTTTAACCTCCTGTTTGGCCCAGTTTGCAATTTCTGTGGAAAATGAAGAGGAATAGGGAGAACCAATGAGAGACTAGCTGGAGGTGTCTGGACGGGCAAATTTAACTCTCATTTCCCACCAGGAAGAGGAATTAACCAAAGGCTCAGCGAGCCATGCCGGAACCACACTAGGGCCTGAAGCAATCCTGCGGTGTTGCGGCCAGCTCACAAGAAAGCCAGTTGAAAAAAGGAGCTCAGGGGCACTGTAATTCACAAACCTTCAGAGTTATAAATGACAGCTATCGTCCAAAAATATATTGAAGTAAGGCTGCCAAGAGGACTTGAAAGCAGGGCAGAATTGCAGTAAACCGATTTCAGGAGGTAGACTGGAATTGCATGTAAAGCATAGGAAAAGAGGCAGACCGTCCACAATGATGCACTTGGCCAAAAAGGGCGTATGCGTTTTTTCCTGAATATATTCAGGAAAAAACGCATAAGCCCTTTTTGGCCAACCAAGCAAGCTTGCAAAGGAAATCTGCACTACAATGAAGTCTCACTGCCCCCTGGTCAAAAGGGCCATCTGAAAAACCTGTAAAATCCAGAAAGGCAGGACAGGCCATGGAGAACTGGGAGCCTTCTTATGCTGATGGGCGGGATGTAAATCGCAAACAGCCACTCTGGAGAAGTGTATGGTGTTTCCTTAAACATCTAAAAAACAAAGCAACAGAGCCTAGGGCACTTCCACTTATGGTCCTATAGCTTAGGGAAATTAAAATCAAAAAGACACAGCCACCCCAAAGTTTGGGTCGGCTCTGTTTACAAGAACCTCGTTTATGGTACAAGTTCAATATCGCAGAAAGCGAAAAATGGATAAAGAAGTTGTGGTACTTACGTACAATGCAATATCACACAGCAATGAAATCTATGTCATCAGGCCAGTAGCAGCATAATGAGTGGATTCAGGTACGATGATTCTAAGTGAAATAAGTCACACAGAAAAAGAAACATCATAAGGTATCACTAATACACGGAATGTAAACTTGGCTACACAGGAACTGAATTACAAAACAGAATAGGGTCTCAAATGTGGAAAACCAACTTATGCTTGCTTAAGGGGAAAGGTGAGTTGGGGTGCTGCATAAAACCAGAGATTGAAATTAGCACAGATACCTTTCCATAAGCCAAATATGTAATAGACAAGAGCTACTGCTTGCTCAACGAAGTGGACTCAACACCCCATATTAAACGCCTAAGAATATACCTGACTAGTAAGAATCTTAAAACCTATGGATTTATATGTCTCCGAAAGAGAATCCAGCGTGTGTACAGCGGCATAAACGCAGCAGTGATAGGATTGGTGAGGTTCGGTGAGCAAATGCAGACCCTTTGAAGTCATATTGCATGGTACCCATTCCATGGGTCTCAACTCTCCAGGTTTAAGGGATTCTTCCTTCAGCTAAAACATGCATGTGGAACCCAGAGTATGATCCACCGTGTGATCGGGAAACGTGTTCAAATGTGTCTCAGTTTTAGTCCCCTGGTACTCGGATGCAACATTCCAGACGCTTTACTAACACTCTCCCCACTTGGAGAGTCAGTGCCTTTAACCTCCTGTTTGGCCCAGTTTGCAATTTTTGTGGAAAATGAACAGAAATAGGGAGAACCAATGAGAGACTAGCTGGAGGTGTCTGGACGGGCAAATTTAACTCTCATTTCCCACCAGGAAGAGGAATTAACCAAAGGCTCAGCGAGCCATGCTGGAACCACACTAGGGCCTGAAGCAATCCTGCGGTGTTGTGGCCAGCTCACAAGAAAGCGAGTTGAAGAAAGGAGCTCAGGGGCACTGTAATTCACAAACCTTCAGAGTTATAAATGACAGCTATCGTCCAAAAATATATTGAAGTAAGGCTGCCAAGAGGACTTTAAAGCGGGGAAGAATTGCAGGAAACCGATTTCAGGAGGTAGACTGGAATTGCATATAAAGCATAGGAAAAGAGGCAGAACGTCCACAATGATGCACTTGGCCAAAAAGGGCGTATGCATTTTTTCCTGAATATATTCCTGAATATATTCAGGAAAAAACGCATACGCCCTTTTTGGCCAACCAAGCAAGCTTGCAAAGGAAACCTGCACTACAATGAAGTCTCACTGCCCCCCGGTCAAAAGGGCCATCTGAAAAAAGTGTAAAATCCAGAAAGGCAGGACAGGCCATGGAGAACTGGGAGCCTTCTTATGCTGATGGGTGGGATGTAAATTGCAAACAGCCACTCTGGAGAAGTGTATGGGGTTTCCTGAAATATCTAAAAAACAAAGCAACAGAGCCTAGGGCACTTCCACTTATGGTCCTATAGCTTAGGGAAATTAAAATCAAAAAGACACAGCCACCCCAAGTTTGGGACGGCTCTGTTTACAAGAACCTCGTTTACGGTACAAGTTCAATATCGCAGAAAGCGAAAAATGGATAAAGAAGTTGTGGTACTTACGTACAATGCAATACCACTCAGCAATGAAATCTATGTCATCAGGCCAGTAGCAGCATAATGAGTGGATTCAGGTACGATGATTCTAAGTGAAATAAATCACACAGAAAAGAAACATCATAAGGTATCACTAATACACGGAATGTAAACATGGCTACACAGGAACTGAATTACAAAACAGAATAGGGTCTCAAATGAAGAAAACCAACTTACGCTTGCTTAAGAGGAAAGTTTAGTTGGGGTGCTGCATAAAACCAGAGATTGAAATTAACACAGATACATTTCCATAAGCCAAATATGTAATAGACAAGAGCTACTGCTTGCTCAACGAAGTGGACTCAACACCACATATTAAACGCCTAAGAATATACCTGACTAGTAAGAATCTTAAAACCTATGGATTTATATGTCTCCGAAAGAGAATCCAGCGTGTTTACAGCGGCATAAACGCAGCAGTGATAGGATTGGTGAGGTTCGGTGAGCAAATGCAGACCCTTTGAAGTCATATTGCATGGTACCCATTCCATGGTTCTCAACTCTCCAGGTTTAAGGGATTCTTCCTTCAGCTAAAACATGCATGTGGAACCCAGAGTATGATCCACCGTGTGATCGGGAAACGTGTTCAAATGTGTCTCAGTTTTCGTCCCCTGGTACTCGGGTGCAACATTCCAGACGCTTTACTAACACTCTCCCCACTTGGAGAGTCAGTGCCTTTAACCTCCTGTTTGGCCCAGTTTGCAATTTCTGTGGAAAATGAAGAGGAATAGGGAGAACCAATGAGAGACTAGCTGGAGGTGTCTGGACGGGCAAATTTAACTCTCATTTCCCACCAGGAAGAGGAATTAACCAAAGGCTCAGCGAGCCATGCCGAAACCACACTAGGGCCTGAAGCAATCCTGCGGTGTTGCGGCCAGCTCACAAGAAAGCGAGTTGAAGAAAGTAGCTCAGGGGCACTGTAATTCACAAACCTGCAGAGTTATAAATGACAGCTATCATCCAAAAATATATAGAAGTAAGGCTGCCAAGAGGACTTGAAAGCGGGGCAGAATTGCAGGAAACCGATTTCAGGAGGTAGACTGGAATTGCATGAAAAGCATAGGAAAAGAGGCAGAACGTCCACAATGATGCACTTGGCCAAAAAGGGCGTATGCGTTTTTTCCTGAATATATTCAGGAAAAAACGCATACGCCCTTTTTGGCCAACCAAGCAAGCTTGCAAAGGAAATCTGCACTACAATGAAGTCTCACTGCCCCCCGGTCAAAAGGGCCATCTGAAAAAACTGTAAAATCCAGAAAGGCAGGACAGGCCAGGGAGAACTGGGAGCCTTCTTATGCTGATGGGCGGGATGTAAATTGCCAACAGCCACTCTGGAGAAGTGTATGGTGTTTCCTGAAACATCTAAAAAACAAAGCAACAGAGCCTAGGGCACTTCCACTTATGGTCCTATAGATTAGGGAAATTAAAATCAAAAAGACACAGCCACCCCAGAGTTTGGGACGGCTCTGTTTACAAGAACCTCATTTACGGTACAAGTTCAATATTGCAGAAAGCGAAAAATGGATAAAGAAGTTGTGGTACTTACGTACAATGCAATACCACTCAGCAATGAAATCTATGTCATCAGGCCAGTAGCAGCATAATGAGTGGATTCAGGTACGATGATTCTAAGTGAAATATGTCACACAGAAAAAGAAACATCATAAGATATCACTAATACACGGAATGTAAACTTGGCTACACAGGAACTGAATTACAAAACAGAATAGGGTCTCAAATGTAGAAAACCAACTTATGCTTGCTTAAGGGGAAAGGTGAGTTGGGGTGCTGCATAAAACCAGAGATTGAAATTAGCACAGATACCTTTCCATAAGCCAAATATGTAATAGACAAGAGCTACTGCTTGCTCAACGAAGTGGACTCAACACCCCATATTAAACGCCTAAGAATATACCTGACTAGTAAGAATCTTAAAACCTATGGATTTATATGTCTCCGAAAGAGAATCCAGCGTGTGTACAGCGGCATAAATGCAGCAGTGATAGGATTGCTGAGGTTCGGTGAGCAAATGCAGACCCTTTGAAGTCATATTGCATGGTACCCATTCCAAGGTTCTCAACTCTCCAGGTTTAAGGGATTCTTCCTTCAGCTAAAACATGCATGTGGAACCCAGAGTATGATCCACCGTGTGATTGGGAAACGTGTTCAAATGTGTCTCAGTTTTCGTCCCCTGGTACTCGGGTGCAACATTCCAGATGCTTTACTAACACTCTCCCCACTTGGAGAGTCAGTGCCTTTAAACTCCTGTTTGACCCAGTTTGCAATTTCTGCGGAAAATGAACAGGAATAGGGAGAACCAATGAGAGACTAGCTGGAGGTGTCTGGACGGGCAAATTTTACTCTCATTTCCCACCAGGAAGAGGAATTAACCAAAGGCTCAGCGAGCCGTGCCGGAACCACACTAGGGCCTGAATCAATCCTGCGATGTTGCGGCCAGCTCACAAGAAAGCGAGTTGAAGAAAGTAGCTCAGGGGCACTGTAATTCATAAAACTTCAGAGTTCTAAATGACAGCTAACGTCCAAAAATATATTGAAGTAAGGCTGCCAAGAGGACTTGAAAGCGGGGCAGAATTGCAGGAAACCGTTTTCAGGAGGTAGACTGGAATTGCATGTAAAGCATAAGAAAAGAGGCAGACCGTCCACAATGATGCACTTGGCCAAAAAGGGCATATGCGTTTTTTCCTGAATATATTCAGGAAAAAACGCATATGCCCTTTTTGGCCAACCAAGCAAGCTTGCAAAGGAAATCTGCACTACAATGAAGTCTCACTGCCCCCTGGTCAAAAGGGCCATCTGAAAAAAGTGTAAAATCCAGAAAGGCAGGACAGACCATGGAGAACTGGGAGCCTACTTAGGCTGATGGGCGGGATGAAAATTGCCAACAGCCACTCTGGAGAAGTGTATGGTGTTTCCTGAAACATCTGAAAAACAAAGCAACAGAGCCTAGGGCACTTCCATTTTTGGTCCTATAGATTAGGGAAATTAAAATCAAAAAGACACAGCCACCCCAAAGTTTGGGACAGCTCTGTTTACAAGAACCTCATTTACGATACAAGTTCAATATCGCAGAAAGCGAAAAATGGATAAAGAAGTTGTGGTACTTACGTACAATGAAATATCACTCAGCAATGAAATCTATGTCATCAGGCCAGTAGCAGCATAATGAGTGGATTCAGGTATGATGATTCTAAGTAAAATAAGTCACACAGAAAAAGAAACATCATAAGGTATCACTAATACACGGAATGTAAACTTGGCTACACAGGAACTGAATTACAAAACAGAATAGGGTCTCAAATGTAGAAAACCAACTTATGCTTGCTTAAGGGGAAAGGTGAGTTGGGGTGCTGCATAAAACCAGAGATTGAAATTAACACAGATACCTTTCCATAAGCCAAATATGTAATAGACAAGAGCTACTGCTTGCTCAACGAAGAGGACTCAACACCCCATATTAAACGCCTAAGAATATACCTGACTAGTAAGAATCTTAAAACCTATGGATTTATATGTCTCCGAAAGAGAATCCAGCGTGTGTACAGCGGCATAAACGCAGCAGTGATAGGATTGGTGAGGTTCGGTGAGCAAATGCAGACCCTTTGAAGTCATATTGCATGGTACCCATTCCATGGGTCTCAACTCTCCAGGTTTAAGGGATTCTTCCTTCAGCTAAAACATGCATGTGGAACCCAGAGTATGATCCACCGTGTGATCGGGAAACGTGTTCAAATGTGTCTCAGTTTTCGTCCCCTGGTACTCGGGTGCAACATTCCAGACGCTTTACTAACACTCTCCCCACTTGGAGAGTCAGTGCCTTTAACCTCCTGTTTGGCCCAGTTTGCAATTTCTGTGGAAAATGAAGAGGAATAGGGAGAACCAATGAGAGACTAGCTGGAGGTGTCTGGACGGGCAAATTTAACTCTCATTTCCCACCAGGAAGAGGAATTAACCAAAGGCTCAGTGAGCCATGCTGGAACCACACTAGGGCCTGAAGCAATCCTGCGGTGTTGTGGCCAGCTCACAAGAAAGCGAGTTGAAGAAAGGAGCTCAGGGGCACTGTAATTCACAAACCTTCAGAGTTATAAATGACAGCTATCGTCCAAAAATATATTGAAGTAAGGCTGCCAAGAGGACTTGAAAGCGGGGCAGAATTGCAGGAAACCGATTTCAGGAGGTAGACTGGAATTGCATGTAAAGCATAGGAAAAGAGGCAGAACGTCCACAATGATGCACTTGGCCAAAAAGGACGTATGCTATTTTTCCTGAATATATTCAGGAAAAAACGCATATGCCCTTTTTGGCCAACAAGCAAGCTTGCAAAGGAAATCTGCACTACAATGAAGTCTCACTGCCCCCCGGTCAAAAGGGCCATCTGAAAAAAGTGTAAAATCCAGAAAGGCAGGACAGGCCATGGAGAACTGGGAGCCTAGTTAGACTGATGTGCGGGATGTAAATTTCCAACAGCCACTCTGGAGAAGTGTATGGTGTTTCCTGAAACATCTGAAAAACAAAGCAACAGAGCCTAGGGCACTTCCACTTATGGTCCTATAGATTAGGGAAATTAAAATCAAAAAGACACAGCCACCCCAAAGTTTGGGACGGCTCTGTTTACAAGAACCTCATTTACGGTACAAGTTCAATATCGCAGAAAGCGAAAAATGGATAAAGAAGTTGTGGTACTTACGTACAATGCAATATCACTCAGCAATGAAATCTATGTCATCAGGCCAGTAGCAGCATAATGAGTGAATTCAGGTATGATGATTCTAAGTAAAATAAGTCACACAGAAAAAGAAACATCATGAGGTATCACTAATACACGGAATGTAAACTTGGCTACACAGGAACTGAATTACAAAACAGAATAGGGTCTCAAATGTAGAAAACCAACTTATGCTTGCTTAAGGGGAAAGGTGAGTTGGGGTGCTGCATAAAACCAGAGATTGAAATTAGCACAGATACATTTCCATAAGTCAAATATGTAATAGACAAGAGCTACTGCATGCTCAACGAAGTGGACTCAACACCCCATATTAAACGCCTAAGAATATACCTGACTAGTAAGAATCTTAAAGCCTATGGATTTATATGTCTCCGAAAGAGAATCCAGCGTGTGTACAGCAGCATAAACGCAGCAGTGATAGGATTGGTGAGGTTCGGTGAGCAAATGCAGACCCTTTGAAGTCATATTGCATGGTACCCATTCCATGGGTCTCAACTCTCCAGGTTTAAGGGATTCTTCCTTCAGCTAAAACATGCATGTGGAACCCAGAGTATGATCCACCGTGTGATCGGGAAACGTGTTCAAATGTGTCTCAGTTTTCGTCCCCTGGTACTCGGGTGCAACATTCCAGATGCTTTACTAACACTCTCCCCACTTGGAGAGTCAGTGCCTTTAACCTCCTGTTTGGCCCAGTTTGCAATTTCTGTGGAAAATGAACAGGAATAGGGAGAACCAATGAGAGACTAGCTGGAGGTGTCTGGACGGGCAAATTTAACTCTCATTTGCCACCAGGAAGAGGAATTAACCAAAGGCTCAGCGAGCCATGCCGGAACCACACTAGGGCCTGAAGCAATCCTGCGGTGTTGCGGCCAGCTCACAATAAAGCCAGTTGAAAAAAGGAGCTCAGGGGCACTGTAATTCACAAACCTTCAGAGTTATAAATGACAGCTATCGTCCAAAAATATATTGAAGTAAGGCTGCCAAGAGGACTTGAAAGCAGGGCAGAATTGCAGTAAACCGATTTCAGGAGGTAGACTGGAATTGCATGTAAAGCATAGGAAAAGAGGCAGACCGTCCACAATGATGCACTTGGCCAAAAAGGGCGTATGCGTTTTTTCCTGAATATATTCAGGAAAAAACGCATACGCCCTTTTTGGCCAACCAAGCAAGCTTGCAAAGGAAATCTGCACTACAATGAAGTCTCACTGCCCCCCAGTCAAAAGGGCCATCTGAAAAACCTGTAAAATCCAGAAAGGCAGGACAGGCCATGGAGAACTGGGAGCCTTCTTATGCTGATGGGCGGGATGTAAATTGCCAACAGCCACTCTGGAGAAGTGTATGGTGTTTCCTTAAACATCTAAAAAACAAAGCAACAGAGCCTAGGGCACTTCCACTTATGGTCCTATAGCTTAGGGAAATTAAAATCAAAAAGACACAGCCATCCCAAAGTTTGGGTCGGCTCTGTTTACAAGAACCTCGTTTATGGTACAAGTTCAATATCGCAGAAAGCGAAAAATGGATAAAGAAGTTGTGGTACTTACGTACAATGCAATATCACTCAGCAATGAAATCTATGTCATCAGGCCAGTAGCAGCATAATGAGTGGATTCAGGTACGATGATTCTAAGTGAAATAAGTCACACAGAAAAAGAAACATCATAAGGTATCACTAATACACGGAATGTAAACTTGGCTACACAGGAACTGAATTACAAAACAGAATAGGGTCTCAAATGTAGAAAACCAACTTATGCTTGCTTAAGGGGAAAGGTGAGTTGGGGTGCTGCATAAAACCAAAGATTGAAATTAGCACAGATACCTTTCCATAAGCCAAATATGTAATAGACAAGAGCTACTGCTTGCTCAACGAAGTGGACTCAACACCCCATATTAAACGCCTAAGAATATACCTGACTAGTAAGAATCTTAAAACCTATGGATTTATATGTCTCCGAAAGAGAATCCAGCGTGTGTACAGCGGCATAAACGCAGCAGTGATAGGATTGGTGAGGTTCGGTGAGCAAATGCAGACCCTTTGAAGTCATATTGCATGGTACCCATTCCATGGGTCTCAACTCTCCAGGTTTAAGGGATTCTTCCTTCAGCTAAAACATGCATGTGGAACCCAGAGTATGATCCACCGTGTGATCGGGAAACGTGTTCAAATGTGTCTCAGTTTTCGTCCCCTGGTACTCGGATGCAACATTCCAGACGCTTTACTAACACTCTCCCCACTTGGAGAGTCAGTGCCTTTAACCTCCTGTTTGGCCCAGTTTGCAATTTTTGTGGAAAATGAACAGGAATAGGGAGAACCAATGAGAGACTAGCTGGAGGTGACCGGACGGGCAAATTTAACTCTCATTTCCCACCAGGAAGAGAAATTAACCAAAGGCTCAGCGAGCCATGCAGGAACCACACTAGGGCCTGAAGCAATCCTGCGGTGTTGTGGCCAGCTCACAAGAAAGCGAGTTGAAGAAAGGAGCTCAGGGGCACTGTAATTCACAAACCTGCAGAGTTATAAATGACAGCTATCGTCCAAAAATATATTGAAGTAAGGCTGCCAAGAGGACTTTAAAGCGGGGAAGAATTGCAGGAAACCGATTTCAGGAGGTAGACTGGAATTGCATGTAAAGCATAGGAAAAGAGGCAGAACGTCCACAATGATGCACTTGGCCAAAAAGGGCGTATGCATGTTTTCCTGAATATATTCCTGAATATATTCAGGAAAAAACGCATACGCCCTTTTTGGCCAACCAAGCAAGCTTGCAAAGGAAATCTGCACTACAATGAAGTCTCACTGCCCCCCGGTCAAAAGGGCCATCTGAAAAAAGTGTAAAATCCAGAAAGGCAGGACAGACCATGGAGAACTGGGAGTCTACTTAGGCTGATGGGCGGGATGTAAATTGCCAACAGCCACTCTGGAGAAGTGTATGGTGTTTCCTGAAACATCTGAAAAACAAAGCAACAGAGCCTAGGGCACTTCCATTTTTGGTCCTATAGATTAGGGAAATTAAAATCAAAAAGACACAGCCACCCCAAAGTTTGGGACAGCTCTGTTTACAAGAACCTCATTTACGATACAAGTTCAATATCGCAGAAAGCGAAAAATGGATAAAGAAGTTGTGGTACTTACGTACAATGCAATATCACTCAGCAATGAAATCTATGTCATCAGGCCAGTAGCAGCATAATGAGTGGATTCAGGTACGATGATTCTAAGTAAAATAAGTCACACAGAAAAAGAAACATCATAAGGTATCACTAATACACGGAATGTAAACTTGGCTACACAGGAACTGAATTACAAAACAGAATAGGGTCTCAAATGTAGAAAACCAACTTATGCTTGCTTAAGGGGAAAGGTGAGTTGGGGTGCTGCATAAAACCAGAGATTGAAATTAACACAGATACCTTTCCATAAGCCAAATATGTAATAGACAAGAGCTACTGCTTGCTCAACGAAGAGGACTCAACACCGCATATTAAACGCCTAAGAATATACCTGACTAGTAAGAATCTTAAAACCTATGGATTTATATGTCTCCGAAAGAGAATCCAGCGTGTGTACAGCGGCATAAACGCAGCAGTGATAGGATTGGTGAGGTTCGGTGAGCAAATGCAGACCCTTTGAAGTCATATTGCATGGTACCCATTCCATGGTTCTCAACTCTCCAGGTTTAAGGGATTCTTCCTTCAGCTAAAACATGCATGTGGAACCCAGAGTATGATCCACCATGTGATCGGGAAACGTGTTCAAATGTGTCTCAGTTTTCGTCCCCTGGTACTTGGGTGCAACATTCCAGACGCTTTACTAACACTCTCCCCACTTGGAGAGTCAGCGCCTTTAACCTCCTGTTTGGCCCAGTGTGCAATTTCTGCGGAAAATAAACAGGAATAGGGAGAACCAATGAGAGACTAGCTGGAGGTGTCTGGACGGGCAAATTTAACTCTCATTTCCCACCAGGAAGAGGAATTAACCAAAGGCTCAGCGAGCCATGCCGAAACCACACTAGGGCCTGAAGCAATCCTGCGGTGTTGCGGCCAGCTCACAAGAAAGCGAGTTGAAGAAAGAAGCTCAGGGGCACTGTAATTCACAAACCTGCAGAGTTATAAATGACAGCTATCATCCAAAAATATATAGAAGTAAGGCTGCCAAGAGGACTTGAAAGCGGGGCAGAATTGCAGGAAACCGATTTCAGGAGGTAGACTGGAATTGCATGAAAAGCATAGGAAAAGAGGCAGAACGTCCACAATGATGCACTTGGCCAAAAAGGACGTATGCGTTTTTTCCTGAATATATTCAGGAAAAAACGCATACGCCCTTTTTGGCCAACCAAGCAAGCTTGCAAAGGAAATCTGCACTACAATGAAGTCTCACTGCCCCCCGGTCAAAAGGGCCATCTGAAAAAAGTGTAAAATCCAGAAAGGCAGGACAGGCCATGGAGAACTGGAAGCCTTCTTATGCTGATGGGCGGGATGTAAATTGCCAACAGCCACTCTGGAGAAGTGTATGGTGTTTCCTGAAACATCTAAAAAACAAAGCAACAGAGCCTAGGGCACTTCCACTTATGGTCCTATAGATTAGGGAAATTAAAATCAAAAAGACACAGCCACCCCAGAGTTTGGGACGGCTCTGTTTACAAGAACCTCATTTACGGTACAAGTTCAATATTGCAGAAAGCGAAAAATGGATAAAGAAGTTGTGGTACTTACGTACAATGCAATACCACTCAGCAATGAAATCTATGTCATCAGGCCCGTAGCAGCATAATGAGTGGATTCAGGTACGATGATTCTAAGTGAAATATGTCACACAGAAAAAGAAACATCATAAGATATCACTAATACACGGAATGTAAACTTGGCTACACAGGAACTGAATTACAAAACAGAATAGGGTCTCAAATGTAGAAAACCAACTTATGCTTGCTTAAGGGGAAAGGTGAGTTGGGGTGCTGCATAAAACCAGAGATTGAAATTAGCACAGATACCTTTCCATAAGCCAAATATGTAAGAGACAAGAGCTACTGCTTGCTCAACGAAGTGGACTCAACACCACATATTAAACGCCTAAGAATATACCTGACTAGTAAGAATCTTAAAACCTATGGATTTATATGTCTCCGAAAGAGAATCCAGCGTGTGTACAGCAGCATAAACGCAGCAGTGATAGGATTGGTGAGGTTCGGTGAGCAAATGCAGACCCTTTGAAGTCATATTGCATGGTACCCATTCCATGGGTCTCAACTCTCCAGGTTTAAGGGATTCTTCCTTCAGCTAAAACATGCATGTGGAACCCAGAGTATGATCCACCGTGTGATCGGGAAACGTGTTCAAATGTGTCTCAGTTTTCGTCCCCTGGTACTCGGATGCAACATTCCAGACGCTTTACTAACACTCTCCCCACTTGGAGAGTCAGTGCCTTTAACCTCCTGTTTGGCCCAGTTTGCAATTTTTGTGGAAAATGAACAGGAATAGGGAGAACCAATGAGAGACTAGCTGGAGGTGACTGGACGGGCAAATTTAACTCTCATTTCCCACCAGGAAGAGAAATTAACCAAAGGCTCAGCGAGCCATGCAGGAACCACACTAGGGCCTGAAGCAATCCTGCGGTGTTGTGGCCAGCTCACAAGAAAGCGAGTTGAAGAAAGGAGCTCAGGGGCACTGTAATTCACAAACCTGCAGAGTTATAAATGACAGCTATCGTCCAAAAATATATTGAAGTAAGGCTGCCAAGAGGACTTTAAAGCGGGGAAGAATTGCAGGAAACCGATTTCAGGAGGTAGACTGGAATTGCATGTAAAGCATAGGAAAAGAGGCAGAACGTCCACAATGATGCACTTGGCCAAAAAGGGCGTATGCATTTTTTCCTGAATATATTCCTGAATATATTCAGGAAAAAACGCATACGCCCTTTTTGGCCAACCAAGCAAGCTTGCAAAGGAAATCTGCACTACAATGAAGTCTCACTGCCCCCCGGTCAAAAGGGCCATCTGAAAAAAGTGTAAAATCCAGAAAGGCAGGACAGACCATGGAGAACTGGGAGTCTACTTAGGCTGATGGGCGGGATGTAAATTGCCAACAGCCACTCTGGAGAAGTGTATGGTGTTTCCTGAAACATCTGAAAAACAAAGCAACAGAGCCTAGGGCACTTCCATTTTTGGTCCTATAGATTAGGGAAATTAAAATCAAAAAGACACAGCCACCCCAAAGTTTGGGACAGCTCTGTTTACAAGAACCTCATTTACGATACAAGTTCAATATCGCAGAAAGCGAAAAATGGATAAAGAAGTTGTGGTACTTACGTACAATGCAATATCACTCAGCAATGAAATCTATGTCATCAGGCCAGTAGCAGCATAATGAGTGGATTCAGGTACGATGATTCTAAGTAAAATAAGTCACACAGAAAAAGAAACATCATAAGGTATCACTAATACACGGAATGTAAACTTGGCTACACAGGAACTGAATTACAAAACAGAATAGGGTCTCAAATGTAGAAAACCAACTTATGCTTGCTTAAGGGGAAAGGTGAGTTGGGGTGCTGCATAAAACCAGAGATTGAAATTAACACAGATACCTTTCCATAAGCCAAATATGTAATAGACAAGAGCTACTGCTTGCTCAACGAAGAGGACTCAACACCGCATATTAAACGCCTAAGAATATACCTGACTAGTAAGAATCTTAAAACCTATGGATTTATATGTCTCCGAAAGAGAATCCAGCGTGTGTACAGCGGCATAAACGCAGCAGTGATAGGATTGGTGAGGTTCGGTGAGCAAATGCAGACCCTTTGAAGTCATATTGCATGGTACCCATTCCATGGTTCTCAACTCTCCAGGTTTAAGGGATTCTTCCTTCAGCTAAAACATGCATGTGGAACCCAGAGTATGATCCACCATGTGATCGGGAAACGTGTTCAAATGTGTCTCAGTTTTCGTCCCCTGGTACTTGGGTGCAACATTCCAGACGCTTTACTAACACTCTCCCCACTTGGAGAGTCAGCGCCTTTAACCTCCTGTTTGGCCCAGTGTGCAATTTCTGCGGAAAATAAACAGGAATAGGGAGAACCAATGAGAGACTAGCTGGAGGTGTCTGGACGGGCAAATTTAACTCTCATTTCCCACCAGGAAGAGGAATTAACCAAAGGCTCAGCGAGCCATGCCGAAACCACACTAGGGCCTGAAGCAATCCTGCGGTGTTGCGGCCAGCTCACAAGAAAGCGAGTTGAAGAAAGTAGCTCAGGGGCACTGTAATTCACAAAACTTCAGAGTTCTAAATGACAGCTAACGTCCAAAAATATATTGAAGTAAGGCTGCCAAGAGGACTTGAAAGCGGGGCAGAATTGCAGGAAACCGTTTTCAGGAGGTAGACTGGAATTGCATGTAAAGCATAAGAAAAGAGGCAGACCGTCCACAATGATGCACTTGGCCAAAAAGGGCATATGCGTTTTTTCCTGAATATATTCAGGAAAAAACGCATACGCCCTTTTTGGCCAACCAAGCAAGCTTGCAAAGGAAATCTGCACTACAATGAAGTCTCACTGCCCCCCGGTCAAAAGGGCCATCTGAAAAAAGTGTAAAATCCAGAAAGGTAGGACAGACCATGGAGAACTGGGAGCCTACTTAGGCTGATGGGCGGGATGTAAATTTCCAACAGCCACTCTGGAGAAGTGTATGGTGTTTCCTGAAACATCTGAAAAACAAAGCAACAGAGCCTAGGGCACTTCCATTTTTGGTCCTATAGATTAGGGAAATTAAAATCAAAAAGACACAGCCACCCAAAAGTTTGGGACAGCTCTGTTTACAAGAACCTCATTTACGATACAAGTTCAATATTGCAGAAAGCGAAAAATGGATAAAGAAGTTGTGGTACTTACGTACAATGCAATATCACTCAGCAATGAAATCTATGTCATCAGGCCAGTAGCAGCATAATGAGTGGATTCAGGTACGATGATTCTAAGTAAAATAAGTCACACAGAAAAAGAAACATCATAAGGTATCACTAATACACGGAATGTAAACTTGGCTACACAGGAACTGAATTACAAAACAGAATAGGGTCTCAAATGTAGAAAACCAACTTATGCTTGCTTAAGGGGAAAGGTGAGTTGGGGTGCTGCATAAAACCAGAGATTGAAATTAACACAGATACCTTTCCATAAGCCAAATATGTAATAGACAAGAGCTACTGCTTGCTCAACGAAGAGGACTCAACACCCCATATTAAACGCCTAAGAATATACCTGACTAGTAAGAATCTTAAAACCTATGGATTTATATGTCTCCGAAAGAGAATCCAGCGTGTGTACAGCGGCATAAACGCAGCAGTGATAGGATTGGTGAGGTTCGGTGAGCAAATGCAGACCCTTTGAAGTCATATTGCATGGTACCCATTCCATGGTTCTCAACTCTCCAGGTTTAAGGGATTCTTCCTTCAGCTAAAACATGCATGTGGAACCCAGAGTATGATCCACCATGTGATCGGGAAACGTGTTCAAATGTGTCTCAGTTTTCGTCCCCTGGTACTTGGGTGCAACATTCCAGACGCTTTACTAACACTCTCCCCACTTGGAGAGTCAGCGCCTTTAACCTCCTGTTTGGCCCAGTGTGCAATTTCTGCGGAAAATGAACAGGAATAGGGAGAACCAATGAGAGACTAGCTGGAGGTGTCTGGACGGGCAAATTTAACTCTCATTTCCCACCAGGAAGAGGAATTAACCAAAGGCTCAGCGAGCCATGCCGGAACCACACTAGGGCCTGAAGCAATCCTGCGGTGTTGCGGCCAGCTCACAAGAAAGCCAGTTGAAAAAAGGAGCTCAGGGGCACTGTAATTCACAAACCTGCAGAGTTATAAATGACAGCTATCGTCCAAAAATATATTGAAGCAAGGCTGCCAAGAGGACTTGAAAGCGGGGAAGAATTGCAGGAAACCGATTTCAGGAGGTAGACTGGAATTGCATGTAAAGCATAGGAAAAGAGGCAGAACGTCCACAATTATGCACTTGGCCAAAAAGGGCGTATGCGTTTTTTCCTGAATATATTCCTGAATATATTCAGGAAAAAACGCATACGCCCTTTTTGGCCAACCAAGCAAGCTTGCAAAGGAAATCTGCACTACAATGAAGTCTCACTGCCCCCCGGTCAAAAGGGCCATCTGAAAAAAGTGTAAAATCCAGAAAGGCAGGACAGGCCATGGAGAACTGGGAGCCTTCTTATGCTGATGGGTGGGATGTAAATTGCAAACAGCCACTCTGGAGAAGTGTATGGTGTTTCCTGAAATATCTAAAAAACAAAGCAACAGAGCCTAGGGCACTTCCACTTATGGTCCTATAGATTAGGGAAATTAAAATCAAAAAGACACAGCCACCCCAAGTTTGGGACGGCTCTGTTTACAAGAACCTCGTTTACGGTACAAGTTCAATATCGCAGAAAGCGAAAAATGGATAAAGAAGTTGTGGTACTTACGTACAATGCAATATCACTCAGCAATGAAATCTATGTCATCAGGCCAGTAGCAGCATAATGAGTGGATTCAGGTACGATGATTCTAAGTAAAATAAGTCACACAGAAAAAGAAACATCATAAGGTATCACTAATACACGGAATGTAAACTTGGCTACACAGGAACTGAATTACAAAACAGAATAGGGTCTCAAATGTAGAAAACCAACTTATGCTTGCTTAAGGGGAAAGGTGAGTTGGGGTGCTGCATAAAACCAGAGATTGAAATTAACACAGATACCTTTCCATAAGCCAAATATGTAATAGACAAGAGCTACTGCTTGCTCAACGAAGAGGACTCAACACCCCATATTAAACGCCTAAGAATATACCTGACTAGTAAGAATCTTAAAACCTATGGATTTATATGTCTCCGAAAGAGAATCCAGCGTGTGTACAGCGGCATAAACGCAGCAGTGATAGGATTGGTGAGGTTCGGTGAGCAAATGCAGACCCTTTGAAGTCATATTGCATGGTACCCATTCCATGGTTCTCAACTCTCCAGGTTTAAGGGATTCTTCCTTCAGCTAAAACATGCATGTGGAACACAGAGTATGATCCACCATGTGATCGGGAAACGTGTTCAAATGTGTCTCAGTTTTCGTCCCCTGGTACTTGGGTGCAACATTCCAGACGCTTTACTAACACTCTCCCCACTTGGAGAGTCAGCGCCTTTAACCTCCTGTTTGGCCCAGTGTGCAATTTCTGCGGAAAATGAACAGGAATAGGGAGAACCAATGAGAGACTAGCTGGAGGTGTCTGGACGGGCAAATTTAACTCTCATTTCCCACCAGGAAGAGGAATTAACCAAAGGCTCAGCGAGCCATGCCGGAACCACACTAGGGCCTGAAGCAATCCTGCGGTGTTGCGGCCAGCTCACAAGAAAGCCAGTTGAAAAAAGGAGCTCAGGGGCACTGTAATTCACAAACCTGCAGAGTTATAAATGACAGCTATCGTCCAAAAATATATTGAAGCAAGGCTGCCAAGAGGACTTGAAAGCGGGGAAGAATTGCAGGAAACCGATTTCAGGAGGTAGACTGGAATTGCATGTAAAGCATAGGAAAAGAGGCAGAACGTCCACAATGATGCACTTGGCCAAAAAGGGCGTATGCGTTTTTTCCTGAATATATTCAGGAAAAAACGCATACGCCCTTTTTGGCCAACCAAGCAAGCTTGCAAAGGAAATCTGCACTACAATGAAGTCTCACTGCCCCCCGGTCAAAAGGGCCATCTGAAAAAAGTGTAAAATCCAGAAAGGCAGGACAGGCCATGGAGAACTGGGAGCCTTCTTATGCTGATGGGTGGGATGTAAATTGCAAACAGCCACTCTGGAGAAGTGTATGGTGTTTCCTGAAATATCTAAAAAACAAAGCAACAGAGCCTAGGGCACTTCCACTTATGGTCCTATAGCTTAGGGAAATTAAAATCAAAAAGACACAGCCACCCCAAGTTTGGGACGGCTCTGTTTACAAGAACCTCGTTTACGGTACAAGTTCAATATCGCAGAAAGCGAAAAATGGATAAAGAAGTTGTGGTACTTACGTACAATGCAATATCACTCAGCAATGAAATCTATGTCATCAGGCCAGTAGCAGCATAATGAGTGGATTCAGGTACGATGATTCTAAGTGAAATAAATCACACAGAAAAGAAACATCATAAGGTATCACTAATACACGGAATGTAAACATGGCTACACAGGAACTGAATTACAAAACAGAATAGGGTCTCAGATGAAGAAAACCAACTTACGCTTGCTTAAGAGGAAAGGTTAGTTGGGGTGCTGCATAAAACCAGAGATTGAAATTAACACAGATACATTTCCATAAGCCAAATATGTAATAGACAAGAGCTACTGCTTGCTCAACGAAGTGGACTCAACACCACATATTAAACGCCTAAGAATATACCTGACTAGTAAGAATCTTAAAACCTATGGATTTATATGTCTCTGAAAGAGAATCAAGCGTGTTTACAGCGGCATAAACGCAGCAGTGATAGGATTGGTGAGGTTCGGTGAGCAAATGCAGACCCTTTGAAGTCATATTGCATGGTACCCATTCCATGGTTCTCAACTCTCCAGGTTTAAGGGATTCTTCCTTCAGCTAAAACATGCATGTGGAACCCAGAGTATGATCCACCGTGTGATCGGGAAACGTGTTCAAATGTGTCTCAGTTTTCGTCCCCTGGTACTCGGGTGCAACATTCCAGACGCTTTACTAACACTCTCCCCACTTGGAGAGTCAGTGCCTTTAACCTCCTGTTTGGCCCAGTTTGCAATTTCTGTGGAAAATGAAGAGGAATAGGGAGAACCAATGAGAGACTAGCTGGAGGTGTCTGGACGGGCAAATTTAACTCTCATTTCCCACCAGGAAGAGGAATTAACCAAAGGCTCAGCGAGCCATGCCGAAACCACACTAGGGCCTGAAGCAATCCTGCGGTGTTGCGACCAGCTCACAAGAAAGCGAGTTGAAGAAAGGAGCTCAGGGGCACTGTCATTCACAAACCTGCAGAGTTATACATGACAGCTATCGTCCAAAAATATATTGAAGTAAGGCTGCCAAGAGGACTTGAAAGCGGGGCAGAATTGCAGGAAACCGATTTCAGGAGGTAGACTGGAATTGCATGTAAAGCATAGGAAAAGAGGCAGAACGTCCTCAATGATGCACTTGGCCAAAAAGGGCGTATGCATTTTTTCCTGAATACATTCAGGAAAAAACGCATACGCCCTTTTTGGCCAAGGAAGCAAGCTTGCAAAGGAAATCTGCACTACAATGAAGTCTCACTGCCCCCCGGTCAAAAGGGCCATCTGAAAAAAAGTGTAAAATCCAGAAAGGCAGGACAGGCCATGGAGAACTGAGAGCCTAGTTAGACTGATGGGCGGGATGTAAATTTCCAACGGCCACTCTGGAGAAGTGTATGGTGTTTCCTGAAACATCTAAAAAACAAAGCAACAGAGCCTAGGGCACTTACACTTATGGTCCTATAGATTAGGGAAATTAAAATCAAAAAGACACAGCCACCCCAAAGTTTGGGACGGCTCTGTTTACAAGAACCTCATTTACGGTACAAGTTCAATATCGCAGAAAGCGAAAAATGGATAAAGAAGTTGTGGTACTTACGTACAATGCAATATCACTCAGCAATGAAATCTATGACATCAGGCCAGTAGCAGCATAATGAGTGAATTCAGGTACGATGATTCTAAGTAAAATAAGTCACACAGAAAAAGAAACATCATGAGGTATCACTAATACACGGAATGTAAACTTGGCTACACAGGAACTGAATTACAAAACAGAATAGGTTCTCAAATGTAGAAAACCAACTTATGCTTGCTTAAGGGGAAAGGTGAGTTGGGGTGCTGCATAAAACCAGAGATTGAAATTAGCACAGATACATTTCCATAAGTCAAATATGTAATAGACAAGAGCTACTGCTTGCTCAACGAAGTGGACTCAACACCCCATATTAAACGCCTAAGAATATACCTGACTAGTAAGAATCTTAAAGCCTATGGATTTATATGTCTCCGAAAGAGAATCAAGCGTGTGTACAGCGGCATAAACGCAGCAGTGATAGGATTGGTGAGGTTCGGTGAGCAAATGCAGACCCTTTGAAGTCATATTGCATGGTACCCATTCCATGGTTCTCAACTCTCCAGGTAAGGGATTCTTCCTTCAGCTAAAACATGCATGTGGAACCCAGAGTATGATCCACCGTGTGATCGGGAAACGTGTTCATATGTGTCTCAGTTTTCGTCCCCTGGTACTCGGGTGCAACATTCCAGACGCTTTACTAACACTCTCCCCACTTGGAGAGTCAGTGCCTTTAACCTCCTGTTTGGCCCAGTTTGCAATTTCTGTGGAAAATTAACAAGAATAGGGAGAACCAATGACAGACTAGCTGGAGGTGTCTGGACGGGCAAATTTAACTCTCATTTCCCACCAGGAAGAGGAATTAACCAAAGGCTCAGCGAGCCATGCCGAAACCACACTAGGGCCTGAAGCAATCTTGCGGTGTTGCGGCCAGCTCACAAGAAAGCGAGTTGAAGAAAGAAGCTCAGGGGCACTGTAATTCACAAACCTGCAGAGTTATAAATGACAGCTATCATCCAAAAATATATAGAAGTAAGGCTGCCAAGAGGACTTGAAAGCGGGGCAGAATTGCAGGAAACCGATTTCAGGAGGTAGACTGGAATTGCATGAAAAGCATAGGAAAAGAGGCAGAACGTCCACAATGATGCACTTGGCCAAAAAGGACGTATGCGTTTTTTCCTGAATATATTCAGGAAAAAACGCATACGCTCTTTTTGGCCAACCAAGCAAGCTTGCAAAGGAAATCTGCACTACAATGAAGTCTCACTGCCCCCCGGTCAAAAGGGCCATCTGAAAAAAGTGTAAAATCCAGAAAGGCAGGACAGGCCATGGAGAACTGGGAGCCTTCTTATGCTGATGGGCGGGTTGTAAATTGCCAACAGCCACTCTGGAGAAGTGTATGGTGTTTCCTGAAACATCTAAAAAACAAAGCAACAGAGCCTAGGGCACTTCCACTTATGGTCCTATAGATTAGGGAAATTAAAATCAAAAAGACACAGCCACCCCAGAGTTTGGGACGGCTCTGTTTACAAGAACCTCATTTACGGTACAAGTTCAATATTGCAGAAAGCGAAAAATGGATAAAGAAGTTGTGGTACTTACGTACAATGCAATACCACTCAGCAATGAAATCTATGTCATCAGGCCAGTAGCAGCATAATGAGTGGATTCAGGTACGATGATTCTAAGTGAAATATGTCACACAGAAAAAGAAACATCATAAGATATCACTAATACACGGAATGTAAACTTGGCTACACAGGAACTGAATTACAAAACAGAATAGGGTCTCAAATGTAGAAAACCAACTTATGCTTGCTTAAGGGGAAAGGTGAGTTGGGGTGCTGCATAAAACCAGAGATTGAAATTAACACAGATACCTTTCCATAAGCCAAATATGTAATAGACAAGAGCTACTGCTTGCTCAACGAAGAGGACTCAACACCCCATATTAAACGCCTAAGAATATACCTGACTAGTAAGAATCTTAAAACCTATGGATTTATATGTCTCCGAAAGAGAATCCAGCGTGTGTACAGCAGCATAAACGCAGCAGTGATAGGATTGGTGAGGTTCGGTGAGCAAATGCAGACCCTTTGAAGTCATATTGCATGGTACCCATTCCATGGTTCTCAACTCTCCAGGTTTAAGGGATTCTTCCTTCAGCTAAAACATGCATGTGGAACCCAGAGTATGATCCACCATGTGATCGGGAAACGTGTTCAAATGTGTCTCAGTTTTCGTCCCCTGGTACTCGGGTGCAACATTCCAGACGCTTTACTAACACTCTCCCCACTTGGAGAGTCAGCGCCTTTAACCTCCTGTTTGGCCCAGTGTGCAATTTCTGCGGAAAATGAACAGGAATAGGGAGAACCAATGAGAGACTAGCTGGAGGTGTCTGGACGGGCAAATTTAACTCTCATTTCCCACCAGGAAGAGGAATTAACCAAAGGCTCAGCGAGCCATGCCGGAACCACACTAGGGCCTGAAGCAATCCTGCGGTGTTGCGGCCAGCTCACAAGAAAGCCAGTTGAAAAAAGGAGCTCAGGGGCACTGTAATTCACAAACCTGCAGAGTTATAAATGACAGCTATCGTCCAAAAATATATTGAAGCAAGGCTGCCAAGAGGACTTGAAAGCGGGGAAGAATTGCAGGAAACCGATTTCAGGAGGTAGACTGGAATTGCATGTAAAGCATAGGAAAAGAGGCAGAACGTCCACAATGATGCACTTGGCCAAAAAGGGCGTATGCGTTTTTTCCTGAATATATTCAGGAAAAAACGCATACGCCCTTTTTGGCCAACCAAGCAAGCTTGCAAAGGAAATCTGCACTACAATGAAGTCTCACTGCCCCCCGGTCAAAAGGGCCATCTGAAAAAAGTGTAAAATCCAGAAAGGCAGGACAGGCCATGGAGAACTGGGAGCCTTCTTATGCTGATGGGTGGGATGTAAATTGCAAACAGCCACTCTGGAGAAGTGTATGGTGTTTCCTGAAATATCTAAAAAACAAAGCAACAGAGCCTAGGGCACTTCCACTTATGGTCCTATAGCTTAGGGAAATTAAAATCAAAAAGACACAGCCACCCCAAAGTTTGGGACGGCCCTGTTTACAAGAACCTCGTTTACGGTACAAGTTCAATATCGCAGAAAGCGAAAAATGGATAAAGAAGTTGTGGTACTTACGTACAATGCAATATCACTCAGCAATGAAATCTATGTCATCAGGGCAGTAGCAGCATAATGAGTGGATTCAGGTACGATGATTCTAAGTGAAATAAATCACACAGAAAAAGAAACATCATAAGGTATCACTAATACACGGAATGTAAACATGGCTACACAGGAACTGAATTACAAAACAGAATAGGGTCTCAAATGAAGAAAACCAACTTACGCTTGCTTAAGAGGAAAGGTTAGTTGGGGTGCTGCATAAAACCAGAGATTGAAATTAACACAGATACATTTCCATAAGCCAAATATGTAATAGACAAGAGCTACTGCTTGCTCAACGAAGTGGACTCAACACCACATATTAAACGCCTAAGAATATACCTGACTAGTAAGAATCTTAAAACCTATGGATTTATATGTCTCCGAAAGAGAATCAAGCGTGTGTACAGCGGCATAAACGCAGCAGTGATAGGATTGGTGAGGTTCGATGAGCAAATGCAGACCCTTTGAAGTCATATTGCATGGTACCCATTCCATGCGTCTCAACTCTCCAGGTAAGGGATTCTTCCTTCAGCTAAAACATGCATGTGGAACCCAGAGTATGATCCACCGTGTGATCGGGAAACGTGTTCATATGTGTCTCAGTTTTCGTCCCCTGGTACTCGGGTGCAACATTCCAGACGCTTTACTAACACTCTCCCCACTTGGAGAGTCAGTGCCTTTAACCTCCTGTTTGGCCCAGTTTGCAATTTCTGTGGAAAATTAACAAGAATAGGGAGAACCATTGACAGACTAGCTGGAGGTGTCTCGACGGGCAAATTAAACTCTCATTTCCCACCAGGAAGAGGAATTAACCAAAGGCTCAGCGAGCCATGCGGAAACCACACTAGGGCCTGAAGCAATCCTGCGGTGTTGCGGCCAGCTCACAAGAAAGCGAGTTGAAGAAAGAAGCTCAGGGGCACTGTAATTCACAAACCTGCAGAGTTATAAATGACAGCTATCATCCAAAAATATATAGAAGTAAGGCTGCCAAGAGGACTTGAAAGCGGGGCAGAATTGCAGGAAACCGATTTCAGGAGGTAGACTGGAATTGCATGAAAAGCATAGGAAAAGAGGCAGAACGTCCACAATGATGCACTTGGCCAAAAAAGACGTATGCGTTTTTTCCTGAATATATTCAGGAAAAAACGCATACGCCCTTTTTGGCCAACCAAGCAAGCTTGCAAAGGAAATCTGCACTACAATGAAGTCTCACTGCCCCCCGGTCAAAAGGGCCATCTGAAAAAAGTGTAAAATCCAGAAAGGCAGGACAGGCCATGGAGAACTGGGAGCCTTCTTATGCTGATGGGCGGGATGTAAATTGCCAACAGCCACTCTGGAGAAGTGTATGGTGTTTCCTGAAACATCTAAAAAACAAAGCAACAGAGCCTAGGGCACTTCCACTTATGGTCCTATAGATTAGGGAAATTAAAATCAAAAAGACACAGCCACCCCAGAGTTTGGGACGGCTCTGTTTACAAGAACCTCATTTACGATACAAGTTCAATATCGCAGAAAGCGAAAAATGGATAAAGAAGTTGTGGTACTTACGTACAATGCAATATCACTCAGCAATGAAATCTATGTCATCAGGCCAGTAGCAGCATAATGAGTGGATTCAGGTACGATGATTCTAAGTGAAATATGTCACACAGAAAAAGAAACATCATAAGATATCACTAATACACGGAATGTAAACTTGGCTACACAGGAACTGAATTACAAAACAGAATAGGGTCTCAAATGTAGAAAACCAACTTATGCTTGCTTAAGGGGAAAGGTGAGTTGGGGTGCTGCATAAAACCAGAGATTGAAATTAGCACAGATACCTTTCCATAAGCCAAATATGTAATAGACAAGAGCTACTGCTTGCTCAACGAAGTGGACTCAACACCCCATATTAAACGCCTAATAATATACCTGACTAGTAAGAATCTTAAAACCTATGGATTTATATGTCTCCGAAAGAGAATCCAGCGTGTGTACAGCGGCATAAACGCAGCAGTGATAGGATTGGTGAGGTTTGGTGAGCAAATGCAGACCCTTTGAAGTCATATTGCATGGTACCCATTCCAAGGTTCTCAACTCTCCAGGTTTAAGGGATTCTTCCTTCAGCTAAAACATGCATGTGGAACCCAGAGTATGATCCACCGTGTGATCGGGAAACGTGTTCAAATGTGTCTCAGTTTTCGTCCCCTGGTACTCGGGTGCAACATTCCAGATGCTTTACTAACACTCTCCCCACTTGGAGAGTCAGTGCCTTTAAACTCCTGTTTGGCCCAGTTTGCAATTTCTGCGGAAAATGAACAGGAATAGGGAGAACCAATGAGAGACTAGCTGGAGGTGTCTGGACGGGCAAATTTTACTCTCATTTCCCACCAGGAAGAGGAATTAACCAAAGGCTCAGCGAGCCGTGCCGGAACCACACTAGGGCCTGAATCAATCCTGCGGTGTTGCGGCCAGCTCACAAGAAAGCGAGTTGAAGAAAGGAGCTCAGGGGCACTGTAATTCACAAAACTTCAGAGTTCTAAATGACAGCTAACGTCCAAAAATATATTGAAGTAAGGCTGCCAAGAGGACTTGAAAGCGGGGCAGAATTGCAGGAAACCGATTTCAGGAGGTAGACTGGAATTGCATGTAAAGCATAAGAAAAGAGGCAGACCGTCCACAATGATGCACTTGGCCAAAAAGGGCGTATGCGTTTTTTCCTGAATATATTCAGGAAAAAACGCATACGCCCTTTTTGGCCAACCAAGCAAGCTTGCAAAGGAAATCTGCACTACAATGAAGTCTCACTGCCCCCCGGTCAAAAGGGCCATCTGAAAAAAGTGTAAAATCCAGAAAGGCAGGACAGACCATGGAGAACTGGGAGCCTACTTAGGCTGATGGGCGGGATGTAAATTGCCAACAGCCACTCTGGAGAAGTGTATGGTGTTTCCTGAAACATCTGAAAAACAAAGCAACAGAGCCTAGGGCACTTCCACTTATGGTCCTATAGATTAGGGAAATTAAAATCAAAAAGACACAGCCACCCCAGAGTTTGGGACGGCTCTGTTTACAAGAACCTCATTTACGGTACAAGTTCAATATTGCAGAAAGCGAAAAATGGATAAAGAAGTTGTGGTACTTACGTACAATGCAATACCACTCAGCAATGAAATCTATGTCATCAGGCCAGTAGCAGCATAATGAGTGGATTCAGGTACGATGATTCTAAGTGAAATATGTCACACAGAAAAAGAAACATCATAAGATATCACTAATACACGGAATGTAAACTTGGCTACACAGGAACTGAATTACAAAACAGAATAGGGTCTCAAATGTAGAAAACCAACTTATGCTTGCTTAAGGGGAAAGGTGAGTTGGGGTGCTGCATAAAACCAGAGATTGAAATTAACACAGATACCTTTCCATAAGCCAAATATGTAATAGACAAGAGCTACTGCTTGCTCAACGAAGAGGACTCAACACCCCATATTAAACGCCTAAGAATATACCTGACTAGTAAGAATCTTAAAACCTATGGATTTATATGTCTCCGAAAGAGAATCCAGCGTGTGTACAGCGGCATAAACGCAGCAGTGATAGGATTGGTGAGGTTCGGTGAGCAAATGCAGACCCTTTGAAGTCATATTGCATGGTACCCATTCCATGGTTCTGAACTCTCCAGGTTTAAGGGATTCTTCCTTCAGCTAAAACATGCATGTGGAACCCAGAGTATGATCCACCATGTAATCGGGAAACGTGTTCAAATGTGTCTCAGTTTTCGTCCCCTGGTACTCGGGTGCAAAATTCCAGACGCTTTACTAACACTCTCCCCACTTGGAGAGTCAGCGCCTCTAACCTCCTGTTTGGCCCAGTGTGCAATTTCTGCGGAAAATGTACAGGAATAGGGAGAACCAATGAGAGACTAGCTGGAGGTGTCTGGACGGGCAAATTTAACTCTCATTTCCCACCAGGAAGAGGAATTAACCAAAGGCTCAGCGAGCCATGCCGGAACCACACTAGGGCCTGAAGCAATCCTGCGGTGTTGCGGCCAGCTCACAAGAAAGCCAGTTGAAAAAAGGAGCTCAGGGGCACTGTAATTCACAAACCTGCAGAGTTATAAATGACAGCTATCGTCCAAAAATATATTGAAGCAAGGCTGCCAAGAGGACTTGAAAGCGGGGAAGAATTGCAGGAAACCGATTTCAGGAGGTAGACAGGAATTGCATGTAAAGCATAGGAAAAGAGGCAGAACGTCCACAATGATGCACTTGGCCAAAAAGGGCGTATGCGTTTTATCCTGAATATATTCAGGAAAAAACGCATACGCCCATTTTGGCCAACCAAGGAAGCTTGCAAAGGAAATCTGCACTACAATGAAGTCTCACTGCCCCCCGGTTAAAAGGGCTATCTGAAAAAAGTGTAAAATCCAGAAAGGCAGGACAGGCCATGGAGAACTGGGAGCCTTCTTATGCTGATGGGCGGGATGTAAATTGCCAACAGCCACTCTGGAAAAGTGTATGCTGTTTCCTGAAACATCTGAAAAACAAAGCAACAGAGCCTAGGGCACTTCCACTTATGGTCCTATAGATTAGGGAAATTAAAATCAAAAAGACACAGCCACCCCAAAGTTTGGGACGGCTCTGTTTACAAGAACCTCGTTTACGGTACAAGTTCAATATCGCAGAAAGCGAAAAATGGATAAAGTAGTTGTGGTACTTACGTACAATGCAATATCACTCAGCAATGAAATCTATGTCATCAGGCCAGTAGCAGCATAATGAGTGGATTCAGGTACAATGATTCTAAGTGAAATAAGTCACAGAGAAAAAGAAACATCATAAGGTATCACTAATACACGGAATGTAAACTTGGCTACACAGGAACTGAATTACAAAACAGAATAGGGTCTCAAATGTAGAAAACCAACTTATGCTTGCTTAAGGGGAAAGGTGAGTTGGGGTGCTGCATAAAACCAGAGATTGAAATTAACACAGATACCTTTCCATAAGCCAAATATGTAATAGACAAGAGCTACTGCTTGCTCTACGAAGAGGACTCAACACCCCATATTAAACGCCTAAGAATATACCTGACTAGTAAGAATCTTAAAACCTATGGATTTATATGTCGCCGAAAGAGAATCCAGCGTGTGTACAGCGGCATAAACGCAGCAGTGATAGGATTGGTGAGGTTCGGTGAGCAAATGCAGACCCTTTGAAGTCATATTGCATGGTACCCATTCCATGGTTCTCAATTCTCCAGGTTTAAGGGATTCTTCCTTCAGCTAAAACATGCATGTGGAACCCAGAGTATGATCCACCATGTGATCGGGAAACGTGTTCAAATGTGTCTCAGTTTTCGTCCCCTGGTACTCGGGTGCAACATTCCAGACGCTTTACTAACACTCTCCCCACTTGGAGAGTCAGCGCCTTTAACCTCCTGTTTGGTCCAGTGTGCAATTTCTGCGGAAAATGAACAGGAATAGGGAGAACCAATGAGAGACTAGCTGGAGGTGTCTGGACGGGCAAATTTAACTCTCATTTCCCACCAGGAAGAGGAATTAACCAAAGGCTCAGCGAGCCATGCCGGAACCACACTAGGGCCTGAAGCAATCCTGCGGTGTTGCGGCCAGCTCACAAGAAAGCCAGTTGAAAAAAGGAGCTCAGGGGCACTGTAATTCACAAACCTGCAGAGTTATAAATGACAGCTATCGTCCAAAAATATATTGAAGCAAGGCTGCCAAGAGGACTTGAAAGCGGGGAAGAATTGCAGGAAACCGATTTCAGGAGGTAGACTGGAATTGCATGTAAAGCATAGGAAAAGAGGCAGAACGTCCACAATGATGCACTTGGCCAAAAAGGGCGTATGCGTTTTTTCCTGAATATATTCAGGAAAAAACGCATACGCCCTTTTTGGCCAACCAAGCAAGCTTGCAAAGGAAATCTGCACTACAATGAAGTCTCACTGCCCCCCGGTCAAAAGGGCCATCTGAAAAAAGTGTAAAATCCAGAAAGGCAGGACAGGCCATGGAGAACTGGGAGCCTTCTTATGCTGATGGGTGGGATGTAAATTGCAAACAGCCACTCTGCAGAAGTGTATGGTGTTTCCTGAAATATCTAAAAAACAAAGCAACAGAGCCTAGGGCACTTCCACTTATGGTCCTATAGCTTAGGGAAATTAAAATCAAAAAGACACAGCCACCCCAAGTTTGGGACGGCTCTGTTTACAAGAACCTCGTTTACGGTACAAGTTCAATATCGCAGAAAGCGAAAAATGGATAAAGAAGTTGTGGTACTTACGTACAATGCAATATCACTCAGCAATGAAATCTATGTCATCAGGCCAGTAGCAGCATAATGAGTGGATTCAGGTACGATGATTCTAAGTGAAATAAATCACACAGAAAAAGAAACATCATAAGGTATCACTAATACACGGAATGTAAACATGGCTACAAAGGAACTGAATTACAAAACAGAATAGGGTCTCAAATGAAGAAAACCAACTTACGCTTGCTTAAGAGGAAAGGTTAGTTGGGGTGCTGCATAAAACCAGAGATTGAAATTAACACAGATACATTTCCATAAGCCAAATATGTAATAGACAAGAGCTACTGCTTACTCAACGAAGTGGACTCAACACCACATATTAAACGCCTAAGAATATACCTGACTAGTAAGAATCTTAAAACCTATGGATTTATATGTCTCCGAAAGAGAATCAAGCGTGTTTACAGCGGCATAAATGCAGCAGTGATAGGATTGGTGAGGTTAGGTGAGCAAATGCAGACCCTTTGAAGTCATATTGCATGGTACCCATTCCATGGTTCTCAACTCTCCAGGTTTAAGGGATTCTTCCTTCAGCTAAAACATGCATGTGGAACCCAGAGTATGATCCACCGTGTGATCGGGAAACGTGTTCAAATGTGTCTCACTTTTCGTCCCCTGGTACTCGGGTGCAACATTCCAGACGCTTTACTAACACTCTCCCCACTTGGAGAGTCAGTGCCTTTAACCTCCTGTTTGGCCCAGTTTGCAATTTCTGTGGAAAATGAACAGGAATAGGGAGAACCAATGAGAGACTAGCTGGAGGTGTCTGGACGGGCAAATTTAACTCTCATTTCCCACCAGGAAGAGGAATTAACCAAAGGCTCAGCGAGCCATGCCGAAACCACACTAGGGCCTGAAGCAATCCTGCGGTGTTGCGGCCAGCTCACAAGAAAGCGAGTTGAAAAAAGGAGCTCAGGGGCACTGTCATTCACAAACCTGCAGAGTCATACATGACAGCTATCGTCCAAAAATATATTGAAGTAAGGCTGCCAAGAGGACTTGAAAGCGGGGCAGAATTGCAGGAAACCGATTTCAGGAGGTAGACTGGAATTGCATGTAAAGCATAGGAAAAGAGGCAGAACGTCCACAATGATGCACTTGGTCAAAAAGGGCGTATGCGTTTTTTCCTGAATACATTCAGGAAAAAACGCATACGCCCTTTTTGCCCAAGGAAGCAAGCTTGCAAAGGAAATCTGCACTACAATGAAGTCTCACTGCCCCCCGGTCAAAAGGGCCATCTGAAAAAAGTGTAAAATCCAGAAAGGCAGGACAGACCATGGAGAACTGGGAGCCTACTTAGGCTGATGGGCGGGATGTAAATTGCCAACAGCCACTCTGGAGAAGTGTATGGTGTTTCCTGAAACATCTGAAAAACAAAGCAACAGAGCCTAGGGCACTTCCATTTTTAGCCCTATAGATTAGGGAAATTAAAATCAAAAAGACACAGCCACCCCAAAGTTTGGGACGGCTCTGTTTACAAGAACCTCGTTTACGGTACAAGTTCAATATCGCAGAAAGCGAAAAATGGATAAAGAAGTTGTGGTACTTACGTACAATGCAATATCACTCAGCAATGAAATCTATGTCATCAGGCCAGTAGCAACATAATGAGTGGATTCAGGTACGATGATTCTAAGTGAAATAAGTCACACAGAAAAAGAAACATCATAAGGTATCACTAATGCACGGAATGTAAACTTGGCTACAAAGGAACTGAATTACAAAACAGAATAGGGTCTCAAATGTAGAAAACCAACTTATGCTTGCTTAAGGGGAAAGGTGAGTTGGGGTGCTGCATAAAACCAGAGATTGAAATTAACACAGATACCTTTCCATAAGCCAAATATGTAATAGACAAGAGCTACTGCTTGCTCAACAAAGTGGACTCAACACCCCATATTAAACGCCTAAGAATATACATGACTAGTAAGAATCTTAAAACCTATGGATTTATATGTCTCCGAAAGAGAATCCAGCGTGTGTACAGCGGCATAAACGCAGCAGTGATAGGATTGCTGAGGTTCGGTGAGCAAATGCAGACCCTTTGAAGTCATATTGCATGGTACCCATTCCATGGGTCTCAACTCTCCAGGTTTAAGGGATTCTTCCTTCAGCTAAAACATGCATGTGGAACCCAGAGTATGATCCAACGCGTGATCGTGAAACGTGTTCAAATGTGTCTCAGTTTTCGTCCCCTGGTACTCGGGTGCAACATTCCAGATGCTTTACTAACACTCTCCCCACTTGGAGAGTCAGTGCCTTTAACCTCCTGTTTGGCCCAGTTTGCAATTTTTGTGTAAAATAAACAGGAATAGGGAGAACCAATGAGAGACTAGCTGGAGGTGTCTGGACGGGCAAATTTAACTCTCATTTCCCACCAGGAAGAGGAATTAACCAAAGGCTCAACGAGATATGCCGGAACCACACTAGGGCCTGAAGCAATCCTGCGGTGTTGCGGCCAGCTCACAAGAAAGCCAGTTGAAGAAAGGAGCTCAGGGGCACTGTATTTCACAAACCTGCAGAGTTATAAATGACAGCTATCGTCCAAAAATATATTGAAGCAAGGCTGCCAAGAGGACTTGAAAGCGGGGAAGAATTGCAGGAAACCGATTTCAGGAGGTAGACTGGAATTGCATGTAAAGCATAGGAAAAGAGGCAGAACGTCCACAATGATGCACTTGGCCAAAAAGGGCGTATGCGTTTTTTCCTGAATATATTCAGGAAAAAACGCATACGCCCTTTTTGGCCAAGCAAGCAAGCTTGCAAAGGAAATCTGCACTACAATGAAGTCTCACTGCCCCCCGGTCAAAAGGGCCATCTGAAAAAAGTGTAAAATCCAGAAAGGCAGGACAGGCCATGGAGAACTGGGAGCCTTCTTATGCTGATGGGTGGGATGTAAATTGCCAACAGCCACTCTGGAGAAGTGTATGGTGTTTCCTGAAATATCTAAAAAACAAAGCAACAGAGCCTAGGGCACTTCCACTTATGGTCCTATAGCTTAGGGAAATTAAAATCAAAAAGACACAGCCACCCTAAAGTTTGGGACGGCTCTGTTTACAAGAACCTCGTTTACGGTACAAGTTCAATATCGCAGAAAGCGAAAAATGGATAAAGAAGTTGTGGTACTTACGTACAATGCAATATCACTCAGCAATGAAATCTATGTCATCAGGCCAGTAGCAGCATAATGAGTGGATTCAGGTACGATGATTCTAAGTGAAATAAATCACACAGAAAAAGAAACATAATAAGGTATGACTAATACACGGAATGTAAACATGGCTACACAGGAACTGAATTACAAAACAGAATAGGGTCTCAAATGAAGAAAACCAACTTACGCTTGCTTAAGAGGAAAGGTTAGTTGGGGTGCTGCATAAAACCAGAGATTGAAATTAGCACAGATACCTTTCCATAAGCCAAATATGTAATAGACAAGAGCTACTGCTTGCTCAACGAAGTGGACTCAACACCACATATTAAACGCCTAAGAATATACCTGACTAGTAAGAATCTTAAAACCTATGGATTTATATGTCTCCGAAAGAGAATCAAGCGTGTTTACAGCGGCATAAACGCAGCAGTGATAGGATTGGTGAGGTTCGGTGAGCAAATGCAGACCCTTTGAAGTCATATTGCATGGTACCCATTCCATGGTTCTCAACTCTCCAGGTTTAAGTGATTCTTCCTTCAGCTAAAACATGCATGTGGAACCCAGAGTATGATCCACCGTGTGATCGGGAAACGTGTTCCAATGGGTCTCAGTTTTCGTCCCCTGGTACTCGGGTGCAACTTTCCAGACGCTTTACTAACACTCTCCACACTTGGAGAGTCAGTGCCTTTAACCTCCTGTTTGGCCCAGTTTGCAATTTCTGCGGAAAATGAACAGGAATAGGGAGAACCAATGAGAGACTAGCTGGAGGTGTCTGGACGGGCAAATTTAACTCTCATTTCCCACCAGGAAGAGGAATTAACCAAAGGCTCAGCGAGATATGCCGGAACCACACTAGGGCCTGAAGCAATCCTGCGGTGTTGCGGCCAGCTCACAAGAAAGCGAGGTGAAGAAAGAAGCTCAGGGGCACCGTAATTCACAAACCTGCAGAGTTATAAATGACAGCTATCGTCCAAAAATATATTGAAGTAAGGCTGCCAAGAGGACTTGAAAGTGGGGCAGAATTGCAGGAAACCGATTTCAGGAGGTAGACAGGAATTGCATGTAAAGCATAGGAAAAGAGGCAGAACGTCCACAATGATGCACTTGGCCAAAAGGGCGTATGCGTTTTATCCTGAATATATTCAGGAAAAAACGCATACGCCCTTTTTGGCCAACCAAGCAAGCTTGCAAAGGAAATCTGCACTACAATGAAGTCTCACTGCCCCCTGGTCAAAAGGGCCATCTGAAAAAAGTGTAAAATCCAGAAAGGCAGGACAGTCCATGGAGAACTGGGAGCCTTCTTATGCTGATGGGCGGGATGTAAATTGCCAACAGCCACTCTGGAGAAGTGTATGCTGTTTCCTGAAACATCTAAAAAACAAAGCAACAGAGCCTAGGGCACTTCCACTTATGGTCCTATAGATTAGGGAAATTAAAATCAAAAAGACACAGCCACCCCAAAGTTTGGGACGGCTCTGTTTACAAGAACCTCGTTTACGGTACAAGTTCAATATCGCAGAAAGCGAAAAATGGATAAAGTAGTTGTGGTACTTACGTACAATGCAATATCACTCAGCAATGAAATCTATGTCATCAGGCCAGTAGCAGCATAATGAGTGGATTCAGGTACAATGATTCTAAGTGAAATAAGTCACAGAGAAAAAGAAACATCATAAGGTATCACTAATACACGGAATGTAAACTTGGCTACACAGGAACTGAATTACAAAACAGAATAGGGTCTCAAATGTAGAAAACCAACTTATGCTTGCTTAAGGGGAAAGGTGAGTTGGGGTGCTGCATAAAACCAGAGATTGAAATTAGCACAGATACCTTTCCATAAGCCAAATATGTAATAGACAAGAGCTACTGCTTGCTCAACGAAGTGGACTCAACACCACATATTAAACGCCTAAGAATATACCTGACTAGTAAGAATCTTAAAACCTATGGATTGATATGTCTCCGAAAGAGAATCAAGCGTGTGTACAGCGGCATAAACGCAGCAGTGATAGGATTCGTGAGGTTCGGTGAGCAAATGCAGACCCTTTGAAGTCATATTGCATGGTACCCATTCCATGGGTCTCAACTCTCCAGGTTTAAGGGATTCTTCCTTCAGCTAAAACATGCATGTGGAGCCCAGAGTATGATCCACCGTGTGATCGGGAAACGTGTTCAAATGTGTCTCAGTTTTCGTCCCCTGATACTCGGGTGCAACATTCCAGACGCTTTACTAAGACTCTCCCCACTTGGAGAGTCAGTGCCTTTAACCTCCTGTTTGACCCAGTTTGCAATTTCTGCGGAAAATGAACAGGAATAGGGAGAACCAATGAGAGACTAGCTGGAGGTGTCTGGACGGGCAAATTTAACTCTCATTTCCCACCAGGAAGAGGAATTAACCAAAGGCTCACTGAGATATGCCGGAACCACACTAGGGCCTGAAGCAATCCTGCGGTGTTGCGGCCAGCTCACAAGAAAGCGAGTTGAAGAAAGGAGCTCAGGGGCACTGTCATTCACAAACCTGCAGAGTTATACATGACAGCTATCGTCCAAAAATATATTGAAGTAAGGCTGTCAAGATGACTTGAAAGTGTGGCAGAATTGCAGGAAACCGATTTCAGGAGGTAGACTGGAATTGCATGTAAAGCATAGGAAAAGAGGCAGAACATCCACAATGATGCACTTGGCCAAAAAGGGCGTATGCGTTTTTTCCTGAATACATTCAGGAAAAAACGCATACGCCCTTTTTGGCCAAGGAAGCAAGCTTGCAAAGGAAATCTGCACTACAATGAAGTCTCACTGCCCCCCGGTCAAAAGGGCCATCTGAAAAAAGTGTAAAATCCAGAAAGGCAGGACAGGCCATGGAGAACTGGGAGCCTTGTTATGCTGATGGGCGGGATGTAAATTGCCAACAGCCACTCTGGAGAAGTGTATGGTGTTTCCTGAAACATCTAAAAAACAAAGCAACAGAGCCTAGGGTACTTCCACTTATGGTCCTATACATTAGGGAAATTAAAATCAAAAAGACACAGCCACCGCAAAGTTTGGGACGGCTCTGTTTACAAGAACCTCGTTTATGGTACAAGTTCAATATCGCAGAAAGCGAAAAATGGATAAAGAAGTTGTGGTACTTACGTACAATGCAATATCACTCAGCAATGAAATCTATGTCATCAGGCCAGTAGCAGCATAATGAGTGAATTTAGGTGCGATGATTCTAAGTGAAATACGTCACACAGAAAAAGAAACATCATAAGGTATCACTAATACACGGAATGTAAACTTGGCTACACAGGAACTGAAGTACAAAACAGGATATCTTCTCAAATGTAGAAAACCAACTTATGCTTGCTTAAGGGGAAAGGTGAGTTGGGGTGCTGCATAAAACCAGAGATTGAAATTAACACAGATACCTTTCCATAAGCCAAATATGTAATAGACAAGAGCTACTGCTTGTTCAACGAAGTGGACTCAACACCCCATATTAAACGCCTAAGAACATACCTGACTAGTAAGAATCTTAAAACCTATGGATTTATATGTCTCCGAAAGAGAATCAAGCGTGTGTACAGCGGCATAAACGCAGCAGTGATAGGATTGGTGAGGTTCGGTGAGCAAATGCAGACCCTTTGAAGTCATATTGCATGGTACCCATTCCATGGTTCTCAACTCTCCTGGATTAAAGGATTCTTCCTTCAGCTAAAACATGCATGTGGAACCCAGAGTATGATCCACCGTGTGATCGGGAAACGTGTTCCAATGTGTCTCAGTTTTCGTCCCCTGGTACTCGGGTGCAACTTTCCAGACGCTTTACTAACACTCTCCCCACTTGGAGAGTCAGTGCCTTTAACCTCCTGTTTGGCCCAGTTTACAATTTCTGCGGAAAATGAACAGGAATAGGGAGAACCAATGAGAGACTAGCTGGAGGTGTCTGGACGGGCAAATTTAACTCTCATTTCCCACCAGGAAGAGGAATTAACCAAAGGCTCAGTGTGCCATGCCAGAACCACACTAGGGCCTGAAGCAATCCAGCAGTGTTGCGGCCAGCTCACAAGAAAGCGAGTTGAAGAAAGGAGCTCAGGGGCCCTGTAATTCACAAACCTGCAGAGTTATACATGACAGCTATCGTCCAAAAATATATTGAAGTAAGGCTGTCAAGATGACTTGAAAGTGTGGCAGAATTGCAGGAAACCGATTTCAGGAGGTAGACTGGAATTGCATGTAAAGCATAGGAAAAGAGGCAGGACGTCCACAATGATGCACTTGGCCAAAAAGTTCGTATGCGTTTTTTCCTGAATATATTCAGGAAAAAACGCATACACCCTTTTTGGTCACCCAAGCAAGCTTGCAAAGGAAATCTGCACTACAATGAAGTCTCACTGCTCCACGGTCAAAAGGGCCATCTGAAAAAAGTGTAAAATCCAGAAAGGCAGGACAGGCCATGGAGAACTGGGAGCCTTCTTATGCTGATGGGCGGGATGTAAATTGCCAACAGCCACTCTGGAGAAGTGTATGCTGTTTCCTGAAACATCTAAAAAACAAAGCAACAGACCCTAGGGCATTTCTACTTATGGTCCTATAGCTTAGGGAAATTAAATTCAAAAAGACACAGCCACCCCAAAGTTTGGGACGGCTCTGTTTACAAGAACCTCATTTACGGTACAAGTTCAATATCGCAGAAAGCAAAAATGGATAAAGAAGTTGTGGTACTTACGTACAATGCAATATCACTCAGCAATGAAATCTATGTCATCAGGCCCGTAGCAGCATAATGAGTGGATTCAGGTACGATGATTCTAAGTGAAATAAGTCACACAGAAAAAGAAACATCATAAGATATCACTAATACACGGAATGTAAACTTGGCTAAACAGGAACTGAATTACAAAACAGAATAGGGTCTCAAATGTAGAAAACCAACTTATGCTTGCTTAAGGGGAAAGGTGAGGTGGGGTGCTGCATAAAACCAGAGATTGAAGTTAACACAGATACCTTTCCATAAGCCAAATATGTAATAGACAAGAGCTACTGCTTGCTCAACGAAGTGGACTCAACACCCCATATTAAACGCCTAAGAATATACCTGACTAGTAAGAATCTTAAAACCTATGGATTTATATGTCTCCGAAAGAGAATCAAGCGTGTGCACAGCGGCATAAACGCAGCAGTGATAGGATTGGTGAAGTTCGGTGAGCAAATGCAGACCCTTTGAAGTCATATTGCATGGTACCCATTCCATGGGTCTCAACTCTCCAGGTTTAAGGTATTCTTCCTTCAGCTAAAACATGTATGTGGAACCCCGAGTATGATCCAACGTGTGATCGGGAAACGTGTTCAAATGTGTCTCAGTTTTCGTCCCCTGGTACTCGGGTGCAACATTCCAGACGCTTTCCTAACACTCTCCCCACTTGGAGAGTCAGTGCCTTTAACCTCCTGTTTGGCCCAGTTTGCAATTTCTGCGTAAGATGAATAGGAATAGGGAGAACCAATGAGAGACTAGCTGGAGGTGTCTGGATGGGCAAATTTAACTCTCATTGCCCACCCGGAAGAGGAATTAACCAAAGGCTCAGCGTGCCGTGCCGGAACCACACTAGGGCCTGAAGCAATCCTGCAATGTTGCGGCCAGCTCACAAGAAAGCGAGTTGAAGAAAGGAGCTCAGGGGCTCTGTATTTCACAAACCTGCAGAGTTATAAATGACAGCTATCGTCAAAAAATATAGTGAAGTAAGGCAGCCAAGAGGACTTGAAAGTTGGGCAGAATTGCAGGAAACCGATTTCAGGAGGTAGACTGGAATTTCATGTAAAGCATAGGAAAAGAGGCAGACCGTCCGCAATGATGCACTTGGCCAAAAAGGGCGTATGCATTTTTTCCTGAATATATTCAGGAAAAAACCCATACGAACTTTTTGGCCAACCAAGCAAGCTTGCAAAGGAAATCTGCACTACAATGAAGTCTCACTGCCCCCCGGTCAAAAGGGCCATCTGAAAAAAGTGTAAAATCCAGAAAGGCAGGACAGGCCATGGAGAACTGGGAACCTTGTTATGCTGATGGGCGGGATGTAAATTGCCAACAGCCACTCTGGAGAAGTGTATGGTGTTTCCTGAAACATCTAAAAAACAAAGCAACAGAGCCTAGGGCACTTCCACTTATGATCCTATAGCTTAGGGAAATTGAAATCAAAAAGACAAGCCACCCCAAAGTTTGGGACGGCTCTGTTTACAAGAACCTCATTTACGGTACAAGTTCAATATCGCAGAAAGCGAAAAATGGATAAAGAAGTTGTGGTACTTACGTACAATGCAATATCACTCAGCAAAGAAATCTATGTCCTCAGGCCCATAGCAGGATAATGAGTGGATTCAGGTACGATGATTCTAAGTGAAATAAGTCACACAGAAAAAGAAACATCATAAGATATCACTAATACACGGAATGTAAGCTTGGCTACACAGGAACTTAATTACAAAACAGAACAGGGTCTCAAATCCAAAAAGCAACTTATGCTTGCTTAAGGGGAAAGGTGAGTTGGGGTGCTGCATAAAACCAGAGATTGAAATTAGCACAGATACCTTTCCATAAGCCAAATATGTAATAGACAAGAGCTACTGCTTGCTCAACGAAGTGGACTCAACACCCCATATTAAACGCCTAAGAATATACCTGACTAGTAAGAATCTTAAAACCTATGGATTTATATGTCTCCGAAAGAGAATCCAGCGTGTGTACAGCGGCATAAACGCAGCAGTGATAGGATTGGTGAGGTTCGGTGAGAAAATGCAGACCCTTTGAAGTCATATTGCATGGTACCCATTCCATGGTTCTCAACTCTCCAGGTTTAAGGGATTCTTCCTTCAGCTAAAACATGCATGTGGAACCCAGAGTATGATCCACCGTGTGATCGGGAAACGTGTTCAAATGTGTCTCAGGTTTCGTCCCCTGGTACTCGGGTGCAACATTCCAGAAGCTTTACTAACACTCTCCCCACTTGGAGAGTCAGTGCCTTTAACCTCCTGTTTGGCCCAGTTTGCAAATTCTGCGGAAAATGAACAGGAATAGGGAGAACCAATGAGAGACTAGCTGGAGGAGTCTGGACGGGCAAATTTAACTCTCATTTCCCACCAGGAAGAGGAATTAACCAAAGGCTCAGCGAGCCATGCCGGAACCACACTATAGCCTGAAGCAATCCTGCGGTGTTGTGTCCAGCTCACAAGAAAGCGAGTTGAAGAAAGGAGCTCAGGGGCCCTGTAATTCACACACCTGCAGAGTTCTAAATGACAGCTATCGTCCAAAAATATATTGAAGTAAGGCTGCCAAGAGGACTTGAAAGCGGGGCAGAATTGCAGGAAACCGATTTCAGGAGGTAGACTGGAATTGCATGTAAAGCATAGGAATAGAGGCAGAACGTCCACAATGATGCACTTGGCCAAAAAGCGCGTATGTGTTTTTTCCTGAATATATTCAGGAAAAAACGCATATGCCCTTTTTGGCCACCCAAGCAAGCTTGCAAAGGAAATCTGCACTACAATGAAGTCTCACTGCCCCCCGGTCAAAAGGGCCATCTGAAAAAAGTGTAAAATCCAGAAAGGCAGGACAGGCCATGGAGAACTGGGAGCCTTCTTATGCTGATGGGCGGGATGTAAATTGCCAACAGCCACTCTGGAGAAGTGTATGGTGTTTCCTGAAACATCTAAAAAACAAAGCAACAGAGCCTAGGGCACTTCCACTTATGGTCCTATAGCTTAGGGAAATTAAAATCAAAAAGACACAGCCACCCCAAAGTTTGGGACGGCTCTGTTTACAAGAACCTCGTTTACGGTACAAGTTCAATATCGCAGAAAGCGAAAAATGGATAAAGAAGTTGTGGTACTAACGTACAATGCAATATCACTCAGCAATGAAATCTCTGTCATCAGGCCCATAGCAGCATAATGAGTGGATTCAGGTACGATGATTCTAAGTGAAATATGTGACACAGAAAAAGAAATATCATAAGATATCACTAATACACGGAATGTAAACTTGGCTACACAAGAACTAAATTACAAAACAGAATAGGGTCTCAAATGTAGAACACCAACTTATGCTTGCTTAAGGGGAAAGGTGAGTTGGGGTGCTGCATAAAACCAGAGATTGAAATTAGCACAGATACCTTTCCATAAGCCAAATATGTAATAGACAAGAGCTACTGCTTGCTCAATGAAGTGGACTCAACACCCCATATTAAACGCCTAAGAACATACCTGACTAGTAAGAATCTTAAAACCTATGGATTTATATGTCTCCGAAAGAGAATCAAGCGTGTGTACAGCGGCATAAACGCAGCAGTGATAGGATTGGTGAGGTTCGGTGAGCAAATGCAGACCCTTGGAATTCATATTGCATGGTACCCATTCCATGGGTCTCAAGTCTCCAGGTTTAAGGGATTCTTCCTTCAGCTAAAACATGCATGTGGAACCCAGAGTATGATCCACCATGTGATCGGGAAACGTGTTCAAATGTGTCTCAGTTTTCGTCCCCTGGTACTCGGGTGCAACATTCCAGACGCTTTACTAACACTCTCCCCACTTGGAGAGTCAGTGCCTTTAACCTCCTGTTTGGCACAGTTTGCAATTTCTGCAGAAAATGAACAGGAATAGGGAGAACCAATGAGAGACTAGCTGGAGGTGTCTGGACGGGCAAATTTAACTCTCATTTCCCACCAGGAAGAGGAATTAACCAAAGCCTCAGCGTGCCATGACAGTAGCAAACTAGAGCCTGAAGCAATCCTGCACTGTTGCGGCCAGCTCACGAGAAAGCGAGTTGAAGAAAGGAGCTCAGGGGCACTGTAATTCACAAACCTGCAGAGTTCTAAATGACAGCTATCGTCCAAAAATATATTGAAGTAAGGCTGCCAAGAGGACTTGAAAGCGGAGCAGAATTGCAGGAAACTGATTTCAGGAGGTAGACTGGAATTGGATGTAAAGCATAGGAAAAGAGTCAGAACGTCCACAATGATGCACTTGGCCAAAAAGGGCGTATACGTTTTTTCCTGAATATATTCAGGAAAAAACACATACGCCCTTTTTGGGCAACCAAGCAAGCTTGCAGAGGAAATCTGCACTACAATGAAGTCTCACTGCCCCCCGGTCAAAAGGGCCATCTGAAAAAAGTGTAAAATCCAGAACGGCAGGACAGGCCATGGAGAACTGGGAGCCTAGTTAGGCTGATGGGCGGGATGTAAATTGCCAACAGCCAATCTGCAGAAGTGTATGGTGTTTCCTGAAACATCTAAAAAACACAGCAACAGAGCCTAGGGTACTTCCACTTATGGTCCTATAGCTTAGGGAAATTAAAATCAAACAGACACAGCCACCACAAAATTTGGGACGGCTCTGTTTACAAGAACCTCATTTACGGTACAAGTTCAATATCACAGAAAGCGAAAAATGGATAAAGAAGTTGTGGTACTAACGTACAATGCAATATCACTCAGCAATGAAATCTATGTCATCAGGCCCATAGCAGGATAATGAGTGGATTCAGGTACGATGATTCTAAGTGAAATAAGTCACACAGAAAAAGAAACATCATAAGATATCACTAATACACGGAATGTAAGCTTGGCTACACAGGAACGGAATTAGAAAACAGAAAACGGTCTCAAATGCAGAAAACCAACTAATGCTTGCTTAAGGGGAAAGGTGAGTTGGGGTGCTGCATAAAACCAGAGATTGAAATTAACACAGATACCTTTCCATAAGACAAATATGTAATAGACAAGAGCTACTGCTTGCTCAACGAAGTGGACTCAACACCCCATATTAAACGCCTAAGAATATACCTGACTAGTAAGAATCTTAAAACCTATGGATTTATATGTCTCAGAAAGAGAATCAAGCGTGTGTACAGCGGCATAAACGCAGCAGTGATAGGATTGGTGAGGTTCGGTGAGCAAATGCAGACCCTTTGAAGTCATATTGTATGGTACCCATTCCATGGTTCTCAACTCTCCAGGTTTAAGGGATTCTTCCTTCAGCTAAAACATGCATGTGGAACCCAGAGGATGATCCACCGTGTGATCGGGAAACATGTTCAAATGTGTCTCAGTTTTCGTCCCCTGGTACTCGGGTGCAACATTCCAGACGCTTTACTAACACTCTCCCCACTTGGAGAGTCAGTGCCTTAAACCTCCTGATTGGCCCAGTTTGCAATTTCTGCGGAAAATGAACAGGAATAGGGAGAACCAATGAGAGACTAGCTGGAGGAGTCTGGACGGGCAAATTTAATGCTCATTTCCCAACAGGAAGAGGAATTAACCAAAGGCTCAGCGAGCCATGCCGGAACCACACTAGGTCCTGAAGGAATCCTGCGGTGTTGCGGCCAGCTCACAAGAAAGCGAGTTGAAGAAAGGAGCTCAGGGGCCCTGTAATTCACACACGTGCAGAGTTCTAAATGACAGCTATCATCCAAAAATATATTGAAGTAAGGCTCCCAAGAGGACTTGAAAGCGGGGCAGAATTGCAGGGAACCGATTTCAGGAGGTAGACTGGAATTGCATGTAAAGCATAGGAAAAGAGGCAGAACGTCCACAATGATGCACTTGGCCAAAAAGGGCGTATGCGTTTTTTCCTGAATATATTCAGGAAAAAACGCATATGCCCTTTTTGGCCAACCAAGCAAGCTTGCAAAGGAAATCTGCACTACAATGAAGTCTCACTGCCCCCCGGTCAAAAGGGCCATCTGAAAAAAGTGTAAAATCCAGAAAGGCAGGACAGGCCATGGAGAACTGGGAACCTTGTTATGCTGATGGGCGGGATGTAAATTGCCAACAGCCACTCTGGAGAAGTGTATGGTGTTTCCTGAAACATCTAACAAACAAAGCAACAGAGCCTAGGGCACTTCCACTTATGATCCTATAGCTTAGGGAAATTGAAATCAAAAAGACAAGCCACCCCAAAGTTTGGGTCGGCTCTGTTTACAAGAACCTTTTTTACGGTACAAGTTCAATATCACAGAAAGCGAAAAATGGATAAAGAAGTTGTGGTACTTACGTACACTGCAATATAACTCAGCAATGAAATGTATGTCATCAGGCCAGTAGCAGCATAATGAGTGGATTCAGGTACGATAATTCTAAGTGAAATAAGTCACACAGAAAAAGAAACATCATAAGATATCACTAATACATGGAATGTAAACTTGGCTACACAGGAACTGAATTACAAAACAGAACATGGTCTCAAATGTAGAAAACCAACTTATGCTTGCTTAAGGGGAAAGGTTAGTTGGGGTGCTGCATAAAACCAGAGATTGAAATTAGCACAGATACCGTTCCATAAGCCAAATATGTAATAAACAAGAGCTACTCCTTGCTCAACGAAGTGGACCCAACACCCCATATTAAACGCCTAAGAATATACCTGACTAGTAAGAATCTTAAAACCTATGGATTTATATGTCTCCGAAAGAGAAACAAGCGTGTGTACAGCGGCATAAACTCAGCAGTGATAGGATTGGTGAGGTTCGGTGAGCAAACGCAGACCCTTTGAAGTCATATTGCATGGTACCCATTCCATGGGTCTCAACTCTCCAGGAGTAAGGGATTCTTCCTTCAGCTAAAACATGCATGTGGAACCCAGAGTATGATCCACCATGTGATCGGGAAACGTGTTCAAATGTGTCTCAGTTTTCGTCCCCTGGTACTCGGGTGCAACATTCCAGACGCTTTACTAACACTCTCCCCACTTGGAGAGTCAGTGCCTTTAACCTCCTGTTTGGCCAAGTTTGCAATTTCTGCGGAAAATGAACAGGAATAGGGAGAACCAATGAGAGACTAGCTGGAGGAGTCTGGACGGGCAAATTTAACTCTCATTTCCCAACAGGAAGAGGAATTAACCAAAGGCTCAGCGAGCCATGCCGAAACCACACTAGGGCCTGAAGCAATCCTGCGGTGTTGCGGCCAGCTCACAAGAAAGCGAGTTGAAGAAAGGAGCTCAGGGGCCCTGTAATTCACACACCTGCAGAGTTCTAAATGACAGCTATCGTCCAAAAATATATTGAAGTAAGGCTGCCAAGAGGACTTGAAAGCGGGGCAGAATTGCAGGAAACCGATTTCAGGAGGTAGACTGGAATTGCATGTAAAGCATAGGAAAAGAGGCAGAACGTCCACAATGATGCACTTGGCCAAAAAGGGCGTATGCGTTTTTTCCTGAATATATTCAGGAAAAAACGCATACGCCCTTTTTGGCCAAACAAGCAAGCTTGCAAAGGAAATCTGCACTACAATGAAGTCTCACTGCCCCCCGGTCAAAAGGGCCATCTGAAAAAAGAGTAAAATCCAGAAAGGCAGGACAGGCCATGGAGAACTGGGAGCCTTGTTATGCTGATGGGCGTGATGTAAATTGCCAACAGCCACTCTGGAGAAGTGTATGGTGTTTCCTGAAACATCTAAAAAACAAAGCAACAGAGCCTAGGGCACTTCCACTTATGGTCCTATAGCTTAGGGAAATTAAAATCAAAAAGACACAGCCACCCCAAAGTTTGGGACGGCTCTGTTTACAAGAACCTCGTTTCCGGTACAAGTTCAATATCGCAGAAAGCGAAAAATGGATAAAGAAGTTGTGGGACTTACGTACAATGCAATATCATTCAGCAATGAAATCTATGTCATCATGCCTGTAGCAGCATAATGAGTGGATTCAGGTACGATCATTCTAAGTGAAATATGTCACACAGAAAAAGAAACATCATAAGATATCACTAATACACGGAATGTAAAGTTGGCTACACAGGAACTGAATTACAAAACAGAATAGGGTCTCAAATGTAGAAAACCAACTTATGTTTGCTTAAGGGGAAAGGTGAGTTGGGGTGCTGCATAAAACCAGAGATGGAAATTAGCACAGATACCTTTCCATAAGCCAAATATGTAATAGACAAGAGCTACTGCTTGCTCAACGAAGTGGACTCAACACCCCATATTAAACGCCTAAGAATATCCTTGACTAGTAAGAATCTTAAAACCTATGGATTTATATGTCTCCGAAGGAGAATCAAGCGTGTGTACAGCGGCATAAACGCAGCAGAGAAAGGATTGGTGAGGTTCGGTGAGCAAATGCAGACCCTTTGAAGTCATATTGCATGGTACCCATTCCATGGTTCTCAACTCTCCAGGTTTAAGGGATTCTTCCTTCAGCTAAAACATGCATGTGGAACCCAGAGTATGATCCACCGTGTGATCGGGAAACGTGTTCAAATGTGTCTCAGTTTTCGTCCCCTGGTACTCGGGTGCAACATTCCAGACGCTTTACTAACACTCTCCCCACTTGGAGAGTCAGTGCCTTTAACCTCCTGTTTGGCCCAGTTGGCAATTTCGCCGGAAAATGAACAGGAATAGGGAGAACCAATGAGAGACTAGCTGGAGGAGTCTGGACGGGCAAATTTAACTCTCATTTCCCATCATGAAGAGGAATTAACCAAAGGCTCAGCGAGCCATGCCGGAACCACACTAGGGCCTGAAGCAATCCTGCGGTGTTGCGGCCAGCTCACAAGAAAGCGAGTTGAAGAAAGGAGCTCAGGGGCACTGTAATTTACAAACCTGCAGAGTTATAAATGACAGCTATCGTCCACAAATATATTGAAGTAAGGCTGCCAAGAGGACTTGAAAGCGGGGCAGAATTGCAGGAAACCGATTTCAGGAGGTAGACTGGAATTGCATGTAAAGCATAGGAAAAGAGGCAGAACGTCCACAATGATGCACTTGGCCAAAAAGGGCGTATGCGTTTTTTCCTGAATATATTCAGGAAAAAACGCATACGCCCTTTTTGGCCAACCAAGCAACCTTGCAAAGAATATCTGCACTACAATGAAGTCTCACTGCCCCCCGGTCAAAAGGGCCATCTGAAAAAAGTGTAAAATCCTGAAAGGCAGGACAGGCCATGGAGAACTGGGAGCCTTGTTATGCTGAGGGGCGGGATGTAAATTGCCAACAAACACTCTGGAGAAGTGTATGGTGTTTCCTGAAACATCTAAAAAACAAAGAAACAGAGCCTAGGGCACTTCTACTTATGGTCCTATAGCTTAGGGAAATTAAAATCAAAAAGAAACAGCCACCCCAAAGTTTGGGACGGTTCTGTTTACAAGAACCTCGTTTACGGTACAAGTTCAATATCACAGAAAGCGAAAAATGGATAAAGAAGTTGTGGTTCTTACGTACAATGCAATATCACTCAGCAATTAAATCTATGTCATCAGGCCCGTAGCAGCATAATGAGTGGATTCAGGTACGATGATTCTAAGTGAAATAAGTCACACAGAAAAAGAAGCATCATAAGATATCACTAATACACGGAAGGTAAACTTGGCTACACAGGAACTGAATTACAAAACAGAATAGGGTCTCAAATGTAGAAAACCAACTTATGCTTGCTTAAGGGGAAAGGTGAGTTGGGGTGCTGCATAAAACCAGAGATTGAAATTAGCACAGATACCTTTCCATAAGCCAAATACGTAATAGACAAGAGCTACTGCTTGCTCAACGAAGTGGACTCAACACCCCATATTAAACGCCTAAGAATATACCTGACTAGTAAGAATCTTAAAACCTATGGATTGATATGTCTCCGAAAGAGAATCAAGCGTGTGTACAGCGGCATAAACGCAGCAGTGATAGGAATGGTGAGGTTCGGTGAGCAAATGCAGACCCTTTGAATTCATATTGCATGGTACCCATTCCATGGGTCTCAACTCTCCAGGTTTAAGGTATTCTTCCTTCAGCTAAAACATGCATGTGGAACCCAGAGTATGATCCACCGTGTGATCGGGAAACGTGTTCAAATGTGTCTCAGTTTTCGTCCCCTGGTACTCGGGTGCAACATTCCAGACGCTTTACTAACACTCTCCCCACTTGAGAGTCAGTGCCTTTAACCTCCTGTTTGGCCCAGTTGGCAATTTCTGCGGAAAATGAACAGGAATAGGGAGAACCAATGAGAGACTAGCTGGAGGTGTCTGGCCGGGCAAATTTAACTCTCATTTCCCACCAGGAGGAGGAATTAACCAAAGGCTCAGCGAGCCATGCCGGAACCACACTAGGGCCTGAAGCAATCCTGCGGTGTTGCGGCCAGCTCACAAGAAAGCGAGTTGAAGAAAGGAGCTCAGGGGCACTGTAATTCACAAACCTGCAGAGTTATAAATGACAGCTATCGTCCACAAATATATTGAAGTAAGGCTGCCAAGAGGACTTGAAAGTGGGACAGAATTGCAGGAAACCGATTTCAGGAGGTAGACTGGAATTCCATGTAAAGCATAGGAAAAGAAGCAGAACGTCCACAATGATGCACTTGGCCAAAAAGGGCGTATGCGTTTTTTCCTGAATATATTCAGGAAAAAACGCATACGCCCTTTTTGGCCAACCAAGCAAGCTTGCAAAGGAAATCTGCACTACAATGAAGTCTCACTGCCCCCCGGTCAAAAGGGCCATCTAAAAAAAGTGTAAAATCTAGAAAGGTAGGACAGGCCATGGAGAACTGGGAGCCTTGTTATGCTGATGGGCGGGATGTAAATTGCCAACAGCCACTCAGGAGAAGTGTATGGTGTTTCCTGAAACATCTAAAAAACAAAGCAACAGAGCCAAGGGCACTTCCACTTATGGTCCTATAGCTTAGGGAAATTAAAATCAAAAAGACACAGCTACCCCAATGTTTGGGACGGCTCTGTTTACAAGAACCTCGTTTACAGTACAAGTTCAATATCGCAGAAACCTAAAAATGGATAAGGAAGTTGTGGTACTAACGTACACTGCAATGTCACTCAGCAATGAAATCTCTGTCATCAGGCCCATAGCAGCATAATGAGTGGATTCAGGTACGATGATTCTAAGTGAAATATGTCACACAGAAAAAGAAACATCATAAGATATCACTAATACACGGAATGTAAACTTGGCTAGACAGGAACTGAATTACAAAACAGAATAGGGTCTCAAATGTAGAAAACCAACTTATGCTTTCTTAAGGGGAAAGGTGAGTTGGGGTGCTGCATAAAACCAGAGATTAAAATTAGCACAGATACCTTTCCATAAGCCAAATATGTAATAGACAAGAGCTACTGCTTGCTCAACGAAGTGGACTCAACACCCCATATTAAACGCCTAAGAATATACCTGACTAGTAAGAATCTTAAAACCAATGGATTTATATGTCTCCAAAAGAGAATCAAGCATGTGTACAGCGGCATAAATGCAGCAGTGATAGGATTGGTGAGGTTCGGTGAGCAAATGCAGACCCTTTGAAGTCGTATTGCATGGTACCCATTCCATGGGTCTCAACTCTCCAGGTTTAAGGGATTCTTCCTTCAGATAAAACATGCATGTGGAACCCAGAGTATGATCCACCATGTGATCGGGAAACGTGTTCAAATGTGTCTCAGTTTTCGTCCCCTGGTACTCGGGTGCAACATTCCAGATGCTTTACTAACACTCTCCCCACTTGTAGAGTCAGTGCCTTTAACCTCCTGTTTGGCCCAGTTTGCAATTTCTGCGGAAAATGAACAGGAATAGGGAGAACCAATGAGAGACTAGCTGGAGATGTCTGGACGGGTAAATTTAACTCTCATTTCCCACCAAGAAGAGGAATTAACCAAAGGCTCAGCGAGCCATGCCAGAACCACACTAGGGCCTGAAGCAATCCTGCGGTGTTGCGGCCAGCTCACAAGAAAGCGAGTTGAAGAAAGGAGCTCAGGGTCCCTGTAATTCACAAACCTGCAGAGTTATAAATAACAGCTATCGTCCAAAAATATATTGAAGTAAGGCTGCCAAGAGGACTTGAAAGCGGGGCAGAATTGCAGGAAACCGATTTCAGGAGGTAGACTGGAATTGCATGTAAAGCATAGGAAAAGAGGCAGAACGTCCACAATGATGCAGTTGGCCAAAAAGGGCGTATGCGTTTTTTCCTGAATATATTCAGGAAAAAACGCATACACCCTTTTTGGCCAACCAAGCAAGCTTGCAAAGGAAATCTGCACTACAATGAAGTCTCACAGCCCCACGGTCAGAAGGGCCATCTGAAAAAACTGTAAAATCCAGAAAGGCAGGACAGGCCATGGAGAACTGGGAGCCTAGTTAGGCTGATGGGCAGGATGTAAATTTCCAACAGCCACTCTGCAGAAGTGTATGGTGTTTCCTGAAACATCTAAAAAACAAAGCTACAGAGCCTAGTGTACTTCCACTTATGGTCCTATAGCTTAGGGAAATTAAAATCAAAAAGACACAGCCACCCCAAAATTGGGGTCGGCTCTGTTTACAGGAACCTCATTTACGGTACAAGTTCAATATCACAGAAAGCAAAAAATGGATAAAGAAGTTGTGGTACTAACGTACAATGCAATATCACTCAGAAATGAAATCTATATCATCAGGCCCATAGCAGGATAATGAGTGAATTCAGGTACGATGATTCTAAGTGAAATAAGTCACACAGAAAAAGAAACATCATAAGATATCACTAATACACGGAATGTAAGCTTGGCTACACAGGAACTGAATTACAAAACAGAACAGGGTCTCAAATGTAGAAAACCAACTTATGCTTGCTTAAGGGGAAAGGTGAGTTGGGGTGCTGCATAAAACCAGAGATTGAAATTAACACAGATACCTTTCCATAAGACAAATATGTAATAGACAAGAGCTACTCCTTGCTCAATGAAGTGGACTCAACACCCCATATTAAACGCCTAAGAATATACCTGACTAGTAAGAATCTTAAAACCTATGGATTTATATGTCTCTGAAAGAGAATCAAGCGTGTGTACAGCGGCATAAAGGCAGCAGTGAAAGTATTGGTGAGGTTCTGTGAGCAAATGAAGACCGTTTGAAGTCATATTGCACGGTACCCATTCCATGGTTCTCAACTCTCCAGGTTTAAGGGATTCTTCCTTCACCTAAAACATGCATGTGGAACCCAGAGTATGATCCACCGTGTGATTGGGAAACGTGTTCAAATGTGTCTCAGTTTTCGTCCCCTGGTACTCGGGTGCAACATTCCAGACGCTTTACTAACACTCTCCCCACTTGGAGAGTCAGTGCCTTTAACCTCCTGTTTGGCCCAGTTTGCAATTTCTGCGGAAAATGAACAGGAATAGGGAGAACCAATGAGAGACTAGCTGGAGGAGTCTGGACGGGCAAATTTAACTCTCATTTCCCACCAGGAAGAGGAATTAACCAAACGCTCAGCGAGCCATGCCAGAACCACACTAGGGCCTGAAGCAATCCTGCGGTGTTGCGGCCAGCTCACTAGAAAGCGTGTTGAAGAAAGGAGCTCAGGGTCACTGTAATTCACAAACCTGCAGAGTTATAAATGACAGGTATCATCCAAAATTATACTGAAGTAAGGCTGCGAAGAGGACTTGAAAACGGTGCAGAATTGCTGGAAACCGATTTCAGAAGGTACACGGGAGTCGCTCTTAAAGCATAGGAAAAGAGACAGAACTTGGAAAATAATGCACTTGGCAAAAGAGGGCATATGTGTTTTATCCAGAGCTCTCATAACCGAGGGGAGGAGATTCCCAGCAGGCTCCAACTGCCACCTGAAGGCTCACGTTGTCAAGGCAACGTGAGCAAGCCAGGCAGGAGTTACCTCACAGCAGAGGTCCCAGCTCACAGAAGGGTGAGAAAATCAGCCAACATCAGACTCTCACCAGAGGGCCCACATCACCAAGGGGATGGGAACCAGGCAGGAGTGTCTTCACACCAGTGGGGCCACATCATCGAAAGGTGAGGTACTCAGCACATGTGTCCTCAAACCAGAGGACCCACATCACCAAGGGCCTCGGAGTGAGGCAGGCAGGAGTAGCCTCACAACACTGGGCCCATAGAACAAAAAAGTGAGGAATCCAGCAGTTGGAACCTCCCAGCAGGCGGCCCAGAGCACCGAGGCTATGGGATCCAGGCCACAGTGAACTCACAGAAGAGGGCCCATGTCATGAAACTGAGCAACCCAGCCATTGGGACCTCAGAGCAGGAGGCCCACATCCCCATGGGGATATAAATCTGGTAGGAGTGTCCTCGCACCACTGAGAACGTATCAGAAAATTTTGGGAGACCAGCAGTTAGGGCCTGACGCCAGAGGACCCTCATCACCAAGGGAAGGAGGCTCCCAGCAGGCTCCAACTGCCACCAGAGGGCTGACGTCGCCAAGGTGATGTGTGCCAACCAGGCACGAATGACCTCACAGCAGAGGGCCCACCTCAGAGAAGTGTGATGAACCCAGTCAGGATCACACTCGCACCAGAGGGCCCACATCACCAAATGGATTCGAACCAGGCAGGAGTGTCCTCACATGAGTAGGGCCACATCATCTAAAGCTGAGGAACCCAGAACATGTGGCTTCAAACCATAGGACACCCATCATCAAGGGGCTGGGAGTGAGGCAGGCAGGAGGAGCCTCACAAAAGAGGGCCCAAAAATAAGAAAGGTGAGGAGTGACCTCACAGCAGAGGGCCCACCTCACAGAAGGGTGAGGAACACAGCCAGGATCAGACTCTCACCAGAGGGTCCACATCACCAAGGGGATGGGAACAAGGCAGGAGTGTCCCCAAACCAGTGGGACAACATCATCGAAAGGTGAGGATCCCAGCACATGTAGCCTCAAACCAGAGGAACCACATCACTAAGGGGTTCGGAACGAGGCTGGCAGGACCAGCCTCACAACACAGGGTCCATAGAATATAAAAGTTGAGGAATCCAGCAGTTGGAACCTCCCAGCAAGTGGCCCAGAGCACCGAGGCTATGAGATCCAGGCCGCAGTGAACTCACAACAGACGGCCCACATCATGAACCTGTGAGCAGCCCAGCCGTTGGGACCTCAGAACAGAAGGCCCACATCCCCATTGGGATGGGAACCTGGCAGGAGTGGCCTCGCACCACTTAGCACATATCAGAAAATGTTAGGAGCCCAGCAGTTAGGGCCTGACGCCAGGGGGCCCTCATAACTGAGGGGAGGAGACTCCCAGCAGGTTCCAACTGCCAACAGAGGGCCCACGTCTACAAGGAGGCATGCGTCAGCCAGGCAGTAGTGACCTCACAGCAGAGGGCCTATCTCACAGAAGGGTGAGGAACCGAGGCAGGATGAGACTCTCGCCAGAGGGCCCACAACACCAAGGGGATGGAAACCAGTCAGGACTGTCCTCCCACCAGTGGGGCCACATCATCGAAAGGTGAGGAACCCAGCACATGCGGCCTCATATCAGAGGACATACATCACAAAGGGGATGGGAGTGAGGCAGGTAGGAGTAGCCTAAATACAGAGGGCCCAAAGAATAAAAAAGGTGAGGAATCCAGCATTTGGAACCTCCCAGCAGGCGGCCGAGAGCACAGAAGCTATGGGATGCAGGCAGGAGTGAACTAACACCAGAGAGCCCACATCATGAAACTGTGAGCAACCCAGGCGTTGGGACCTCAGAGCAGAAAGCCCACATCCCCATGGGGATGGGAACCTGACAGGAGTGTCCTGGCATCACTGGGCTCACATCAGAAAACGTGGGGAGCCCAGCAGTTATGGCCTGATGCTAGAGGGCCGTCATCACCGAGGGCAGGAGGCTCCCAGCAGGTTCCATGTGCCAACAGAGGGCCCACATCGCCAAGGTGATGTGTGCAAGTCAGGCAGGATTGACCTCACAGCAGAGGGCCTACCTCACAGAAGAGTGAGGAACCCAGCCAGGATAAGACTGTCACCAGAAGGCCCACATCACCAAGGGGATGGGAACCAGGCAGGAGTGTCCTCACACCAGTGGGGCCACATCATTGAAAGTTGCGGAACCCAGCACATGTGGCCTCAAACCAGAGGACCCACATCACGAAGGGGTTGCGAGTGAGGCAGGCAGGAGGAGCATCGCAACACAGGACCCATAGAATACAAAAGTTGAGGAATCGAGCAGTTGGAACCTCCCAGCAGGCGGCCCAGAGCACAGAGGCTATGGCATCCAGGCCAGAGTGAACTAACAGCAGAGAGCCCACATCATGAAACTGTGAACAACCCAGCCGTTGGGACTTCAGAGCAGAAGACCCACATCCCAATGGGGATGTGAACCTGGATAGAGTGTCTTCGAACCACTGGGCGCACATCACAAAATGTGGGGAGCCCAGCAGTTAGGGCCTGACGCCAGAGGGCCCTCATCACCAAGGGGAGGAGGCTCCCAGCAGGCTCCAAGTGCCACCGAAGGCTCATGTCCACAAGGCGAGGTGAGCAAGCCAAGCAGGAGTGACCTCACAGCAGACGGCCCACCTCACAGAAGGGTGAGGAACCCAGCCAGGATCAGACTCTCAACAGAGGGCCCACATCACCAAGGGGATGTGAACCAGGCAGGAGTCTCCTAAGACCATTGGTCCCACATCATCGAAAGGTGAGGAACCCAGCACATGTGGCCTCAAACCAGACGACACACATCACGAAGGGGCTGGGAGTGAGGCAGGCAGGAGGATCCTCACAACAGAGGGCCTAAAAAATTAAAAAAGTGAGGAATCCAGCAGTTGGAACCTCCCAGCAGGCGGCCAAGAGCACAGAGGCTATGGGATCCAGGCCACAGTGAACTAACACCAGAGAGCCCACATCATGAAATTGTGATCAACCCAGCCGTTGGAACCTCAGAGCAGAAGGCCCACATCCCCATGGAGATGGGAACCTAAGAGGAGTGCCCGAGCATCACTGGGCTCACTAAGAAAAGTTGGGGAGCCCAGCAGTTAGGGCCTGACGTCAGAGGGCCCTCATCACAGAGGTGAGGAGGCTCCCAGCAGGGTCCAAGTGCCACCAGAGGGCTCATGTTAACAAGGCGAGGTGAGCAAGCCAGGCAAGAGTTACCTGATAGTAGAGGGCCCACCTCACAGATGGGTGAGGAACCCAGCCAGGATCAGACTCTCACCAGAGGGCCCACATCACAAAGGGGATGGGAACCAGTCAGGATTATCCTCACACCAGTGGGGCCTCATCATCTTAAGGTGAGGAACCCAGCACATGTGTCCTCAAACCAGAGGACCCACATCACCAAGGGCCTTGGAGTGAGGCAGGCAGGAGTAGCCTCACAACACAGGGCACATAATATAAAAAACGTGAGGATTCCAGCATTTAGACCTTCCAGCAGGCGGCTCAGAACACCGAGGCTATGGGATCCAGGCCGCAGTGAACTCACAGCAGAGGGCCCACATCATAAAACTGTGAGCAACCCAGGCGTTGGGACCTCAGCGCAGAAGGCCCACATCCCCATGGGAATGGGAACCTGGCTGGAGTGTCCTCGCACCACTGGGCGCACATCAGAAAATGTGGGGAGCCCACCATTTAGGGCCTGATGCCAGAGGGCCGTCATCACCGAGAGGAGGAGGCACCCTGCACGCTCCAACTGCCACCAGAGGGCTCACGTCTCCAAGGTGACGTGTGCCAGCCAGGCAGGAGTGACCTCACAGCAGAGGGCCTACCTCACAGAACGTTGAGGAACCCAGCCAGGATTAGACTCTCGCCAGAGGGCCCACCTCACCAAGGGGATGGGAACCAGGCAGGAGTGTCCTCACACGAGTGGGGCCACATCATCGAAAGGTGAGGAACGCAGCACATGTGGCCTCAAGCCATAGGACAGTCATCACCAAGGGGCTGGCAGTGAGGCAGGCAGGAGGAGCCTCACAACAGAGGGCACATAGAATAAAAAAGTTGAGGAATCCAGCAGTTGGAACCTCCCAGCAGGCGGCTCAGAGCACCGATGATAAGGGATCCTTGCCGGAGTGAACTCACAGCAGAGGGCCCACATCATGGTACTGTGAGCAAGCCAGCCGTTTTGACCTCAGAGCAGAAGGCCCATATCCCCATGGGGATGGGAACCTGGCAAGAGTGTCCTCACTCACTTGGCACACATCAGAAAATGTGGGGAGCCCAGCAGTTATGGCCTAAGGCAAGAGGGCCCTCATCACTGAGGGGAGGAGGATCCCAGCACACTCCAACTGCCACCAGAGGGCCCACGTCGCCAAGGTGACGTGTGCCAGACAGGCATGAATGACCTCACAGCAGAGGGGCCACCTCACAGACGGGTGGGGAACCCAGCCAGGATCAGACTCTCACCTGAGGGCCCACATCAGCAAGGGGATGGGAACCAGTCAGGACTGTCTTCCCTCCAGTGGGGCCACATCATCGAAAGGTGCGGAACCCAGCACATGTGGCCTCAAATCAGAGGACACATATCACAAAGGGAATGGGAGTGAGGCAGGCAGGAGTAGCCTAAAAACAGAGGGCCCAAAGAATAAGAAAGGTGAGGAATCCAGCAGTTGGAACCTCCCAGCAGGTGGCCGAGAGCACAGAAGCTATGGGATGCAGGCAGGAGTGAACTAATAGCAGAGAGCCCACATCATGAAACTGTGAGCAACCCAGGCGTTGGTACCTCAGAGCAGAAGGCCCACATCCCAATGGGGAGGTGAACCTGGCTGGAGTGTCCTCGCACCACTGGGCGCACATCACAAAATGTGGGGAGACCAGCAGTTAGGGCCTGATGCCAGAGGGCCCTCATCACCGAGGGGAGGAGGCTCCCAGCAGGCTCCAAGTGCCACCAGAGGGCTCATGTCCACAAGGCGAGGTGAGCAAGCCAGGCAGGAGTGACCTCACAGCAGACGGCCCACCTCACAGATGGGTGAGGAACCCAGCCAGGATCAGACTCTCAACAGAGGGCCCACATCACCAAGGGGATGTGAACCAGGCAGGAGTCTCCTAAGACCATTGGTCCCACATCATCGAAAGGTGAGGAACCCAGCACATGTGGCCTCAGACCAGACGACACACATCACGAAGGGGCTGGGAGTGAGGCAGGCAGGAGGATCCTCACAACAGAAGACCCAAAAAATTAAAAAAGTGAGGAATCCAGCAGTTGGAACCTCCCAACAGGTGGCCAAGAGCACAGAGGCTATGGGATCCAGGCCACAGTGAACTAACACCAGAGAGCCCACATCATGAAAATGTGAACAACCCAGCCGTTGGGACTTCAGAGCAGAAGGCCCACATCCCCATCGAGATGGGATCCTAAGAGGAGTGCCCAAGCATCATTGGGCTCACTAAGAAAAGTTGGTGAGCCCAGCAGTTAGGGCCTGACGCAAGAGGGCCCTCATCACCGAGGGGAGGAGATCCTCAGCACGCTCCTACTGCCACCACATGGCTGACTTCACCAAGGCAATGTGTGCCAGCCATGCAGGAGTGACCTATCAGCAGTGACCTCCCTCACAGAAGGGTGAGGAACACAGCCAGGAACAGACTCTCACCAGGGGGTCCACATAACCACGTAGATGAGAACCAGGCAGGAGTGTCCTCACACTAGTGGGGCCACATCATCGAAAGGTGAGGAACCCAGCAAAGGTGGCCACAAACCAGAGGACCCACATCACCAAGGGGTTGAGAGTGAGGTAGGTGTCTGGACGGGCATATTTAACACTCATTTCCCACCAGGAAGAGGAATTAACCAAAGGCTCAGCGTGCCCTGCCAGAAGCAGATTAGGGCCTGAAGCAGTCTTGCGGGTTTGCGGCCAGCTCACAAGAAAGCGAGTTGAAGAAAGGAGCTCAGGGGCCCTGTAATTCACAAACCTGCAGAGTTATAAATGACAGATAACGTCCAAAAATATATTGAAGTAAGGCTGCCAAGAGGACTTGAAAGCGGGGCAGAATTTCAGGAAACCGATTTCAGGAGGTAGACTGGATTTGCATTTAAAGCATAGGAAAAGAGGCAGAACATCGACAATGATGCACTTGGCAAAAAAAGGGCGTATGAGTTTGTTCCTGAATATATTCAGGAAAAAACACATACGCCCTTTTTGGCAAACCAAGCAAGCTTGCAATGGAAATCCGAACTACTATGAAGTGTCACTTCCCCCCGGTCTATAGGGCCATCTGAAAAAAGTGTAAAATCCAGAAAGGCAAGACAGGCCATGGGGAAAAAGGAGCCTTGTTATGCTGATGGGCGGGATGTAAATTGCCAACAGCCACTCTGGAGAAGTGTATGGTGTTTCCTGATACATCTGAAAAACAAAGCAACAGAGTCTAGGGCATTTCCACTTATGGTCCTATAGCTTAGGGAAATTAAAATCAAAAAGACACAGCCACCCCAAAATTTGGGACGGCTCTGTTTACAAGAACCTCGTTTACGGTCCAAGTTCAATATCACAGAGAGCAAAAACTGGATAAAGAAGTTGTGGTACTTATGTACAATGCAATATCACTCAGCAATGAAATCTGTGTCACAAGGCCTGTACCAGCATAACGAGTGGATTGAGGCACGGTGATTCTAAGTGAAATAAGTAACACAGAAAAAGAAACATCATAAGGTATCACTAATGCACGGAATGTAAACTTGGCTACACATGAACTGAATTACAAAACAGAACAGGGTCTCAAGTTTAGAAAACCAACTTATGCTTGCTTAAGGGGAAAGGTGAGTTGGGGTGCTGCATAAAACCAGAGATTGAAATTAGCACAGATACCTTTCCATAAGCCAAATACGTAATAGACAAGAGCTACTGCTTGCTCAACGAAGTGGACTCAACACCCCATATTAAACGCCTAAGAATATACCTGACTAGTAAGAATCTTAAAACCTATGGATTGATATGTCTCCGAAAGAGAATCAAGCGTGTGTACAGCGGCATAAACGCAGCAGTGATAGGAATGGTGAGGTTCGGTGAGCAAATGCAGACCCTTTGAATTCATATTGCATGGTACCCATTCCATGGGTCTCAACTCTCCAGGTTTAAGGTATTCTTCCTTCAGCTAAAACATGCATGTGGAACCCAGAGTATGATCCACCGTGTGATCGGGAAACGTGTTCAAATGTGTCTCAGTTTTCGTCCCCTGGTACTCGGGTGCAACATTCCAGACGCTTTACTAACACTCTCCCCACTTGGAGAGTCAGTGCCTTTAACCTCCTGTTTGGCCCAGTTGGCAATTTCTGCGGAAAATGAACAGGAATAGGGAGAACCAATGAGAGACTAGCTGGAGGTGTCTGGCCGGGCAAATTTAACTCTCATTTCCCACCAGGAGGAGGAATTAACCAAAGGCTCAGCGAGCCATGCCGGAACCACACTAGGGCCTGAAGCAATCCTGCGGTGTTGCGGCCAGCTCACAAGAAAGCGAGTTGAAGAAAGGAGCTCAGGGGCACTGTCATTCACAAACCTGCAGAGTTATAAATGACAGCTATCGTCCACAAATATATTGAAGTAAGGCTGCCAAGAGGACTTGAAAGTGGGACAGAATTGCAGGAAACCGATTTCAGGAGGTAGACTGGAATTCCATGTAAAGCATAGGAAAAGAAGCAGAACGTCCACAATGATGCACTTGGCCAAAAAGGGCGTATGCGTTTTTTCCTGAATATATTCAGGAAAAAACGCATACGCCCTTTTTGGCCAACCAAGCAAGCTTGCAAAGGAAATCTGCACTACAATGAAGTCTCACTGCCCCCCGGTCAAAAGGGCCATCTGAAAAAAGTGTAAAATCTAGAAAGGTAGGACAGGCCATGGAGAACTGGGAGCCTTGTTATGCTGATGGGCGGGATGTAAATTGCCAACAGCCACTCAGGAGAAGTGTATGGTGTTTCCTGAAACATCTAAAAAACAAAGCAACAGAGCCAAGGGCACTTCCACTTATGGTCCTATAGCTTAGGGAAATTAAAATCAAAAAGACACAGCTACCCCAAAGTTTGGGACGGCTCTGTTTACAAGAACCTCGTTTACAGTACAAGTTCAATATCGCAGAAACCTAAAAATGGATAAGGAAGTTGTGGTACTAACGTACACTGCAATGTCACTCAGCAATGAAATCTCTGTCATCAGGCCCATAGCAGCATAATGAGTGGATTCAGGTACGATGATTCTAAGTGAAATATGTCACACAGAAAAAGAAACATCATAAGATATCACTAATACACGGAATGTAAACTTGGCTAGACAGGAACTGAATTACAAAACAGAATAGGGTCTCAAATGTAGAAAACCAACTTATGCTTTCTTAAGGGGAAAGGTGAGTTGGGGTGCTGCATAAAACCAGAGATTAAAATTAGCACAGATACCTTTCCATAAGCCAAATATGTAATAGACAAGAGCTACTGCTTGCTCAACGAAGTGGACTCAACACCCCATATTAAACGCCTAAGAATATACCTGACTAGTAAGAATCTTAAAACCAATGGATTTATATGTCTCCAAAAGAGAATCAAGCGTGTGTACAGCGGCATAAATGCAGCAGTGATAGGATTGGTGAGGTTCGGTGAGCAAATGCAGACCCTTTGAAGTCGTATTGCATGGTACCCATTCCATGGGTCTCAACTCTCCAGGTTTAAGGGATTCTTCCTTCAGATAAAACATGCATGTGGAACCCAGAGTATGATCCACCATGTGATCGGGAAACGTGTTCAAATGTGTCTCAGTTTTCGTCCCCTGGTACTCGGGTGCAACATTCCAGATGCTTTACTAACACTCTCCCCACTTGTAGAGTCAGTGCCTTTAACCTCCTGTTTGGCCCAGTTTGCAATTTCTGCGGAAAATGAACAGGAATAGGGAGAACCAATGAGAGACTAGCTGGAGATGTCTGGACGGGTAAATTTAACTCTCATTTCCCACCAAGAAGAGGAATTAACCAAAGGCTCAGCGAGCCATGCCAGAACCACACTAGGGCCTGAAGCAATCCTGCGGTGTTGCGGCCAGCTCACAAGAAAGCGAGTTGAAGAAAGGAGCTCAGGGTCCCTGTAATTCACAAACCTGCAGAGTTATAAATAACAGCTATCGTCCAAAAATATATTGAAGTAAGGCTGCCAAGAGGACTTGAAAGCGGGGCAGAATTGCAGGAAACCGATTTCAGGAGGTAGACTGGAATTGCATGTAAAGCATAGGAAAAGAGGCAGAACGTCCACAATGATGCAGTTGGCCAAAAAGGGCGTATGCGTTTTTTCCTGAATATATTCAGGAAAAAACGCATACACCCTTTTTGGCCAACCAAGCAAGCTTGCAAAGGAAATCTGCACTACAATGAAGTCTCACAGCCCCACGGTCAGAAGGGCCATCTGAAAAAACTGTAAAATCCAGAAAGGCAGGACAGGCCATGGAGAACTGGGAGCCTAGTTAGGCTGATGGGCAGGATGTAAATTTCCAACAGCCACTCTGCAGAAGTGTATGGTGTTTCCTGAAACATCTAAAAAACAAAGCTACAGAGCCTAGTGTACTTCCACTTATGGTCCTATAGCTTAGGGAAATTAAAATCAAAAAGACACAGCCACCCCAAAATTGGGGTCGGCTCTGTTTACAGGAACCTCATTTACGGTACAAGTTCAATATCACAGAAAGCAAAAAATGGATAAAGAAGTTGTGGTACTAACGTACAATGCAATATCACTCAGAAATGAAATCTATATCATCAGGCCCATAGCAGGATAATGAGTGAATTCAGGTACGATGATTCTAAGTGAAATAAGTCACACAGAAAAAGAAACATCATAAGATATCACTAATACACGGAATGTAAGCTTGGCTACACAGGAACTGAATTACAAAACAGAACAGGGTCTCAAATGTAGAAAACCAACTTATGCTTGCTTAAGGGGAAAGGTGAGTTGGGGTGCTGCATAAAACCAGAGATTGAAATTAACACAGATACCTTTCCATAAGACAAATATGTAATAGACAAGAGCTACTCCTTGCTCAATGAAGTGGACTCAACACCCCATATTAAACGCCTAAGAATATACCTGACTAGTAAGAATCTTAAAACCTATGGATTTATATGTCTCTGAAAGAGAATCAAGCGTGTGTACAGCGGCATAAAGGCAGCAGTGAAAGTATTGGTGAGGTTCTGTGAGCAAATGAAGACCGTTTGAAGTCATATTGCACGGTACCCATTCCATGGTTCTCAACTCTCCAGGTTTAAGGGATTCTTCCTTCACCTAAAACATGCATGTGGAACCCAGAGTATGATCCACCGTGTGATTGGGAAACGTGTTCAAATGTGTCTCAGTTTTCGTCCCCTGGTACTCGGGTGCAACATTCCAGACGCTTTACTAACACTCTCCCCACTTGGAGAGTCAGTGCCTTTAACCTCCTGTTTGGCCCAGTTTGCAATTTCTGCGGAAAATGAACAGGAATAGGGAGAACCAATGAGAGACTAGCTGGAGGAGTCTGGACGGGCAAATTTAACTCTCATTTCCCACCAGGAAGAGGAATTAACCAAACGCTCAGCGAGCCATGCCAGAACCACACTAGGGCCTGAAGCAATCCTGCGGTGTTGCGGCCAGCTCACTAGAAAGCGTGTTGAAGAAAGGAGCTCAGGGTCACTGTAATTCACAAACCTGCAGAGTTATAAATGACAGGTATCATCCAAAATTATACTGAAGTAAGGCTGCGAAGAGGACTTGAAAACGGTGCAGAATTGCTGGAAACCGATTTCAGAAGGTACACGGGAGTCGCTCTTAAAGCATAGGAAAAGAGACAGAACTTGGAAAATAATGCACTTGGCAAAAGAGGGCATATGTGTTTTATCCAGAGCTCTCATAACCGAGGGGAGGAGATTCCCAGCAGGCTCCAACTGCCACCTGAAGGCTCACGTTGTCAAGGCAACGTGAGCAAGCCAGGCAGGAGTTACCTCACAGCAGAGGTCCCAGCTCACAGAAGGGTGAGAAAATCAGCCAACATCAGACTCTCACCAGAGGGCCCACATCACCAAGGGGATGGGAACCAGGCAGGAGTGTCTTCACACCAGTGGGGCCACATCATCGAAAGGTGAGGTACTCAGCACATGTGTCCTCAAACCAGAGGACCCACATCACCAAGGGCCTCGGAGTGAGGCAGGCAGGAGTAGCCTCACAACACTGGGCCCATAGAACAAAAAAGTGAGGAATCCAGCAGTTGGAACCTCCCAGCAGGCGGCCCAGAGCACCGAGGCTATGGGATCCAGGCCACAGTGAACTCACAGAAGAGGGCCCATGTCATGAAACTGAGCAACCCAGCCATTGGGACCTCAGAGCAGGAGGCCCACATCCCCATGGGGATATAAATCTGGTAGGAGTGTCCTCGCACCACTGAGAACGTATCAGAAAATTTTGGGAGACCAGCAGTTAGGGCCTGACGCCAGAGGACCCTCATCACCAAGGGAAGGAGGCTCCCAGCAGGCTCCAACTGCCACCAGAGGGCTGACGTCGCCAAGGTGATGTGTGCCAACCAGGCACGAATGACCTCACAGCAGAGGGCCCACCTCAGAGAAGTGTGATGAACCCAGTCAGGATCACACTCGCACCAGAGGGCCCACATCACCAAATGGATTCGAACCAGGCAGGAGTGTCCTCACATGAGTAGGGCCACATCATCTAAAGCTGAGGAACCCAGAACATGTGGCTTCAAACCATAGGACACCCATCATCAAGGGGCTGGGAGTGAGGCAGGCAGGAGGAGCCTCACAAAAGAGGGCCCAAAAATAAGAAAGGTGAGGAGTGACCTCACAGCAGAGGGCCCACCTCACAGAAGGGTGAGGAACACAGCCAGGATCAGACTCTCACCAGAGGGTCCACATCACCAAGGGGATGGGAACAAGGCAGGAGTGTCCCCAAACCAGTGGGACAACATCATCGAAAGGTGAGGATCCCAGCACATGTAGCCTCAAACCAGAGGAACCACATCACTAAGGGGTTCGGAACGAGGCTGGCAGGACCAGCCTCACAACACAGGGTCCATAGAATATAAAAGTTGAGGAATCCAGCAGTTGGAACCTCCCAGCAAGTGGCCCAGAGCACCGAGGCTATGAGATCCAGGCCGCAGTGAACTCACAACAGACGGCCCACATCATGAACCTGTGAGCAGCCCAGCCGTTGGGACCTCAGAACAGAAGGCCCACATCCCCATTGGGATGGGAACCTGGCAGGAGTGGCCTCGCACCACTTAGCACATATCAGAAAATGTTAGGAGCCCAGCAGTTAGGGCCTGACGCCAGGGGGCCCTCATAACTGAGGGGAGGAGACTCCCAGCAGGTTCCAACTGCCAACAGAGGGCCCACGTCTACAAGGAGGCATGCGTCAGCCAGGCAGTAGTGACCTCACAGCAGAGGGCCTATCTCACAGAAGGGTGAGGAACCGAGGCAGGATGAGACTCTCGCCAGAGGGCCCACAACACCAAGGGGATGGAAACCAGTCAGGACTGTCCTCCCACCAGTGGGGCCACATCATCGAAAGGTGAGGAACCCAGCACATGCGGCCTCATATCAGAGGACATACATCACAAAGGGGATGGGAGTGAGGCAGGTAGGAGTAGCCTAAATACAGAGGGCCCAAAGAATAAAAAAGGTGAGGAATCCAGCATTTGGAACCTCCCAGCAGGCGGCCGAGAGCACAGAAGCTATGGGATGCAGGCAGGAGTGAACTAACACCAGAGAGCCCACATCATGAAACTGTGAGCAACCCAGGCGTTGGGACCTCAGAGCAGAAAGCCCACATCCCCATGGGGATGGGAACCTGACAGGAGTGTCCTGGCATCACTGGGCTCACATCAGAAAACGTGGGGAGCCCAGCAGTTATGGCCTGATGCTAGAGGGCCGTCATCACCGAGGGCAGGAGGCTCCCAGCAGGTTCCATGTGCCAACAGAGGGCCCACATCGCCAAGGTGATGTGTGCAAGTCAGGCAGGATTGACCTCACAGCAGAGGGCCTACCTCACAGAAGAGTGAGGAACCCAGCCAGGATAAGACTGTCACCAGAAGGCCCACATCACCAAGGGGATGGGAACCAGGCAGGAGTGTCCTCACACCAGTGGGGCCACATCATTGAAAGTTGCGGAACCCAGCACATGTGGCCTCAAACCAGAGGACCCACATCACGAAGGGGTTGCGAGTGAGGCAGGCAGGAGGAGCATCGCAACACAGGACCCATAGAATACAAAAGTTGAGGAATCGAGCAGTTGGAACCTCCCAGCAGGCGGCCCAGAGCACAGAGGCTATGGCATCCAGGCCAGAGTGAACTAACAGCAGAGAGCCCACATCATGAAACTGTGAACAACCCAGCCGTTGGGACTTCAGAGCAGAAGACCCACATCCCAATGGGGATGTGAACCTGGATAGAGTGTCTTCGAACCACTGGGCGCACATCACAAAATGTGGGGAGCCCAGCAGTTAGGGCCTGACGCCAGAGGGCCCTCATCACCAAGGGGAGGAGGCTCCCAGCAGGCTCCAAGTGCCACCGAAGGCTCATGTCCACAAGGCGAGGTGAGCAAGCCAAGCAGGAGTGACCTCACAGCAGACGGCCCACCTCACAGAAGGGTGAGGAACCCAGCCAGGATCAGACTCTCAACAGAGGGCCCACATCACCAAGGGGATGTGAACCAGGCAGGAGTCTCCTAAGACCATTGGTCCCACATCATCGAAAGGTGAGGAACCCAGCACATGTGGCCTCAAACCAGACGACACACATCACGAAGGGGCTGGGAGTGAGGCAGGCAGGAGGATCCTCACAACAGAGGGCCTAAAAAATTAAAAAAGTGAGGAATCCAGCAGTTGGAACCTCCCAGCAGGCGGCCAAGAGCACAGAGGCTATGGGATCCAGGCCACAGTGAACTAACACCAGAGAGCCCACATCATGAAATTGTGATCAACCCAGCCGTTGGAACCTCAGAGCAGAAGGCCCACATCCCCATGGAGATGGGAACCTAAGAGGAGTGCCCGAGCATCACTGGGCTCACTAAGAAAAGTTGGGGAGCCCAGCAGTTAGGGCCTGACGTCAGAGGGCCCTCATCACAGAGGTGAGGAGGCTCCCAGCAGGGTCCAAGTGCCACCAGAGGGCTCATGTTAACAAGGCGAGGTGAGCAAGCCAGGCAAGAGTTACCTGATAGTAGAGGGCCCACCTCACAGATGGGTGAGGAACCCAGCCAGGATCAGACTCTCACCAGAGGGCCCACATCACAAAGGGGATGGGAACCAGTCAGGATTATCCTCACACCAGTGGGGCCTCATCATCTTAAGGTGAGGAACCCAGCACATGTGTCCTCAAACCAGAGGACCCACATCACCAAGGGCCTTGGAGTGAGGCAGGCAGGAGTAGCCTCACAACACAGGGCACATAATATAAAAAACGTGAGGATTCCAGCATTTAGACCTTCCAGCAGGCGGCTCAGAACACCGAGGCTATGGGATCCAGGCCGCAGTGAACTCACAGCAGAGGGCCCACATCATAAAACTGTGAGCAACCCAGGCGTTGGGACCTCAGCGCAGAAGGCCCACATCCCCATGGGAATGGGAACCTGGCTGGAGTGTCCTCGCACCACTGGGCGCACATCAGAAAATGTGGGGAGCCCACCATTTAGGGCCTGATGCCAGAGGGCCGTCATCACCGAGAGGAGGAGGCACCCTGCACGCTCCAACTGCCACCAGAGGGCTCACGTCTCCAAGGTGACGTGTGCCAGCCAGGCAGGAGTGACCTCACAGCAGAGGGCCTACCTCACAGAACGTTGAGGAACCCAGCCAGGATTAGACTCTCGCCAGAGGGCCCACCTCACCAAGGGGATGGGAACCAGGCAGGAGTGTCCTCACACGAGTGGGGCCACATCATCGAAAGGTGAGGAACGCAGCACATGTGGCCTCAAGCCATAGGACAGTCATCACCAAGGGGCTGGCAGTGAGGCAGGCAGGAGGAGCCTCACAACAGAGGGCACATAGAATAAAAAAGTTGAGGAATCCAGCAGTTGGAACCTCCCAGCAGGCGGCTCAGAGCACCGATGATAAGGGATCCTTGCCGGAGTGAACTCACAGCAGAGGGCCCACATCATGGTACTGTGAGCAAGCCAGCCGTTTTGACCTCAGAGCAGAAGGCCCATATCCCCATGGGGATGGGAACCTGGCAAGAGTGTCCTCACTCACTTGGCACACATCAGAAAATGTGGGGAGCCCAGCAGTTATGGCCTAAGGCAAGAGGGCCCTCATCACTGAGGGGAGGAGGATCCCAGCACACTCCAACTGCCACCAGAGGGCCCACGTCGCCAAGGTGACGTGTGCCAGACAGGCATGAATGACCTCACAGCAGAGGGGCCACCTCACAGACGGGTGGGGAACCCAGCCAGGATCAGACTCTCACCTGAGGGCCCACATCAGCAAGGGGATGGGAACCAGTCAGGACTGTCTTCCCTCCAGTGGGGCCACATCATCGAAAGGTGCGGAACCCAGCACATGTGGCCTCAAATCAGAGGACACATATCACAAAGGGAATGGGAGTGAGGCAGGCAGGAGTAGCCTAAAAACAGAGGGCCCAAAGAATAAGAAAGGTGAGGAATCCAGCAGTTGGAACCTCCCAGCAGGTGGCCGAGAGCACAGAAGCTATGGGATGCAGGCAGGAGTGAACTAATAGCAGAGAGCCCACATCATGAAACTGTGAGCAACCCAGGCGTTGGTACCTCAGAGCAGAAGGCCCACATCCCAATGGGGAGGTGAACCTGGCTGGAGTGTCCTCGCACCACTGGGCGCACATCACAAAATGTGGGGAGACCAGCAGTTAGGGCCTGACGCCAGAGGGCCCTCATCACCGAGGGGAGGAGGCTCCCAGCAGGCTCCAAGTGCCACCAGAGGGCTCATGTCCACAAGGCGAGGTGAGCAAGCCAGGCAGGAGTGACCTCACAGCAGACGGCCCACCTCACAGATGGGTGAGGAACCCAGCCAGGATCAGACTCTCAACAGAGGGCCCACATCACCAAGGGGATGTGAACCAGGCAGGAGTCTCCTAAGACCATTGGTCCCACATCATCGAAAGGTGAGGAACCCAGCACATGTGGCCTCAGACCAGACGACACACATCACGAAGGGGCTGGGAGTGAGGCAGGCAGGAGGATCCTCACAACAGAAGACCCAAAAAATTAAAAAAGTGAGGAATCCAGCAGTTGGAACCTCCCAACAGGTGGCCAAGAGCACAGAGGCTATGGGATCCAGGCCACAGTGAACTAACACCAGAGAGCCCACATCATGAAAATGTGAACAACCCAGCCGTTGGGACTTCAGAGCAGAAGGCCCACATCCCCATCGAGATGGGATCCTAAGAGGAGTGCCCAAGCATCATTGGGCTCACTAAGAAAAGTTGGTGAGCCCAGCAGTTAGGGCCTGACGCAAGAGGGCCCTCATCACCGAGGGGAGGAGATCCTCAGCACGCTCCTACTGCCACCACATGGCTGACTTCACCAAGGCAATGTGTGCCAGCCATGCAGGAGTGACCTATCAGCAGTGACCTCCCTCACAGAAGGGTGAGGAACACAGCCAGGAACAGACTCTCACCAGGGGGTCCACATAACCACGTAGATGAGAACCAGGCAGGAGTGTCCTCACACTAGTGGGGCCACATCATCGAAAGGTGAGGAACCCAGCAAAGGTGGCCACAAACCAGAGGACCCACATCACCAAGGGGTTGAGAGTGAGGTAGGTGTCTGGACGGGCATATTTAACACTCATTTCCCACCAGGAAGAGGAATTAACCAAAGGCTCAGCGTGCCCTGCCAGAAGCAGATTAGGGCCTGAAGCAGTCTTGCGGGTTTGCGGCCAGCTCACAAGAAAGCGAGTTGAAGAAAGGAGCTCAGGGGCCCTGTAATTCACAAACCTGCAGAGTTATAAATGACAGATAACGTCCAAAAATATATTGAAGTAAGGCTGCCAAGAGGACTTGAAAGCGGGGCAGAATTTCAGGAAACCGATTTCAGGAGGTAGACTGGATTTGCATTTAAAGCATAGGAAAAGAGGCAGAACATCGACAATGATGCACTTGGCAAAAAAAGGGCGTATGAGTTTGTTCCTGAATATATTCAGGAAAAAACACATACGCCCTTTTTGGCAAACCAAGCAAGCTTGCAATGGAAATCCGAACTACTATGAAGTGTCACTTCCCCCCGGTCTATAGGGCCATCTGAAAAAAGTGTAAAATCCAGAAAGGCAAGACAGGCCATGGGGAAAAAGGAGCCTTGTTATGCTGATGGGCGGGATGTAAATTGCCAACAGCCACTCTGGAGAAGTGTATGGTGTTTCCTGATACATCTGAAAAACAAAGCAACAGAGTCTAGGGCATTTCCACTTATGGTCCTATAGCTTAGGGAAATTAAAATCAAAAAGACACAGCCACCCCAAAATTTGGGACGGCTCTGTTTACAAGAACCTCGTTTACGGTCCAAGTTCAATATCACAGAGAGCAAAAACTGGATAAAGAAGTTGTGGTACTTATGTACAATGCAATATCACTCAGCAATGAAATCTGTGTCACAAGGCCTGTACCAGCATAACGAGTGGATTGAGGCACGGTGATTCTAAGTGAAATAAGTAACACAGAAAAAGAAACATCATAAGGTATCACTAATGCACGGAATGTAAACTTGGCTACACATGAACTGAATTACAAAACAGAACAGGGTCTCAAGTTTAGAAAACCAACTTATGCTTGCTTAAGGGGAAAGGTGAGTTGGGGTGCTGCATAAAACCAGAGATTGAAATTAGCACAGATACCTTTCCATAAGCCAAATACGTAATAGACAAGAGCTACTGCTTGCTCAACGAAGTGGACTCAACACCCCATATTAAACGCCTAAGAATATACCTGACTAGTAAGAATCTTAAAACCTATGGATTGATATGTCTCCGAAAGAGAATCAAGCGTGTGTACAGCGGCATAAACGCAGCAGTGATAGGAATGGTGAGGTTCGGTGAGCAAATGCAGACCCTTTGAATTCATATTGCATGGTACCCATTCCATGGGTCTCAACTCTCCAGGTTTAAGGTATTCTTCCTTCAGCTAAAACATGCATGTGGAACCCAGAGTATGATCCACCGTGTGATCGGGAAACGTGTTCAAATGTGTCTCAGTTTTCGTCCCCTGGTACTCGGGTGCAACATTCCAGACGCTTTACTAACACTCTCCCCACTTGGAGAGTCAGTGCCTTTAACCTCCTGTTTGGCCCAGTTGGCAATTTCTGCGGAAAATGAACAGGAATAGGGAGAACCAATGAGAGACTAGCTGGAGGTGTCTGGCCGGGCAAATTTAACTCTCATTTCCCACCAGGAGGAGGAATTAACCAAAGGCTCAGCGAGCCATGCCGGAACCACACTAGGGCCTGAAGCAATCCTGCGGTGTTGCGGCCAGCTCACAAGAAAGCGAGTTGAAGAAAGGAGCTCAGGGGCACTGTCATTCACAAACCTGCAGAGTTATAAATGACAGCTATCGTCCACAAATATATTGAAGTAAGGCTGCCAAGAGGACTTGAAAGTGGGACAGAATTGCAGGAAACCGATTTCAGGAGGTAGACTGGAATTCCATGTAAAGCATAGGAAAAGAAGCAGAACGTCCACAATGATGCACTTGGCCAAAAAGGGCGTATGCGTTTTTTCCTGAATATATTCAGGAAAAAACGCATACGCCCTTTTTGGCCAACCAAGCAAGCTTGCAAAGGAAATCTGCACTACAATGAAGTCTCACTGCCCCCCGGTCAAAAGGGCCATCTGAAAAAAGTGTAAAATCTAGAAAGGTAGGACAGGCCATGGAGAACTGGGAGCCTTGTTATGCTGATGGGCGGGATGTAAATTGCCAACAGCCACTCAGGAGAAGTGTATGGTGTTTCCTGAAACATCTAAAAAACAAAGCAACAGAGCCAAGGGCACTTCCACTTATGGTCCTATAGCTTAGGGAAATTAAAATCAAAAAGACACAGCTACCCCAAAGTTTGGGACGGCTCTGTTTACAAGAACCTCGTTTACAGTACAAGTTCAATATCGCAGAAACCTAAAAATGGATAAGGAAGTTGTGGTACTAACGTACACTGCAATGTCACTCAGCAATGAAATCTCTGTCATCAGGCCCATAGCAGCATAATGAGTGGATTCAGGTACGATGATTCTAAGTGAAATATGTCACACAGAAAAAGAAACATCATAAGATATCACTAATACACGGAATGTAAACTTGGCTAGACAGGAACTGAATTACAAAACAGAATAGGGTCTCAAATGTAGAAAACCAACTTATGCTTTCTTAAGGGGAAAGGTGAGTTGGGGTGCTGCATAAAACCAGAGATTAAAATTAGCACAGATACCTTTCCATAAGCCAAATATGTAATAGACAAGAGCTACTGCTTGCTCAACGAAGTGGACTCAACACCCCATATTAAACGCCTAAGAATATACCTGACTAGTAAGAATCTTAAAACCAATGGATTTATATGTCTCCAAAAGAGAATCAAGCGTGTGTACAGCGGCATAAATGCAGCAGTGATAGGATTGGTGAGGTTCGGTGAGCAAATGCAGACCCTTTGAAGTCGTATTGCATGGTACCCATTCCATGGGTCTCAACTCTCCAGGTTTAAGGGATTCTTCCTTCAGATAAAACATGCATGTGGAACCCAGAGTATGATCCACCATGTGATCGGGAAACGTGTTCAAATGTGTCTCAGTTTTCGTCCCCTGGTACTCGGGTGCAACATTCCAGATGCTTTACTAACACTCTCCCCACTTGTAGAGTCAGTGCCTTTAACCTCCTGTTTGGCCCAGTTTGCAATTTCTGCGGAAAATGAACAGGAATAGGGAGAACCAATGAGAGACTAGCTGGAGATGTCTGGACGGGTAAATTTAACTCTCATTTCCCACCAAGAAGAGGAATTAACCAAAGGCTCAGCGAGCCATGCCAGAACCACACTAGGGCCTGAAGCAATCCTGCGGTGTTGCGGCCAGCTCACAAGAAAGCGAGTTGAAGAAAGGAGCTCAGGGTCCCTGTAATTCACAAACCTGCAGAGTTATAAATAACAGCTATCGTCCAAAAATATATTGAAGTAAGGCTGCCAAGAGGACTTGAAAGCGGGGCAGAATTGCAGGAAACCGATTTCAGGAGGTAGACTGGAATTGCATGTAAAGCATAGGAAAAGAGGCAGAACGTCCACAATGATGCAGTTGGCCAAAAAGGGCGTATGCGTTTTTTCCTGAATATATTCAGGAAAAAACGCATACACCCTTTTTGGCCAACCAAGCAAGCTTGCAAAGGAAATCTGCACTACAATGAAGTCTCACAGCCCCACGGTCAGAAGGGCCATCTGAAAAAACTGTAAAATCCAGAAAGGCAGGACAGGCCATGGAGAACTGGGAGCCTAGTTAGGCTGATGGGCAGGATGTAAATTTCCAACAGCCACTCTGCAGAAGTGTATGGTGTTTCCTGAAACATCTAAAAAACAAAGCTACAGAGCCTAGTGTACTTCCACTTATGGTCCTATAGCTTAGGGAAATTAAAATCAAAAAGACACAGCCACCCCAAAATTGGGGTCGGCTCTGTTTACAGGAACCTCATTTACGGTACAAGTTCAATATCACAGAAAGCAAAAAATGGATAAAGAAGTTGTGGTACTAACGTACAATGCAATATCACTCAGAAATGAAATCTATATCATCAGGCCCATAGCAGGATAATGAGTGAATTCAGGTACGATGATTCTAAGTGAAATAAGTCACACAGAAAAAGAAACATCATAAGATATCACTAATACACGGAATGTAAGCTTGGCTACACAGGAACTGAATTACAAAACAGAACAGGGTCTCAAATGTAGAAAACCAACTTATGCTTGCTTAAGGGGAAAGGTGAGTTGGGGTGCTGCATAAAACCAGAGATTGAAATTAACACAGATACCTTTCCATAAGACAAATATGTAATAGACAAGAGCTACTCCTTGCTCAATGAAGTGGACTCAACACCCCATATTAAACGCCTAAGAATATACCTGACTAGTAAGAATCTTAAAACCTATGGATTTATATGTCTCTGAAAGAGAATCAAGCGTGTGTACAGCGGCATAAAGGCAGCAGTGAAAGTATTGGTGAGGTTCTGTGAGCAAATGAAGACCGTTTGAAGTCATATTGCACGGTACCCATTCCATGGTTCTCAACTCTCCAGGTTTAAGGGATTCTTCCTTCACCTAAAACATGCATGTGGAACCCAGAGTATGATCCACCGTGTGATTGGGAAACGTGTTCAAATGTGTCTCAGTTTTCGTCCCCTGGTACTCGGGTGCAACATTCCAGACGCTTTACTAACACTCTCCCCACTTGGAGAGTCAGTGCCTTTAACCTCCTGTTTGGCCCAGTTTGCAATTTCTGCGGAAAATGAACAGGAATAGGGAGAACCAATGAGAGACTAGCTGGAGGAGTCTGGACGGGCAAATTTAACTCTCATTTCCCACCAGGAAGAGGAATTAACCAAACGCTCAGCGAGCCATGCCAGAACCACACTAGGGCCTGAAGCAATCCTGCGGTGTTGCGGCCAGCTCACTAGAAAGCGTGTTGAAGAAAGGAGCTCAGGGTCACTGTAATTCACAAACCTGCAGAGTTATAAATGACAGGTATCATCCAAAATTATACTGAAGTAAGGCTGCGAAGAGGACTTGAAAACGGTGCAGAATTGCTGGAAACCGATTTCAGAAGGTACACGGGAGTCGCTCTTAAAGCATAGGAAAAGAGACAGAACTTGGAAAATAATGCACTTGGCAAAAGAGGGCATATGTGTTTTATCCAGAGCTCTCATAACCGAGGGGAGGAGATTCCCAGCAGGCTCCAACTGCCACCTGAAGGCTCACGTTGTCAAGGCAACGTGAGCAAGCCAGGCAGGAGTTACCTCACAGCAGAGGTCCCAGCTCACAGAAGGGTGAGAAAATCAGCCAACATCAGACTCTCACCAGAGGGCCCACATCACCAAGGGGATGGGAACCAGGCAGGAGTGTCTTCACACCAGTGGGGCCACATCATCGAAAGGTGAGGTACTCAGCACATGTGTCCTCAAACCAGAGGACCCACATCACCAAGGGCCTCGGAGTGAGGCAGGCAGGAGTAGCCTCACAACACTGGGCCCATAGAACAAAAAAGTGAGGAATCCAGCAGTTGGAACCTCCCAGCAGGCGGCCCAGAGCACCGAGGCTATGGGATCCAGGCCACAGTGAACTCACAGAAGAGGGCCCATGTCATGAAACTGAGCAACCCAGCCATTGGGACCTCAGAGCAGGAGGCCCACATCCCCATGGGGATATAAATCTGGTAGGAGTGTCCTCGCACCACTGAGAACGTATCAGAAAATTTTGGGAGACCAGCAGTTAGGGCCTGACGCCAGAGGACCCTCATCACCAAGGGAAGGAGGCTCCCAGCAGGCTCCAACTGCCACCAGAGGGCTGACGTCGCCAAGGTGATGTGTGCCAACCAGGCACGAATGACCTCACAGCAGAGGGCCCACCTCAGAGAAGTGTGATGAACCCAGTCAGGATCACACTCGCACCAGAGGGCCCACATCACCAAATGGATTCGAACCAGGCAGGAGTGTCCTCACATGAGTAGGGCCACATCATCTAAAGCTGAGGAACCCAGAACATGTGGCTTCAAACCATAGGACACCCATCATCAAGGGGCTGGGAGTGAGGCAGGCAGGAGGAGCCTCACAAAAGAGGGCCCAAAAATAAGAAAGGTGAGGAGTGACCTCACAGCAGAGGGCCCACCTCACAGAAGGGTGAGGAACACAGCCAGGATCAGACTCTCACCAGAGGGTCCACATCACCAAGGGGATGGGAACAAGGCAGGAGTGTCCCCAAACCAGTGGGACAACATCATCGAAAGGTGAGGATCCCAGCACATGTAGCCTCAAACCAGAGGAACCACATCACTAAGGGGTTCGGAACGAGGCTGGCAGGACCAGCCTCACAACACAGGGTCCATAGAATATAAAAGTTGAGGAATCCAGCAGTTGGAACCTCCCAGCAAGTGGCCCAGAGCACCGAGGCTATGAGATCCAGGCCGCAGTGAACTCACAACAGACGGCCCACATCATGAACCTGTGAGCAGCCCAGCCGTTGGGACCTCAGAACAGAAGGCCCACATCCCCATTGGGATGGGAACCTGGCAGGAGTGGCCTCGCACCACTTAGCACATATCAGAAAATGTTAGGAGCCCAGCAGTTAGGGCCTGACGCCAGGGGGCCCTCATAACTGAGGGGAGGAGACTCCCAGCAGGTTCCAACTGCCAACAGAGGGCCCACGTCTACAAGGAGGCATGCGTCAGCCAGGCAGTAGTGACCTCACAGCAGAGGGCCTATCTCACAGAAGGGTGAGGAACCGAGGCAGGATGAGACTCTCGCCAGAGGGCCCACAACACCAAGGGGATGGAAACCAGTCAGGACTGTCCTCCCACCAGTGGGGCCACATCATCGAAAGGTGAGGAACCCAGCACATGCGGCCTCATATCAGAGGACATACATCACAAAGGGGATGGGAGTGAGGCAGGTAGGAGTAGCCTAAATACAGAGGGCCCAAAGAATAAAAAAGGTGAGGAATCCAGCATTTGGAACCTCCCAGCAGGCGGCCGAGAGCACAGAAGCTATGGGATGCAGGCAGGAGTGAACTAACACCAGAGAGCCCACATCATGAAACTGTGAGCAACCCAGGCGTTGGGACCTCAGAGCAGAAAGCCCACATCCCCATGGGGATGGGAACCTGACAGGAGTGTCCTGGCATCACTGGGCTCACATCAGAAAACGTGGGGAGCCCAGCAGTTATGGCCTGATGCTAGAGGGCCGTCATCACCGAGGGCAGGAGGCTCCCAGCAGGTTCCATGTGCCAACAGAGGGCCCACATCGCCAAGGTGATGTGTGCAAGTCAGGCAGGATTGACCTCACAGCAGAGGGCCTACCTCACAGAAGAGTGAGGAACCCAGCCAGGATAAGACTGTCACCAGAAGGCCCACATCACCAAGGGGATGGGAACCAGGCAGGAGTGTCCTCACACCAGTGGGGCCACATCATTGAAAGTTGCGGAACCCAGCACATGTGGCCTCAAACCAGAGGACCCACATCACGAAGGGGTTGCGAGTGAGGCAGGCAGGAGGAGCATCGCAACACAGGACCCATAGAATACAAAAGTTGAGGAATCGAGCAGTTGGAACCTCCCAGCAGGCGGCCCAGAGCACAGAGGCTATGGCATCCAGGCCAGAGTGAACTAACAGCAGAGAGCCCACATCATGAAACTGTGAACAACCCAGCCGTTGGGACTTCAGAGCAGAAGACCCACATCCCAATGGGGATGTGAACCTGGATAGAGTGTCTTCGAACCACTGGGCGCACATCACAAAATGTGGGGAGCCCAGCAGTTAGGGCCTGACGCCAGAGGGCCCTCATCACCAAGGGGAGGAGGCTCCCAGCAGGCTCCAAGTGCCACCGAAGGCTCATGTCCACAAGGCGAGGTGAGCAAGCCAAGCAGGAGTGACCTCACAGCAGACGGCCCACCTCACAGAAGGGTGAGGAACCCAGCCAGGATCAGACTCTCAACAGAGGGCCCACATCACCAAGGGGATGTGAACCAGGCAGGAGTCTCCTAAGACCATTGGTCCCACATCATCGAAAGGTGAGGAACCCAGCACATGTGGCCTCAAACCAGACGACACACATCACGAAGGGGCTGGGAGTGAGGCAGGCAGGAGGATCCTCACAACAGAGGGCCTAAAAAATTAAAAAAGTGAGGAATCCAGCAGTTGGAACCTCCCAGCAGGCGGCCAAGAGCACAGAGGCTATGGGATCCAGGCCACAGTGAACTAACACCAGAGAGCCCACATCATGAAATTGTGATCAACCCAGCCGTTGGAACCTCAGAGCAGAAGGCCCACATCCCCATGGAGATGGGAACCTAAGAGGAGTGCCCGAGCATCACTGGGCTCACTAAGAAAAGTTGGGGAGCCCAGCAGTTAGGGCCTGACGTCAGAGGGCCCTCATCACAGAGGTGAGGAGGCTCCCAGCAGGGTCCAAGTGCCACCAGAGGGCTCATGTTAACAAGGCGAGGTGAGCAAGCCAGGCAAGAGTTACCTGATAGTAGAGGGCCCACCTCACAGATGGGTGAGGAACCCAGCCAGGATCAGACTCTCACCAGAGGGCCCACATCACAAAGGGGATGGGAACCAGTCAGGATTATCCTCACACCAGTGGGGCCTCATCATCTTAAGGTGAGGAACCCAGCACATGTGTCCTCAAACCAGAGGACCCACATCACCAAGGGCCTTGGAGTGAGGCAGGCAGGAGTAGCCTCACAACACAGGGCACATAATATAAAAAACGTGAGGATTCCAGCATTTAGACCTTCCAGCAGGCGGCTCAGAACACCGAGGCTATGGGATCCAGGCCGCAGTGAACTCACAGCAGAGGGCCCACATCATAAAACTGTGAGCAACCCAGGCGTTGGGACCTCAGCGCAGAAGGCCCACATCCCCATGGGAATGGGAACCTGGCTGGAGTGTCCTCGCACCACTGGGCGCACATCAGAAAATGTGGGGAGCCCACCATTTAGGGCCTGATGCCAGAGGGCCGTCATCACCGAGAGGAGGAGGCACCCTGCACGCTCCAACTGCCACCAGAGGGCTCACGTCTCCAAGGTGACGTGTGCCAGCCAGGCAGGAGTGACCTCACAGCAGAGGGCCTACCTCACAGAACGTTGAGGAACCCAGCCAGGATTAGACTCTCGCCAGAGGGCCCACCTCACCAAGGGGATGGGAACCAGGCAGGAGTGTCCTCACACGAGTGGGGCCACATCATCGAAAGGTGAGGAACGCAGCACATGTGGCCTCAAGCCATAGGACAGTCATCACCAAGGGGCTGGCAGTGAGGCAGGCAGGAGGAGCCTCACAACAGAGGGCACATAGAATAAAAAAGTTGAGGAATCCAGCAGTTGGAACCTCCCAGCAGGCGGCTCAGAGCACCGATGATAAGGGATCCTTGCCGGAGTGAACTCACAGCAGAGGGCCCACATCATGGTACTGTGAGCAAGCCAGCCGTTTTGACCTCAGAGCAGAAGGCCCATATCCCCATGGGGATGGGAACCTGGCAAGAGTGTCCTCACTCACTTGGCACACATCAGAAAATGTGGGGAGCCCAGCAGTTATGGCCTAAGGCAAGAGGGCCCTCATCACTGAGGGGAGGAGGATCCCAGCACACTCCAACTGCCACCAGAGGGCCCACGTCGCCAAGGTGACGTGTGCCAGACAGGCATGAATGACCTCACAGCAGAGGGGCCACCTCACAGACGGGTGGGGAACCCAGCCAGGATCAGACTCTCACCTGAGGGCCCACATCAGCAAGGGGATGGGAACCAGTCAGGACTGTCTTCCCTCCAGTGGGGCCACATCATCGAAAGGTGCGGAACCCAGCACATGTGGCCTCAAATCAGAGGACACATATCACAAAGGGAATGGGAGTGAGGCAGGCAGGAGTAGCCTAAAAACAGAGGGCCCAAAGAATAAGAAAGGTGAGGAATCCAGCAGTTGGAACCTCCCAGCAGGTGGCCGAGAGCACAGAAGCTATGGGATGCAGGCAGGAGTGAACTAATAGCAGAGAGCCCACATCATGAAACTGTGAGCAACCCAGGCGTTGGTACCTCAGAGCAGAAGGCCCACATCCCAATGGGGAGGTGAACCTGGCTGGAGTGTCCTCGCACCACTGGGCGCACATCACAAAATGTGGGGAGACCAGCAGTTAGGGCCTGACGCCAGAGGGCCCTCATCACCGAGGGGAGGAGGCTCTCAGCAGGCTCCAAGTGCCACCAGAGGGCTCATGTCCACAAGGCGAGGTGAGCAAGCCAGGCAGGAGTGACCTCACAGCAGACGGCCCACCTCACAGATGGGTGAGGAACCCAGCCAGGATCAGACTCTCAACAGAGGGCCCACATCACCAAGGGGATGTGAACCAGGCAGGAGTCTCCTAAGACCATTGGTCCCACATCATCGAAAGGTGAGGAACCCAGCACATGTGGCCTCAGACCAGACGACACACATCACGAAGGGGCTGGGAGTGAGGCAGGCAGGAGGATCCTCACAACAGAAGACCCAAAAAATTAAAAAAGTGAGGAATCCAGCAGTTGGAACCTCCCAACAGGTGGCCAAGAGCACAGAGGCTATGGGATCCAGGCCTCTGTGAACTAACACCAGAGAGCCCACATCATGAAAATGTGAACAACCCAGCCGTTGGGACTTCAGAGCAGAAGGCCCACATCCCCATCGAGATGGGATCCTAAGAGGAGTGCCCAAGCATCATTGGGCTCACTAAGAAAAGTTGGTGAGCCCAGCAGTTAGGGCCTGACGCAAGAGGGCCCTCATCACCGAGGGGAGGAGATCCTCAGCACGCTCCTACTGCCACCACATGGCTGACTTCACCAAGGCAATGTGTGCCAGCCATGCAGGAGTGACCTATCAGCAGTGACCTCCCTCACAGAAGGGTGAGGAACACAGCCAGGAACAGACTCTCACCAGGGGGTCCACATAACCACGTAGATGAGAACCAGGCAGGAGTGTCCTCACACTAGTGGGGCCACATCATCGAAAGGTGAGGAACCCAGCAAAGGTGGCCACAAACCAGAGGACCCACATCACCAAGGGGTTGAGAGTGAGGTAGGTGTCTGGACGGGCATATTTAACACTCATTTCCCACCAGGAAGAGGAATTAACCAAAGGCTCAGCGTGCCCTGCCAGAAGCAGATTAGGGCCTGAAGCAGTCTTGCGGGTTTGCGGCCAGCTCACAAGAAAGCGAGTTGAAGAAAGGAGCTCAGGGGCCCTGTAATTCACAAACCTGCAGAGTTATAAATGACAGATAACGTCCAAAAATATATTGAAGTAAGGCTGCCAAGAGGACTTGAAAGCGGGGCAGAATTTCAGGAAACCGATTTCAGGAGGTAGACTGGATTTGCATTTAAAGCATAGGAAAAGAGGCAGAACATCGACAATGATGCACTTGGCAAAAAAAGGGCGTATGAGTTTGTTCCTGAATATATTCAGGAAAAAACACATACGCCCTTTTTGGCAAACCAAGCAAGCTTGCAATGGAAATCCGAACTACTATGAAGTGTCACTTCCCCCCGGTCTATAGGGCCATCTGAAAAAAGTGTAAAATCCAGAAAGGCAAGACAGGCCATGGGGAAAAAGGAGCCTTGTTATGCTGATGGGCGGGATGTAAATTGCCAACAGCCACTCTGGAGAAGTGTATGGTGTTTCCTGATACATCTGAAAAACAAAGCAACAGAGTCTAGGGCATTTCCACTTATGGTCCTATAGCTTAGGGAAATTAAAATCAAAAAGACACAGCCACCCCAAAATTTGGGACGGCTCTGTTTACAAGAACCTCGTTTACGGTCCAAGTTCAATATCACAGAGAGCAAAAACTGGATAAAGAAGTTGTGGTACTTATGTACAATGCAATATCACTCAGCAATGAAATCTGTGTCACCAGGCCTGTACCAGCATAACGAGTGGATTGAGGCACGGTGATTCTAAGTGAAATAAGTAACACAGAAAAAGAAACATCATAAGGTATCACTAATGCACGGAATGTAAACTTGGCTACACATGAACTGAATTACAAAACAGAACAGGGTCTCAAGTTTAGAAAACCAACTTATGCTTGCTTAAGGGGAAAGGTGAGTTGGGGTGCTGCATAAAACCAGAGTTTGAAATTAGCACAGATACCGTTCCATAAGCCAAATATGTAATAGACAAGACCTACCCCTTGTTCATCGAAATGGACTCAACAATGAGGTATCACCTCACACCTGTTAGAATGGGCATCATCTGAAAATCTACAAACAACAAATGCTGGAAAGGGTGTGGAGAAAAGGAAGCCTCTTCCACTATTGTTGGGAATATAAATTGATACAGTCACTATGGAGAACAATATGGAGTTTCTTAAGAAACTAATAATAGAATTACCATATGATACAGCAATCCCAGTACTGGACATATACCCAGACAAGACCATAAATCAAAAAGAGACATTCACCGTAATGTTCATTGCATCACTATTTACAATATCTAGGTAATGGAAGCAACCTAAATGCCCACAGACAGACGAATGCATAAAGATGTGGTACATATATAAAATGGAATATTACTAAGCCATGAAAGGAATGAAATTGGGTCATTTGTAGAGACGTCGATGGATCTAGAGACTGTCATACAGAGTGAAGTAAGTCAGAAAGAGAAAAACAAATCTTGTATATTCATGCATATATGTGGAACCTAGAAAACCTGTACAGATTAACCGTTTTGCAAGGCATAAATAGAGCAACAGATGTAGACAACAATCGTATGGACAACAAGGGGGGAAAGCTCTTGGGGGTGGTGGTGGTGGGAGGAGTTGAGAGATTGGGATTGGCATGTAAACATTTATATGTATAAAATAGATAACCAATAAGAACCTGCTGTATAAAAATATAAAATAAAATTCAAAATTAAAAAGAAATAAAATTTAAAAAATAAAACAGAAAAAACAATTATTCCCTTCACATACATGTATTTATATGAATAAATTATTTCCATGCTTATATCTGTAAATACAAAAAAGAGGAATAAAATCTACCTTGAACCAAAAACGAAAAAGAGAAAAAAAAAACAGAACCCACCAGTTACTCAGAGGAAAACCGTATCAGGGCACTTGCTCCAGTTGTAAACAATTCTGAAGTTGGTCAGTGGTGGGGAATCGTCTCCCATTCAGCCAGCAGCCCCCACACAACAAGCGTCCTCATTGCAAAGCTGGGGCACCGTGCCGAGGCATCTGTGAGTAAACGTGAGCTGAGCCCCAGGCCAGTTGCTGCTGAACTGTTCCCACCCTTCCCAGGTAAAACACCTGAATATATACAAGGACTTGAAAGCCTAGAGGAAGGGCCATGGAGCCACACGAGTGACAGCATGCCAGCTGACTTGGTGCCTGCAGGCCAGCCAGGATGGTCCTGGCCCTGGGTGCTCTTCTGGAAGATTTCCATTTCCCTGCCTGAGATACCCGTCCTGTCCCTGCCCCCACTGCTTTTTTCCTTCCTCACCTCTGCCCAGGGAGCAATTCCAGCAGCAGGTATGGGTGACACATCCTCTTCTTTAGCAGGTGGCAGCCTGGCAACTGCTGCAGAAAGTCCAGCAGAGCCCCACTCACACTGGGCCACCCACAAAGCCGTGGCCTCTCACTCCCTCCCACCAGCCCAGCCCCGAGACTGCTGACAGGGCAGAGAAAATGGCGTCAGACACAGCTGCAGGGGCTCTTGCTGCCTGGAGTGGTATTTATATTGATCTCAACCCAGGCACACCTGGGGAGGGCTGGCCGGCACCGTAAGGCTGCCCAGGTCAGCCAATCGTCACCCCTCAGGGGCTCACAGTTGCAGAAAATGGAACTTGCTGAACCGGCCAGGTCCAAGGAACAGGTGTGGGCTCCTGAGAGTCAGGATAGACAAGGGGCTGCAGCTTTGGCTTGTTTTCTAATCATTTTATCTGGCCCATGAGTGGGAGACAACTTCAAGAAAACCCTCTCCTAATGAGAGGAACCCAGGAGTCAGGGAGAGGAGGGGTGGGTGGTGGTTGGAGACAGAGGCCTGGTGCCCCGGGTGCAGTGGAAGTCTCTGGAAGACCAGGTGGAGGGAGGCCACACAGAGTGATGCCCAGGGTCACAGACCTGTCGGAGCTGCTGTTTGTTAGTTCAAGTCCTGCTCTGAGGTGCTCTGTGTCAGCTCTGAGCGACAGGTGAGCTGGGGGTGCTCTTCAATGAGGGCTATGTGCACGGTTCCTGTGTGCCCAGCCCTGCCACGGTACCTGCAAGGGTAGCTCTGTATCCTGGGAGGGGCCTGACCACGAGAGCCCCGTGGGCTGGCTTGGGGGTGGGGTACCTGCCCAGGAGAGCTCCATATCCTGGGATTGGCCTGACCACGAGAGCTCCATGGGCTGCTGGGGACCTGGTAAAGGATGTCAGGACAGTCAGTGAAGCCACCGAGGATATACCTCCAGTTGCTCCTAATTCCTACACCCTGCTGGTCATTCTACCAACCACCAGGACATGGTATTCTGTATTAGTCTTCAATGATGCCTTCTTTTGTATTCCATTAGTCCCAGAGTCACAAGAAATTTTGGCTTGTGAGTGGCAGGACTCAACATACAACTAAAACAATACTTCCGGGCCGTCTTGCCCCAAGGGTTCAAAAATTCCCACACCATCTTTGGGGAAAGCTTAGCTAAAGACCGAAAAGTTCTACCTCTGGAAAAGGAAACCCTCCTTCAATATGCAGACGACATTCTGATCGCCAGCCCTACTAAGGAGGCCTCTGAACTACCAAGCCAATAAAGGATAGAAGTTGTCCAAGAAAAAGCTCAAATATCACAGACTGCGGTGACCTGCCTGGGCTTCATTCTCACACAAGGTCGGAGAAGCCCATCCCAGGAAAGGGAAGAAACCATTTGCAGCCTTACCCCTTTCTAAAACGAGAAGACAGCTTAGGGGTTCCTGGGGAGGCCAGGGTTTGCTGCTTCTGGATCCCTAACTACAGTCTACTAGCTGGGCCTCTATATGAAACACTGAAAGGAAAAGATGATGATCCTTTTGAACAGAATCCAGAAGTGGCCTTTCAAGAATGGAAAGAGCAGTCAATTCAGACCCTTGCCCTGGAACTCCCTAATTGAGCTAAACCCTTTGACCTTTCCATTCCCGGTGAAAGGTGAATCGCCATTGGAGAATTAGTGCAAAAACTGGGACCACTTGAAATGGAACAACGCAAGAATGCCATCCAGGTAGGATAAACTACAGTCACCAAGGGGCTTGGCCCACTGCCACATCTGGCCAAGATACTGGCGGTATCTAAAAACCTGGAAATCAGCAGCCCAAAAGGCCACCTCCCTCCTAAGGGAAAAGGACCCCACGTGGTGATCCTAATCACCAACCATGCCCTGAAGTTGCAGGGTTCGCTCCGTGGGCACACCGACCTCGAGTGAGGAGGCCCTCCAACTCCAACATCCAGAAAGATAACCGGGGGCAGCAGGGCACCATGACGACTCATGTGAACATCACTTGACCTGGAGTTTCTCTCATAAAACAACAATAGTGTGTCCCGAAGGAGTAGACTACTGCTTGCAGGACTTACTGCACCCGGAGGGGAGCTAATAATCTTGGCGGGGGAACCGTATATCACACTGTCACCATAGAAAAGCCTACAGACACCGTGATGATGGTGGCCAATAAGACCGGCTGGACTCCTGTTTACTTCAAAAGGCTGTTGACTCAGTGGCCATCATGGTCCTTGATCACCACTGACCCTGGACTGTCTGGGAGTTGAGCGGGCAGGGCTCTGACACCTGGTGCTGTTTTTACGTTAATTCAGGGACCTAATTGAAGAAAGAGCAGACTACTGGACAGAGCATCTAGGCTGGCAGAAACGGTCAGCCTAAGGTGGCCGAACAAATGTGGGGCGGGGTGAAACCGGCCCCCACAGCGTCTCTGCACATCTCTTTCCTGGACCCTTAAAGGTCATTAGAATCTATAACACTTCCAATGCTGGTGCTCAGGCGGACGAGCAGGGAGGCAGGGGTCCTGGGGCCAATCAACGTCACCTGGAGGCTGCTGGGGAGAAGTTCTGACCCTCGTCCCCTGGTATGAGGGCTCCCAACTCAGCACTCAGCAGTTACAGAAGAAGGGTCTGCACCCTCAGCACTCCAAGAATGAGGAATGGGACAAAAGGCAGAGGAGGGGTTTGTCCCCAGCAAAGCCCATTAAAAATCCCTGGGAGATAAAAATAGAATCTGGGCAATAAAGTCAAGTCTGACCTTTTTTATCCTTTGTGCTTTGTCTAATTTCACGTGCTCCTAGGGTCCCGCATACAGAGGTTCCACACCCGGCACTTCAGACCAGATTTCCTAGTGCAGAATGGCTGGGTCGACACCTCAGCTCCTGGGGCCCAGTGCAGACTCCGAGATATAGAGCCTGAGCTGCAGCCAACCCGGCCCTCGAGAGCTCCGCCCCCTCCCTCCCACTGACTCTGACAGGATCTCTACACAGCAGCCCAGCCCACAGCCCACGGGGTAGTGCATGCTCTCACCTCTCCATTCTCTGATCAAAATATAAAGTTTCCTTTGCTTGTGAACCAAACTCAGTCTCGATCTGTTGGCCCCAATGACACTGGGCAGGGGGACACTTGTTGGGGTCCACTCTGGAGGATCAGTAACAGAAATTGAGACTACTGTAACTTCAATGAACAGATGTGTGAGCCAAACTGTAGTTAACATAGAACAGTTTATAAGGCTCGGGTAAAATAAGATGTTTCTAACACTTCCATTTGATATTTCCATCACTTTATTATAAGCAAGTTCAGTGAAAAGGTTTGTCTTATTTGTCAGGTCAATATTAGAGAAATGAAGTGATTTCTTTCCAAGGATGTACATCTAATAATCTTGGTTAAAGCTTCAATCTTGTTTTAAATGCTTTTCCATTGAAAATGATACCTCTCTTTCAGCTCCCCCATTTCTGAGAAGTATAAAATCTTATAATTTATTATTACCAAAGGGGAAAGGTGGGAGGAGGGATAAATTAACAGTTTGGAATTAAAACATACACACTGCTATGTATAAAATAGATCATCAACAAGGAACTACTGTATAGCACAGGGAACTACACTCAATATTTTGCAATAACCTATAAGGGGAAATAATCGGAAAAAGAATAGATATTTTTATTGACATCATCTATCAATGACAGTTAAAGTGTAACCTAAGGGAAGCCGGTGGTGAGTGCTTCTGACCCTGAAGACTTCAATCATCTAAAGTTTGGACTCTGCCTACTTCCCAAGGCCCTTAATGAACATATGTGTAGCCGTAGCTTAAAAATTTCCCCAGTTTGGGTTTCGGGGAGACACTGATTTTGAAAAAGCCCTGGTGTTCTCCTTACATGAATGGGACCCTTCCTACTGCTAAAACATGTCTGTCACACCCAGAGGATGGTATACCGTCTGATCGGGAAGAATTTGGAAAAGGCATCTCATCTCCTCATCTCCTGGTGCTCGGGTTCACCCCTCCAGCGTCTTTACTAACAGTCTCCCCACTTGGAGATGTCAGCACTGTCAACATCCTGTTGCGTACAGTTTGGAATTTGCCCAGAGGATGAAGCGGAAGGATGAGGAACAATGAGAGACAAGTCCTAGGTGTTCAGACAGGCACATGTCACTCTAATTTCCAATCAGGAAGACGAATTGACCAAAGGCTAGGGTTGCCCATGGAAACAGTATAGGGCTTGAGGAAATCCCACTGCTTTGTGGCCAGTTCCCATAAACACAAGTTGAACAATGGAACTCAGGGGCAGTAAAATTCACGAAACTGCAGAGTTGAAAATATCTATCACTGAAAAATGTCTTGAGGAAAGTCAAAGAAAAGGATTGGTAAGCAAGGGAGAATGGCAGGAAAGGGATTTGAGGAGGTAGAAAGGACTCGCCATTAAGCACAAGAAAAGGGGCTGAACATTGCCAACATTGCAGTTGGCCAAAAAGGCTGTATGCGTTTTTTTCTGTATATATTCAAGAAAAGGGCATACACTTTTTTAGCCAACCAAACAGGTGGGCACTGGAAATCAATACTACAAAAGATATCACTTCGCATCAGTCAGAAAAGCCATCCTCATAAAGTGTAAACACCAGAAATGCAGGACAGGGCAAGGAGAAGAGGGAGCCCTGTGAGGCTTATAGTGGAAATGTATATTGCCAACGGCCATTCTGGAGAAGTGTATTGTGTTTACTAAAGCATCTAAAAAATGAGCTACAGAGCATAGGGCACTTGCACTCATGGGCGTATATCTTGGGAAAAACAAAAATCGAGAGGACACAGGCACCCCAATGTTTACTGCCTCTCTGTTTAAAAGATCCTCGACTAGGATATAACTTAAATGTCTCTGGAGGGAAAAAATGGATAGAGATGTGGTACTTATGTAGAGTGGAATATTACTCAGCCTGGAAATCAATGAAATATGGCCAGTTGTAACAACTCCGGAGGAGTTACGTATGATCATTCTAAGTGACATAATTCAAAAAGAAAAAGACACATATCATAAGATATCACTTAAAGGTGGAATCCAAAATGGCTACACATGAAATAAATTACAAAACAAAAACATAGTCAAATATGTAGAAAACACGCGTAAGGCTGCTAAACGGGAAAGGTGGGGAGGGGTGAGGCATCATCCAGGAGGTTGAAATTAGCAAAGATACCATTCCAAATACCAAACTGATAATCAACAAGGCCTACACGGTAGCTAAAAGAACTGCACTCAGCACACTCAAGTCACCGGAAAAGAATATCTATGACTGGTAAGAATCTGAAAAAGAATTTATTGATGTCTCTCTGTACGTGAATCAAGTGGATGTACAGCAGCAAGAAACAGAGCTTTGAAAATCAGTTGTAACCAATATAGTAATAAATTGAAAAAAATAAACGACAGAGAGACAGAGAAAACCTCTTACAACTTTTCCTCAGGGACGGTGATGCAACATGGATTGAACACATCTAGACCCACAGCAGGATGAGACATAAGGCTGGAAACTGTTCGCGCTAAGAGAAATGTGAGGTTGGGTGAGGAAATGCACACCCTTTAAAGTAATACTACCTGGTACCCATTCAATGGGTCCCAAATCTGCAGGTTCAAGGAATCTTCCTACAGCTAAAACATGCATGGAAAACATGCATGGAAAACACCATGTGATCGGGAGATGTGTCTAAAATGCACCTCATTTATCCTCTCCTGGTGCTCCTGTTCATCATTCCAGCCACGTTACTTAGAATCTCCCCACTTAGAGAATCAGCACATTTAAACTTCTGTTTCACACATTTTGCAAATTGTGAGGAGGATGAACGGGAAGAGGGGGAACCAATGAGAGAATAGTTGTAGGGGTTTGGACGGGCACATGTCACTCTAATTTCCCATTAAGAGTAAGAATTAAAAAAAGGCTCAGCCCGCCTCGCCGGAGCCAAAATAGGGCCTGAAGCAATCCTGCGGCTTTGAGGCCAGCTCACAAAAGAGCAACTTAAAAAATGGAGCTCAGGGTCACTGCAATTCACAAACCTGCAGAGTTATAAATGAAAACTAACGTCCAAAAATATGTTGAGGTAAGGCAAAGAAGAGGATCTGAATGCAAGACAGAATTGCAAGAAACAGATTTCAAGAGATAGATTGGACTCGTCCTTAAAGTACATGAAAAGCGGCAGAATTTCGACAATGATGTAGTTGGCCCAAAAGGGAGTATGCGTTTTTTCCTGAATATATCCAGGAAAAAACGCATACGCACTTTATGGGCAACCAAGAAAGCAAGCAATGCAAATGTGCACAACAAAGAAGTCTCATTTCCCACCGGTCAAAAGGGCCATCCGAAAAAATTGTAAAAACCAGAAATGCAGGACAGGCCATGGAGAACAGGGAGCCTTTATACGCTGATGGACAGTGTGTGAACTGCCGAGAGCCACTCTGGAGAAGTGTATGGTGGTTCCTAAATCATCTAAAAAACAGAGCTACAGAGCATAGGGCACTTCCAATCATGGAAGTATATCTAGGGAAGTCTAAAAATCAACAAGACACAAGCACACCACAGTTTAGGGCTACTCTGTTTACAAGAACCTCAACTTCAGTACACCTTAAATATCCCAGGAAAGAGAACAATGGATAAAGAAAATGTGGTACTTATGTACAATGGAATATCTCTTCACCATGAAATCAATGTAATAAGGCTAGTAGAAGGATAAAGAGTGGATTTAGGTCCGATAATACTACTTGAAATAAGTCAAACAGAAAAAGAAACATATCATAAGATATCACTTATAGAGGGAGGATAAATATGGCTGCACAAAAAATGAATTACAAAACAGAACAGTGTCTCACATTTAGAAAACACACTTATGTCAGCTTAAGGGGAAAGGAGAGGTGGGGTGATGCATAAAACCAGAGTTTGAAATTAGCACAGATACCGTTCAATAAACCAAATAGGTATTAGACAAGATCTACACCTTGCTCAATGAACTGGCCTCAACACACCCTATACACCGCAGAGAAATATATCTGAGTAATAAGAATCTTAAAACCCATGTATTGATATATCTCCATAAGGGAATCAAGTGTGTGCAGAGCGGCACAAACACAGCAGTGAAAATGAGCTAAACCCCATTATAGAAATAAATTTTAAAACCAAAACGCAGAAACAATGAAAGAGAGAAAAATTCTTACAAAATTCGCTCAGGGGCTGTGATGCAACCTGTAATGACCACATATAAACCCACAGCTGGATAAGACATAAGGCTGGACACTTGGGGCTGAGAGCATTGGTGAGCTTTGGTGAGCAACTGCCGAAAGTTTAATGCAATACTTCATACTACTCATTCCAAGGGTCCCAACACTCCAGGTTGAAGGGAATCTTCCTACAGCTAAACCATGCATGGGGAATCCAGCAGATGGTATACCATATGATCGGGAAAGGTTTCTAAAACGCACCTCATTTTCCTCTCCTGGGGCTCCGGATCAACATTCCAGCCACTTTACTAACAACATCTCCACATGGAGAGTCAATGCCTTTAAGTTCCGGTATCGCACAGTCTGCAGTTAGTGCGGAGGATGAATGGGAATAGGGGGAACCAGTGAGAAAATAGCTGTAGCGGTTTCAATGGGCACATGTCACTCTAATTTCACATCAGGAAGAAGAATTAACCAAAGGCAGAGCAAGGCGCCCCAGAAGAAGGATAGGGCCTGAAGAAATCCTGTGGATATGAGGCAAGATCACAAAAATAAGAGCTGAAAAATGGAGCTAAGGGCCACTGCAATTCAAAAACCTGCAGAGTTATAAAGGCCAACTATTTTCCAAAAGTATATTGAGGTAAGGCTATGAAGAGGCACTGACAGCAAGGCAGAATTGCAGGAAACCGATTTCAAGAGGTAGACAGGAACTGCATTGAAAACATATGAAAAGACTCAGAACGTCGACAATGATGCACTTGGCCAAAAAGGGCGTATGCGTTTCTTCCTGAATATATTCAGGAAAAAACGCATACGCCCTTTTTGGCCAACCAAGCAAGATTGCAAAGGAAATCTGCACTACAATGAAGTCTCACTGCCCCCCGGTCAAAAGGGCCATGTGAAAAAAGTGTAAAATCCAGAAAGGCAGGACAGGCCATGGAGAACTGGGAGCCTAGTTAGACTGATGGGCGGGATGTAAATTGGCAACAGCCACTCTGGAGAAGTGTATGGTGTTTCCTGAAACATCTAAAAAACAAAGCAACAGAGCCTAGGGCACTTCCACTTATGGTCCTATAGATTAGGGAAATTAAATCAAAAAGACACAGCCACCCCAAAGTTTGGAACGGCTCTGTTTACAAGAACCTCGTTTACGGTACAAGTTCAATATCGCAGAAAGCGAAAAATGGATAAAGAAGTTGTGGTACTTACGTACAATGCAATATCACTCAGCAATGAAATCTATGTCATCAGGCCAGTAGCAGCATAATGAGTGGATTCAGGTACGATGATTCTAAGTGAAATAAGTCACACAGAAAAAGAAACATCATAAGATATCACTAATACACGGCATGTAAACTTGCCTACACAGGAACTGAATTACAAAACAGAATAGGGTCTCAAATGTAGAAAACCAACTTATGCTTGCTTAAGGGGAAAGGTGAGTTGGGGTGCTGCATAAAACCAGAAATTGAAATTAGCACAGATACCTTTCCATAAGCCAAATATGTAATAGACAAGAGCTACTGCTTGCTCAACGAAGTGGACTCAACACCCCATATTAAACGCCTAAAAATATACCTGACTAGTAAGAATCTTAAAACCTATGGATTGATATGTCTACGAAAGAGAATCAAGCGTGTGTACAGCGGCATAAACGCAGCAGTGATAGGATTGGTGAGGTTCGGTGAGCAAATGCAGACCCTTTGAAGTCATATTGCATGGTACCCATTCCATGGGTCTCAACTCTCCAGGTTTAAGGGATTCTTCCTTCAGCTAAAACATGCATGTGGAACCCAGAGTATGATCCACCGTGTGATCGGGAAACGTGTTCAAATGTGTCTCAGATTTCGTCCCCTGGTACTCGGGTGCAACATTCCAGACACTTTACTAACACTCTCCCCACTTGGAGAGTCAGTGCCTTTAACCTCCTATTTGGCCCAATTTGCAAATTCTGCCGAAAATGAACAGGAATAGGGAGAACCAATGAGAGACTAGCTGGAGGTGTCTGGAAGGGCAAATTTAACTCTCATTTCCCACCAGGAAGAGGAATTAACCAAAGGCTCAGCCTGCCATGCAGGAACGACACTACGGCCTGAAGCAATCCTGCGGTGTTGCGGCCAGCTCACAAGAAAGCGAGTTGAAGAAAGGAGCTCAGGGGCACTGTAATTCACAAACCTGCAGAGTTATAAATGACAGCTATCGTCCAAAAATATATTGAAGTAAGGCTGCCAAGAGGACTTGAAAGCGGGGCAGAATTGCAGGAAACCGATTTCAGGAGGTAGACTGGAATTGCATGTAAAGCATAGGAAAAGAGGCAGAACGTCCACAATGATGCACTTGGCCAAAAAGGGCGTATGCGTTTTTTCCTGAATATATTCAGGAAAAAACGCATACGCCCTTTTTGGCCAACCAAGCAAGCTGGCAAAGGAAATCTGCACTACAATGAAGTCTCACTGCCCCCCGGTCAAAAGGGCCATCTGAAAAAAGTGTAAAATCCAGAAAGGCAGGACAGGCCATGGAGAACTGGGAGCCTTGTTATGCTGATGGGCGTGATGTAAATTGCCAACAGCCACTCTGGAGAAGTGTATGGTGTTTCCTGAAACATCTAAAAAACAAAGCAACAGAGCCTAGGGCACTTCCACTTATGGTCCTATAGCTTAGGGAAATTAAAATCAAAAAGACACAGCCACCCCAAAGTTTGGGACGGCTCTGGTTACAAGAACCTCGTTTACGGTACAAGTTCAATATCGCAGAAAGCGAAAAATGGATAAAGAAGTTGTGGTACTTACGTACAATGCAATATCACTCAGCAATGAAATCTATGTCATCAGGCCAGTAGCAGCATAATGAGTGGATTCAGGTACGATGATTCTAAGTGAAATAAGTCACACAGAAAAAGAAGCATCATAAGATATCACTAATACACGGAATGTAAACTTTGCTACACAGGAACTGAATTACAAAACAGAATAGGGTCTCAAATGTAGAAAACCAACTTATGCTTACTTAAGGGGAAAGGTGAGTTGGGGTGCTGCATAAAACCAGAGATTGAAATTAGCACAGATACCTTTCCATAAGCCAAATATGTAATAGACAAGAGCTACTGCTTGCTCAACGAAGTGGACTCAACACCCCATATTAAACGCCTAAGAATATACCTGACTAGTAAGAATCTTAAAACCTATGGATTGATATGTCTACGAAAGAGAATCAAGCGTGTGTACAGCGGCATAAACGCAGCAGTGATAGGATTGGTGAAGTTCGGTGAGCAAATGCAGACCCTTTGAAGTCATATTGCATGGTACCCATTCCATGGGTCTCAACTCTCCAGGTTTAAGGGATTCTTCCTTCAGCTAAAACATGCATGAGGAACCCAGAGTATGATCCACCGTGTGATCGGGAAACGTGTTCAAATGTGTCTCAGTTTTCGTCCCCTGGTACTCGGGTGCAACATTCCAGACACTTTACTAACACTCTCCCCACTTGGAGAGTCAGTGCCTTTAACCTCCTATTTGGCCCAATTTGCAAATTCTGCTGAAGATGAACAGGAATAGAGAGAACCAATGAGAGACTAGCTGGAGGTGTCTGGACGGGCAAATTTAACTCTCATTTCCCACCAGGAAGAGGAATTAACCAAAGGCTCAGCCTGCCGTGCCGGAACGACACTACGGCCTGAAGCAATCCTGCAGTGTTGCGGCCAGCTCACAAGAAAGCGAGTTGAAGAAAGGAGCTCAGGGGCACTGTAATTCACAAACCTGCAGAGTTATAAATGACAGCTATCGTCCAAAAATATATTGAAGTAAGGCTGCCAAGAGGACTTGAAAGCGGGGCAGAATTGCAGGAAACCGATTTCAGGAGGTAGACAGGAATTGCATGTAAAGCATAGGAAAAGAGGCAGAACGTCCACAATGATGCACTTGGCCAAAAAGGGCGTATGCCTTTTTTCCTGAATATATTCAGGAAAAAACGCATACGCCCTTTTTGGCCAACCAAGCAAGCTTGCAAAGGAAATCTGCACTACAATGAAGTCTCACTGCCCCCCGGTCAAAAGGGCCATCTGAAAAAAGTGTAAAATCCAGAAAGGCAGGACAGGCCATGGAGAACTGGGAGCCTACTTAGGCTGATGGGCGGGATGTAAATTGCCAACAGCCACTCTGGAGAAGTGTATGGTGTTTCCTGAAACATCTGAAAAACAAAGCAACAGAGCCTAGGGCACTTCATTTTTGGTCCTATAGATTAGGGAAATTAAAATCAAAAAGACACAGCCACCACAAAGTTTGGGACGGCTCTGTTTACAAGAACCTCGTTTACGGTACAAGTTCAATATCGCAGAAAGCGAAAAATGGATAAAGAAGTTGTGGTACTTACGTACAATGCAATATCACTCAGCAATGAAATCTATGTCATCAGGCCAGTAGCAGCATAATGAGTGGATTCAGGTACGATGATTCTAAGTGAAATAAGTCACACAGAAAAAGAAACATCATAAGGTATCACTAATACACGGAATGTAAACTTGGCTACACAGGAACTGAATTACAAAACAGAATAGGGTCTCAAATGTAGAAAACCAACTTATGCTTGCTTAAGGGGAAAGGTGAGTTGGGGTGCTGCATAAAACCAGAGATTGAAATTAGCACAGATACCTTTCCATAAGCCAAATATGTAATAGACAAGAGCTACTGCTTGCTCAATGAAGTGGACTCAACACCCCATATTAAACGCCTAAGAATATACCTGACTAGTAAGAATCTTAAAACCTATGGATTTATATGTCTCCGAAAGAGAATCCAGCGTGTGTACAGCAGCATAAACGCAGCAGTGATAGGATTGGTGAGGTTTGGTGAGCAAATGCAGACCCTTTGAAGTCATATTGCATGGTACCCATTCCATGGTTCTCAACTCTCCAGGTTTAAGGGATTCTTCCTTCAGCTAAAACATGCATGTGGAACCCAGAGTATGATCCACCATGTGATCGGGAAACGTGTTCAAATGTGTCTCAGTGTTCGTCCCCTGGTACTCGGGTGCAACATTCCAGACGCTTTACTAACACTCTCCCCACTTGGAGAGTCAGCGCCTTTATCCTCCTGTTTGGCCCAGTGTGCAATTTCTGCGGAAAATGAACAGGAATAGGGAGAACCAATGAGAGACTAGCTGGAGGAGTCTGGACGGGCAAATTTAACTCTCATTTCCCACCAGGAAGAGGAATTAACCAAAGGCTCAGCGAGCTATGCCGAAACTACACTAGGGCTTGAAGCAATCTTGCGGTGTTGCGGCCAGCTCACAAGAAAGCGAGTTGAAGAAAGAAGCTCAGGGGCACTGTAATTCACAAACCTGCAGAGTTATAAATGACAGCTATCATCCAAAAATATATTGAAGTAAGGCTGCCAAGAGGACTTGAAAGCGGGGCAGAATTGCAGGAAACCGATTTCAGGAGGTAGACTGGAATTGCATGAAAAGCATAGGAAAAGAGGCAGAACGTCCACAATGATGCACTTGGCCAAAAAGGGCGTATGCGTTTTTTCCTGAATATATTCAGGAAAAAACGCATACGCCCTTTTTGGCCAACCAAGCAAGCTTGCAAAGGAAATCTGCACTACAATGAAGTCTCACTGCCCCCCGGTCAAAAGGGCCATCTGAAAAAAGTGTAAAATCCAGAAAGGCAGGACAGGCCATGGAGAACTGGGAGCCTTGTTATGCTGATGGGTGGGATGTAAATTGCCAACAGCCACTCTGGAGAAGTGTATGGTGTTTCCTGAAACATCTAAAAAACAAAGCAACAGAGCCTAGGGCACTTCCACTTATGGTCCTATAGATTAGGGAAATTAAAATCAAAAAGACACAGCCACCCCAAAGTTTGGGACGGCTCTGTTTACAAGAACCTCATTTACGGTACAAGTTCAATATCGCAGAAAGCGAAAAATGGATAAAGAAATTGTGGTACTTACGTACAATGCAATACCACTCAGCAATGAAATCTATGTCATCAGGCCAGTAGCAGCATAATGAGTGGATTCAGGTACGATGATTCTAAGTGAAATAAGTCACACAGAAAAAGAAACATCATAAGGTATCACTAATACACGGAATGTAAACTTGGCTACACAGGAACTGAATTACAAAACAGAATAGGGTCTCAAATGTAGAAAACCAACTTATGCTTGCTTAAGGGGAAAGGTGAGTTGGGTGCTGCATAAAACCAGAGATTGAAATTAGCACAGATACCTTTCCATAAGCCAAATATCTAATAGACAAGAGCTACTGCTTGCTCAACGAAGTGGAATCAACACCCCATATTAAACGCCTAAGAATATACCTGACTAGTAAGAATCTTAAAACCTATGGATTTATATGTCTCCGAAAGAGAATCCAGCGTGTGTACAGCGGCATAAACGCAGCAGTGATAGGATTGGTGAGGTTCGGTGAGCAAATGCAGACCCTTTGAAGTCATATTGCATGGTACCCATTCCATGGGTCTCAACTCTCCAGGTTTAAGGTATTCTTCCTTCAGCTAAAACATGCATGTGGAACCCAGAGTATGATCCACCGTGTGATCGGGAAACGTGTTCAAATGTGTCTCAGTTTTCGTCCCCTGGTACTCGGGTGCAACATTCCAGATGCTTTACTAACACTCTCCCCACTTGGAGAGTCAGTGCCTTTAACCTCCTATTTGGCCCAGTTTGCAATTTCTGCGGAAAATGAACAGGAATAGGGAGAACCAATGAGAGACTAGCTGGAGGTGTCTGGACGGGCAAATTTAACTCTCATTTCCCACCAGGAAGAGGAATTAACCAAAGGCTCAGCGAGCCATGCCGGAACCACACTAGGCCTGAAGCAATCCTGCGGTGTTGTGGCCAGCTCACAAGAAAGCGAGTTGAAGAAAGGAGCTCAGGGGCACTGTAATTCACAAACCTGCAGAGTTATAAATGACAGCTATCGTCCAAAAATATATTGAAGTAAGGCTGCCAAGAGGACTTGAAAGCGGGGCAGAATTGCAGGAAACCGATTTCAGGAGGTAGACTGGAATTGGATGTAAAGCATAGGAAAAGAGGCAGAACGTCCACAATGATGCACTTGGCCAAAAGGGGCGTATGCGTTTTTTCCTGAATATATTCAGGAAAAATCGCATACGCCCCTTTTGGCCAACCAAGCAAGCTTGCAAAGGAAATCTGCACTACAATGAAGTCTCACTGCCCCCCGGTCAAAAGGGCCATCTGAAAAAAGTGTAAAATCCAGAAAAGCAGGACAGGCCATGGAGAACTGGGAGCCTTCTTATGCTGATGGGCGGGATGTAAATTGCCAACAGCCACTCTGGAGAAGTGTATGGTGTTTCCTGAAACATCTAAAAAACAAAACAACAGAGCCTAGGGCACTTCCACTTATGGTCCTATAGATTAGGGAAATTAAAATCAAAAAGACACAGCCACCCCAAAGTTTGGGACGGCTCTGTTTACAAGAACCTCATTTACGGTACAAGTTCAATATCGCAGAAAGCGAAAAATGGATAAAGAAGTTGTGGTACTTACGTACAATTCAATATCACTCAGCAATGAAATCTATGTCATCAGGCCAGTAGCAGCATAATGAATGGATTCAGGTACGATGATTCTAAGTGAAATATGTCACACAGAAAAAGAAACATCATAAGATATCACTAATACACGGAATGTAAACTTGGCTACACAGGAACTGAATTACGAAACAGAATAGGGTCTCAAATGTGGAAAACCAACTTATGCTTGCTTAAGGGGAAAGGTGAGTTGGGGTGCTGCATAAAACCAGAGATTGAAATTAGCATAGATACCTTTCCATAAGTCAAATATGTAATAGACAAGAGCTACTGCTTGCTCAACGAAGTGGACTCAACACCCCATATTAAACGCCTAAGAATATACCTGACTAGTAAGAATCTTAAAACCTATGGATTTATATGTCTCCGAAAGAGAATCCAGTGTGTGTACAGCGGCATAAACGCAGCAGTGATGGGATTGGTGAGGTTCGGTGAGCAAATGCAGACCCTTTGAAGTCATATTGCATGGTACCCATTCCATGGTTCTCAACTCTCCAGGTTTAAGGGATTCTTCCTTCAGCTAAAACATGCATGTGGAACCCAGAGTATGATCCACCATGTGATCGGGAAACGTGTTCAAATGTGTCTCAGTTTTCGTCCCCTGGTACTCGGGTGCAACATTCCAGACGCTTTACTAACACTCTCCCCACTTGGAGAGTCAGCGCCTTTAACCTCCTGTTTGGCCCAGTGTGCAATTTCTGCGGAAAATGAACGGGAATAGGGAGAACCAATGAGAGACTAGCTGGAGGTGTCTGAACGGGCAAATTTAACTCTCATTTCCCACCAGGAAGAGGAATTAACCAAAGGCTCAGCGAGCCATGCCGGAACCACACTAGGGCCTGAAGCAATCCTGCGGTGTTGCGGCCAGCTCACAAGAAAGCCAGTTGAAAAAAGGAGCTCAGGGGCACTGTAATTCACAAAGCTTCAGAGTTATAAATGACAGCTATCGTCCAAAAATATATTGAAGTAAGGCTGCCAAGAGGACTTGAAAGCGGGGCAGAATTGCAGGAAACCGATTTCAGGAGGTAGACTGGAATTGCATGTAAAGCATAGGAAAAGAGGCAGAACGTCCACAATGATGCACTTGGCCAAAAAGGGCGTATGCGTTTTTTCCTAAATATATTCCTGAATATATTCAGGAAAAAACGCATACGCCCTTTTTGGCCAACGAAGCAAGCTTGCAAAGGAAATCTGCACTACAATGAAGTCTCACTGCCCCCCGGTCAAAAGGGCCATCTGAAAAAATTGTAAAATCCAGAAAGGCAGGACAGGCCATGGAGAACTGGGAGCCTTCTTATGCTGATGGGTGGGATGTAAATTGCCAACAGCCACTCTGCAGAAGTGTATGGTGTTTCCTGAAACATCTAAAAAACAAAGCAACAGAGCCTAGGGCCCTTCCAATTATGGTCCTATAGATTACGGAAATTAAAATCAAAAAGACACAGCCACCCCAAAAATTGGGACGGCTCTGTTTACAAGAACCTCATTTACGGTACAAGTTCAATATTGCAGAAAGCGAAAAATAGATAAAGAAGTTGTGGTACTTACGTACAATGCAATATCACTCAGCAATGAAATCTATGTCATCAGGCCAGTAGCAGCATAATGAGTGGATTCAGGTACGATGATTCTAAGTGAAATAAGTCACACAGAAAAAGAAGCATCATAAGATATCACTAATACACGGAATGTAAACTTTGCTACACAGGAACTGAATTACAAAACAGAATAGGGTCTGAAATGTAGAAAACCAACTTATGCTTACTTAAGGGGAAAGGTGAGTTGGGGTGCTGCATAAAACCAGAGATTGAAATTAGCACAGATACCTTTCCATAAGCCAAATATGTAATAGACAAGAGCTACTGCTTGCTCAACGAAGTGGACTCAACACCCCATATTAAACGCCTAAGAATATACCTGACTAGTAAGAATCTTAAAACCTATGGATTGATATGTCTACGAAAGAGAATCAAGCGTGTGTACAGCGGCATAAACGCAGCAGTGATAGGATTGGTGAAGTTCGGTGAGCAAATGCAGACCCTTTGAAGTCATATTGCATGGTACCCATTCCATGGGTCTCAACTCTCCAGGTTTAAGGGATTCTTCCTTCAGCTAAAACATGCATGAGGAACCCAGAGTATGATCCACCGTGTGATCGGGAAACGTGTTCAAATGTGTCTCAGTTTTCGTCCCCTGGTACTCGGGTGCAACATTCCAGACGCTTTACTAACACTCTCCCCACTTGGAGAGTCAGTGCCTTTAAACTCCTGTTTGGCCCAGTTTGCAATTTCTGCGGAAAATGAACAGGAATAGGGAGAACCAATGAGAGACTACCTGGAGGTGTCTGGACGGGCAAATTTAACTCTCATTTCCCACCAGGAAGAGGAATTAACCAAAGGCTCACTGAGATATGCCGGAACGACTCTAGGGACTGAAGCAATCCTGCCGTGTTGCGGCGAGCTCACAAGAAAGCCAGTTGAAGAAAGGAGCTCAGGGGCACTGTATTTCACAAACCTGCAGAGTTATAAATGACAGTTATCTTCCAAAAATATATTGAAGTAAGGCTGCCAAGAGGATTTGAAAGCGGGGCAGAATTGCAGGAAACCGATTTCAGGAGGTAGACTGGAATTGCATGTAAAGCATAGGAAAAGAGGCAGAACGTCCACAATGATGCACTTGGCCAACAGGGCGTATGCGTTTTATCCTGAATATATTTAGGAAAAAACACGTACGCGCTTTTTGGCCAACCAAGCAAGCTTGCAAAGGAAATCTGCACTACAATGAAGTCTCACTGCCCCCCGGTTAAAAGGGCCATCTGAAAAAAGTGTAAAATCCAGAAAGGCAGGACAGGCCATGGAGAACTGGGAGCCTTCTTATGCTGATGGGCGGGATGTAAATTGCCAACAGCCACTCTGGAGAAGTGTATGGTGTTTCCTGAAACATCTAAAAAACAAAGCAACAGAGCCTAGGGCACTTCCACTTATGGTCCTATAGATTAGGGAAATTAAAATAAAAAAGACACAGCCACCCCAAAGTTTGGGACGGCTCTGTTTACAAGAACCTCGTTTACGGTACAAGTTCAATATCGCAGAAAGCGAAAAATGGATAAAGTAGTTGTGGTACTTACGTACAATGCAATATCACTCAGCAATGAAATCTATGTCATCAGGCCAGTAGCAGCATAATGAGTGGATTCAGGTACGATGATTCTAAGTGAAATAAGTCACAGAGAAAAAGAAACATCATAAGGTATCACTAATACACGGAGTGTAAACTTGGCTACACAGGAACTGAATTACAAAACAGAATAGGGTCTCAAATGTGGAAAACCAACTTATGCTTGCTTAAGGGGAAAGGTGAGTTGGGTGTTGCATAAAACCAGAGATTGAAATTAGCACAGATACCTTTCCATAAGCCAAATATCTAATAGACAAGAGCTACTGCTTGCTCAACGAAGTGGACTCAACACCCCATATTAAACGCCTAAGAATATACCTGACTAGTAAGAATCTTAAAGCCTATGGATTTATATGTCTCCGAAAGAGAATCAAGCGTGTGTACAGCGGCATAAACGCAGCAGTGATAGGATTGGTGAGGTTCGGTGAGCAAATGCAGACCCTTTGAAGTCATATTGCATGGTACCCATTCCATGCGTCTCAACTCTCCAGGTAAGGGATTCTTCCTTCAGCTAAAACATGCATGTGGAACCCAGAGTATGATCCACCGTGTGATCGGGAAACGTGTTCAAATGTGTCTCAGTTTTCGTCCCCTGGTACGCGGGTGCAACATTCCAGACACTTTACTAACACTCTCCCCACTTGGAGAGTCAGTGCCTTTAACCTCCTGTTTGGCCCAGTTTGCAATTTCTGCGGAAAATGAACAGGAATAGGGAGAACCAATGAGAGACTAGCTGGAGGTGTCTGGACGGGTAAATTGAACTCTCATTTCCCGCCAGGAAGAGGAAATAACCAAAGGCTCAGCGAGCCATGCCAGAACCACACTAGGGCCTGAAGCAATCCTGCGGTGTTGCGGCCAGCTCACAAGAAAGCCAGTTGAAGAAAGTAGCTCAGGGGCCCTGTAATTCACAAACCTGCAGTGTTCTAAATGACAGCGATCGTCCAAAAATATATTGAAGTAAGGCTGCCAAGAGGACTTGAAAGCGGGGCAGAATTGCAGGAAACCGATTTCAGGAGGTAGACTGGAATTGCATGTAAAGCATAGGAAAAGAGGCAGAACGTCCAGAATGATGCACTTGGCCAAAAAGGACATATGCGTTTTTTCCTTAATATATTCCTGAATATATTCAGGAAAAAACGCATACGCCCTTTTTGGCCAACCAAGCAAGCTTGCAAAGGAAATCTGCACTACAATGAAGTCTCACTGCCCCCCGTTCAAAAGGGCCATCTGAAAAAAGTGTAAAATCCAGAAAGGCAGGACAGGCCATGGAGAACTGGGAGCCTTGTTATGCTGATGGGCGGGATGTAAATTGCCAACAGCCACGCTGGAGAAGTGTATGGTGTTTCCTGAAACATCTAAAAAACCAAAACAACAGAGCCTAGGGCACTTCCACTTATGGTCCTATAGATTAGGGAAATTAAAATCAAAAAGACACAGCCACCCCAAAGTTTGGGACGGCTCTGTTTACAAGAACCTCATTTACGGTACAAGTTCAATATCGCAGAAAGCGAAAAATGGATAAAGAAGTTGTGGTACTTACGTACAATGCAATATCACTCAGCAATGAAATCTATGTCATCAGGCCAGTAGGAGCAAAATGAGTGGATTCAGGTACGATGATTCTAAGTAAAATAAGTCACACAGAAAAAGAAACATCATAAGGTATCAATAATACACGGAATGTAAACTTGGCTACACAGGAACTGAATTACAAAACAGAATAGAGTCTCAAATGTCGAAAACCAACTTATGCTTGCTTAAGGGGAAAGGTGAGTTGGGGTGCTGCATAAAACCAGAGATTGAAATTAGCACAGATACCTTTCCATAAGCCAAATATGTAATAGACAAGAGCTACTGCTTGCTCAACGAAGTGGACTCAACACCACATATTAAACGCCTAAGAATATACCTGACTAGTAAGAATCTTAAAACCTATGGATTTATATGTCTCCGAAAGAGAATCAAGCGTGTGTACAGCGGCATAAACGCAGCAGTGATAGCATTGTTGAGGTTCGCTGAGCAAATGCAGACCCTTTGAAGTCATATTGCATGGTACCCATTCCATGGGTCTCAACTCTCCAGGTTTAAGGGATTCTTCCTTCAGCTAAAACATGCATGTGGAACCCAGAGTATGATCCACCGTGTGATCGGGAAACGTGTTCAAATGTGTCTCAGTTTTCGTCCCCTGGTACTCGGGTGCAACATTCCAGACGCTTTACTAACACTCTCCCCACTTGGAGAGTCAGTGCCTTTAACCTCCTGTTTGGCCCAGTTTGCAATTTCTGTGGAAAATTAACAGGAATAGGGAGAACCAATGACAGACTAGCTGGAGGTGTCTGGACGGGCAAATTTAACTCTCATTTCCCACCAGGAAGAGGAATTAACCAAAGGCTCAGCGAGCCATGCCGGAACCACACTAGGGCCTGAAGCAATCCTGCGGTGTTGTGGCCAGCTCACAAGAAAGCGAGTTGAAGAAAGGAGCTCAGGGGCACTGTAATTCACAAACCTGCAGAGTTATAAATGACAGCTATCGTCCAAAAATATATTGAAGTAAGGCTGCCAAGAGGACTTGAAAGCGGGGCAGAATTGCAGGAAACCGATTTCAGGAGGTAGACTGGAATTGCATGAAAAGCATAGGAAAAGAGGCAGAACGTCCACAATGATGCACTTGGCCAAAAAGGGCGTATGCGTTTTTTCCTGAATATATTCAGGAAAAAACGCATACGCCCTTTTTGGCCAACCAAGCAAGCTGGCAAAGGAAATCTGCACTAAAATGAAGTCTCACTGCCCCCCGGTCAAAAGGGCCATCTGAAAAAAGTGTAAAATCCAGAAAGGCAGGACAGGCCATGGAGAACTGGGACCCTTCTTATGCTGATGGGTGGGATGTAAATTGCAAACAGCCACTCTGGAGAAGTGTATGGTGTTTCCTGAAATATCTAAAAAACAAAGCAACAGAGCCTAGGGCACTTCCACTTATGGTCCTATAGCTTAGGGAAATTAAAATCAAAAAGACACAGCCACCCCAAAGTTCGGGACGGCTCTGTTTACAAGAACCTCATTTACGGTACAAGTTCAATATCGCAGAAAGCGAAAAATGGATAAAGAAGTTGTGGTACTTACGTACAATGCAATATCACTCAGCAATGAAATCTATGTCATCAGGCCAGTAGCAGCATAATGAGTGGATTCAGGTACGATGATTCTAAGTGAAATAAGTCACACAGAAAAAGAAACATCATAAGGTATCACTAATACACGGAATGTAAACTTGGCTACACAGGAACTGAATTACAAAACAGAATAGGGTCTCAAATGTAGAAAACCAACTTATGCTTGCTTAAGGGGAAAGGTGAGTTGGGGTGCTGCATAAAACCAGAGATTGAAATTAGCACAGATACATTTCCATAAGCCAAATATGTAATAGACAAGAGCTACTGCTTGCTCCACGAAGTGGACTCAACACCCCATATTAAACGCCTAAGAATATACCTGACTAGTAAGAATCTTAAAACCTATGGATTTATATGTCTCCGAAAGAGAATCCAGCATGTGTACAGTGGCATAAACGCAGCAGTGATAGGATTGGTGAGGTTCGGTGAGCAAATGCAGACCCTTTGAAGTCATATTGCATGGTACCCATTCCATGGGTCTCAACTCTCCAGGTTTAAGGGATTCTTCCTTCAGCTAAAACATGCATGTGGAACCCAGAGTATGATCCACCGTGTGATCGGGAAACGTGTTCAAATGTGTCTCAGTTTTCGTCCCCTGGTACTCGGGTGCAACATTCCAGACGCTTTACTAACACTCTCCCCACTTGGAGAGTCAGTGCCTTTAAACTCCTGTTTGGCCCAGTTTGCAATTTCTGTGGAAAATTAACAGGAATAGGGAGAACCAATGAGAGACTAGCTGGAGGTGTCTGGACGGGCAAATTTAACTCTCATTTCCCACCAGGAAGAGGAATTAACCAAAGGCTCAGCGAGCCATGCTGGAACCACACTAGGGCCTGAAGCAATCCTGCGGTGTTGTGGCCAGCTCACAAGAAAGCGAGTTGAAGAAAGGAACTCAGGGGCACTGTAATTCACAAACCTGCAGAGTTATAAATGACAGCTATCGTCCAAAAATATATTGAAGTAAGGCTGCCAAGAGGACTTGAAAGCGGGGCAGAATTGCAGGAAACCGATTTCAGGAGGTAGACTGGAATTGGATGTAAAGCATAGGAAAAGAGGCAGAACGTCCACAATGATGCACTTGGCCAAAAAGGGCGTATGCGTTTTTTCCTGAATATATTCAGGAAAAAACGCATACGCCCTTTTTGGCCAACCAAGCAAGCTTGCAAAGGAAATCTGCACTACAATGAAGTCTCACTGCCCCCCGGTCAAAAGGGCCATCTGAAAAAAGTGTAAAATCCAGAAAACCAGGACAGGCCATGGAGAACTGGGAGCCTTGTTATGCTGATGGGCGGGATGTAAATTGCCAACAGCCACTCTGGAGAAGTGTATGGTGTTTCCTGAAACATCTAAAAAACAAAGCAACAGAGCCTAGGGCACTTCCACTTATGGTCCTATAGATTAGGGAAATTAAAATCAAAAAGACACAGCCACCCCAAAGTTTGGGACGGCTCTGTTTACAAGAACCTCATTTACGGTACAAGTTCAATATCGCAGAAAGCGAAAAATGGATAAAGAAGTTGTGGTACTTACGTACAATGCAATATCACTCAGCAATGAAATCTATGTCATCAGGCCAGTAGCAGCATAATAAGTGGATTCAGGTACAATGATTCTAAGTGAAATAAGTCACACATAAAAAGAAACATCATAAGGTATCACTAATACACGGAATGTAACCTTGGCTACACAGGAACTGAATTACAAAACAGAATAGGGTCTCAAATGTAGAAAACCAACTTATGCTTGCTTAAGGGGAAAGGTGAGTTGGGGTGCTGCATAAAACCAGAGATTGAAATTAGCATAGATACCTTTCCATAAGTCAAATATGTAATAGACAAGAGCTACTGCTTGCTCAACGAAGTGGACTCAACACCCCATATTAAACGCCTAAGAATATACCTGACTAGTAAGAATCTTAAAACCTATGGATTGATATGTCTCTGAAAGAGAATCCAGCGTGTGTACAGCGGCATAAACGCAGCAGTGATAGGATTGGTGAGGTTCAGTGAGCAAATGCAGACCCTTTGAAGTCATATTGCATGGTACCCATTCCATGCGTCTCAACTCTCCAGGTTTATGGGATTCTTCCTTCAGCTAAAACATGCATGTGGAACCCAGAGTATGATCCACCATGTGATCGGGAAACGTTTTCAAATGTGTCTCAGTTTTCGTCCCCTGGTACTCGGGTGCAACATTCCAGACGCTTTACTAACACTCTCCCCACTTGGAGAGTCAGCGCCTTTATCCTCTTGTTTGGCCCAGTGTGCAATTTCTGCGGAAAATGAACAGGAATAGGGAGAACCAATGAGAGACTAGCTGGAGGTGTCTGGACGGGCAAATTTAACTCTCATTTCCCACCAGGAAGAGGAATTAACCAAAGGCTCAGCGAGCCATGCCGGAACCACACTAGGGCCTGAAGCAATCCTGCGGTGTTGCGGCCAGCTCACAAGAAATCGAGTTGAAGAAATGAGCTCAGGGACCCTGTAATTCACAAACCTGCAGAGTTATACATGACAGCTATCGTCCAAAAATATATTGAAGTAAGGCTGCCAAGAGGACTTGAAAGCGGGGCAGAATTGCAGGAAACCGATTTCAGGAGGTAGACTGGAATTGCATGTAAAGCATAGGAAAAGAGGCAGAACGTCCACAATGATGCACTTGGCCAAAAAGGGCGAATGCGTTTTTTCCTGAATATATTCAGGAAAAAACGCATACGCCCTTTTTGGCCAACCAAGCAAGCTTGCAAAGGAAATTTGCACTACAATGAAGTCTCACTGCCCCCCGGTCAAAAGGGCCATCTGAAAAAATTGTAAAATCCAGAAAGGCAGGACAGACCATGGAGAACTGGGAGCCTTCTTATGCTGATGGGTGGGATGTAAATTGCCAACAGCCACTCTGCAGAAGTGTTTGGTGTTTCCTGAAACATCTAAAAAACAAAGCAACAGAGCCTAGGGCCCTTCCACTTATGGTCCTATAGATTAGGGAAATTAAAATCAAAAATACACAGCCACCCCAAAATTTGGGACGGCTCTGTTTACAAGAACCTCATTTACAGTACAAGTTCAATATTGCAGAAAGCGAAAAATGGATAAAGAAGTTGTGGTACTTACGTACAATGCAATATCACACAGCAATGAAATCTATGTCATCAGGCCAGTAGCAGCATAATGAATGGATTCAGGTACGATGATTCTAAGTGAAATAAGTCACAGAGAAAAAGAAACATCATAAGGTATCACTAATACACGGAGTGTAAACTTGGCTACACAGGAACTGAATTACAAAACAGAATAGGGTCTCAAATGTGGAAAACCAACTTATGCTTGCTTAAGGGGAAAGGTGAGTTGGGTGTTGCATAAAACCAGAGATTGAAATTAGCACAGATACCTTTCCATAAGCCAAATATGTAATAGACAAGAGCTACTGCTTGCTCAACGAAGTGGACTCAACACCCCATATTAAACGCCTAAGAATATAACTGACTAGTAAGAATCTTAAAGCCTATGGATTTATATGTCTCCGAAAGAGAATCAAGCGTGTGTACAGCGGCATAAACGCAGCAGTGATAGGATTGGTGAGGTTCGGTGAGCAAATGCAGACCCTTTGAAGTCATATTGCATGGTACCCATTCCATGCGTCTCAACTCTCCAGGTAAGGGATTCTTCCTTCAGCTAAAACATGCATGTGGAACCCAGAGTATGATCCACCGTGTGATCGGGAAACGTGTTCAAATGTGTCTCAGTTTTCGTCCCCTGGTACTCGGGTGCAACATTCCAGACACTTTACTAACACTCTCCCCACTTGGAGAGTCAGTGCCTTTAACCTCCTGTTTGGCCCAGTTTGCAATTTCTGCGGAAAATGAACAGGAATAGGGAGAACCAATGAGAGACTAGCTGGAGGTGTCTGGACGGGTAAATTGAACTCTCATTTCCCGCCAGGAAGAGGAAATAACCAAAGGCTCAGCGAGCCATGCCAGAACCACACTAGGGCCTGAAGCAATCCTGCGGTGTTGCGGCCAGCTCACAAGAAAGCCAGTTGAAGAAAGTAGCTCAGGGGTCCTGTAATTCACAAACCTGCAGTGTTCTAAATGACAGCGATCGTCCAAAAATATATTGAAGTAAGGCTGCCAAGAGGACTTGAAAGCGGGGCAGAATTGCAGGAAACCGATTTCAGGAGGTAGACTGGAATTGCATGTAAAGCATAGGAAAAGAGGCAGAACGTCCAGAATGATGCACTTGGCCAAAAAGGACATATGCGTTTTTTCCTGAATATATTCCTGAATATATTCAGGAAAAAACGCATACGCCCTTTTTGGCCAACCAAGCAAGCTTGCAAAGGAAATCTGCACTACAATGAAGTCTCACTGCCCCCCGTTCAAAAGGGCCATCTGAAAAAAGTGTAAAATCCAGAAAGGCAGGAAAGGCCATGGAGAACTGGGAGCCTTGTTATGCTGATGGGCGGGATGTAAATTGCCAACAGCCACGCTGGAGAAGTGTATGGTGTTTCCTGAAACATCTAAAAAACCAAAACAACAGAGCCTAGGGCACTTCCACTTATGGTCCTATAGATTAGGGAAATTAAAATCAAAAAGACACAGCCACCCCAAAGTTTGGGACGGCTCTGTTTACTAGAACCTCATTTACGGTACAAGTTCAATATCGCAGAAAGCGAAAAATGGATAAAGAAGTTGTGGTACTTACGTACAATGCAATATCACTCAGCAATGAAATCTATGTCATCAGGCCAGTAGGAGCAAAATGAGTGGATTCAGGTACGATGATTCTAAGTAAAATAAGTCACACAGAAAAAGAAACATCATAAGGTATCAATAATACACGGAATGTAAACTTGGCTACACAGGAACTGAATTACAAAACAGAATAGAGTCTCAAATGTCGAAAACCAACTTATGCTTGCTTAAGGGGAAAGGTGAGTTGGGGTGCTGCATAAAACCAGAGATTGAAATTAGCACAGATACCTTTCCATAAGCCAAATATGTAATAGACAAGAGCTACTGCTTGCTCAACGAAGTGGACTCAACACCACATATTAAACGCCTAAGAATATACCTGACTAGTAAGAATCTTAAAACCTATGGATTTATATGTCTCCGAAAGAGAATCAAGCGTGTGTACAGCGGCATAAACGCAGCAGTGATAGCATTGTTGAGGTTCGCTGAGCAAATGCAGACCCTTTGAAGTCATATTGCATGGTACCCATTCCATGGGTCTCAACTCTCCAGGTTTAAGGGATTCTTCCTTCAGCTAAAACATGCATGTGGAACCCAGAGTATGATCCACCGTGTGATCGGGAAACGTGTTCAAATGTGTCTCAGTTTTCGTCCCCTGGTACTCGGGTGCAACATTCCAGACGCTTTACTAACACTCTCCCCACTTGGAGAGTCAGTGCCTTTAACCTCCTGTTTGGCCCAGTTTGCAATTTCTGTGGAAAATTAACAGGAATAGGGAGAACCAATGACAGACTAGCTGGAGGTGTCTGGACGGGCAAATTTAACTCTCATTTCCCACCAGGAAGAGGAATTAACCAAAGGCTCAGCGAGCCATGCCGGAACCACACTAGGGCCTGAAGCAATCCTGCGGTGTTGTGGCCAGCTCACAAGAAAGCGAGTTGAAGAAAGGAGCTCAGGGGCACTGTAATTCACAAACCTGCAGAGTTATAAATGACAGCTATCGTCCAAAAATATATTGAAGTAAGGCTGCCAAGAGGACTTGAAAGCGGGGCAGAATTGCAGGAAACCGATTTCAGGAGGTAGACTGGAATTGCATGAAAAGCATAGGAAAAGAGGCAGAACGTCCACAATGATGCACTTGGCCAAAAAGGGCGTATGCGTTTTTTCCTGAATATATTCAGGAAAAAACGCATACGCCCTTTTTGGCCAACCAAGCAAGCTGGCAAAGGAAATCTGCACTAAAATGAAGTCTCACTGCCCCCCGGTCAAAAGGGCCATCTGAAAAAAGTGTAAAATCCAGAAAGGCAGGACAGGCCATGGAGAACTGGGACCCTTCTTATGCTGATGGGTGGGATGTAAATTGCAAACAGCCACTCTGGAGAAGTGTATGGTGTTTCCTGAAATATCTAAAAAACAAAGCAACAGAGCCTAGGGCACTTCCACTTATGGTCCTATAGCTTAGGGAAATTAAAATCAAAAAGACACAGCCACCCCAAAGTTCGGGACGGCTCTGTTTACAAGAACCTCATTTACGGTACAAGTTCAATATCGCAGAAAGCAAAAAATGGATAAAGAAGTTGTGGTACTTACGTACAATGCAATATCACTCAGCAATGAAATCTATGTCATCAGGCCAGTAGCAGCATAATGAGTGGATTCAGGTACGATGATTCTAAGTGAAATAAGTCACACAGAAAAAGAAACATCATAAGGTATCACTAATACACGGAATGTAAACTTGGCTACACAGGAACTGAATTACAAAACAGAATAGGGTCTCAAATGTAGAAAACCAACTTATGCTTGCTTAAGGGGAAAGGTGAGTTGGGGTGCTGCATAAAACCAGAGATTGAAATTAGCACAGATACA